>NC_059432.1:12027483-12349983 GCF_021028975.2 Sphaerodactylus townsendi
CCACCCCCCCCCCCCCCCACCCCCCCCCCCCCCCACCCCCCCCCCCCCCCACCCCCCCCCCCCCCCACCCCCCCCCCCCCCCACCCCCCCCCCCCCCCACCCCCCCCCCCCCCCACCCCCCCCCCCCCCCACCCCCCCCCCCCCCCACCCCCCCCCCCCCCCACCCCCCCCCCCCCCCACCCCCCCCCCCCCCCACCCCCCCCCCCCCCCACCCCCCCCCCCCCCCACCCCCCCCCCCCCCCACCCCCCCCCCCCCCCACCCCCCCCCCCCCCCACCCCCCCCCCCCCCCACCCCCCCCCCCCCCCACCCCCCCCCCCCCCCACCCCCCCCCCCCCCCACCCCCCCCCCCCCCCACCCCCCCCCCCCCCCACCCCCCCCCCCCCCCACCCCCCCCCCCCCCCACCCCCCCCCCCCCCCACCCCCCCCCCCCCCCACCCCCCCCCCCCCCCACCCCCCCCCCCCCCCACCCCCCCCCCCCCCCACCCCCCCCCCCCCCCACCCCCCCCCCCCCCCACCCCCCCCCCCCCCCACCCCCCCCCCCCCCCACCCCCCCCCCCCCCCACCCCCCCCCCCCCCCACCCCCCCCCCCCCCCACCCCCCCCCCCCCCCACCCCCCCCCCCCCCCACCCCCCCCCCCCCCCACCCCCCCCCCCCCCCACCCCCCCCCCCCCCCACCCCCCCCCCCCCCCACCCCCCCCCCCCCCCACCCCCCCCCCCCCCCACCCCCCCCCCCCCCCACCCCCCCCCCCCCCCACCCCCCCCCCCCCCCACCCCCCCCCCCCCCCACCCCCCCCCCCCCCCACCCCCCCCCCCCCCCACCCCCCCCCCCCCCCACCCCCCCCCCCCCCCACCCCCCCCCCCCCCCACCCCCCCCCCCCCCCACCCCCCCCCCCCCCCACCCCCCCCCCCCCCCACCCCCCCCCCCCCCCACCCCCCCCCCCCCCCACCCCCCCCCCCCCCCACCCCCCCCCCCCCCCACCCCCCCCCCCCCCCACCCCCCCCCCCCCCCACCCCCCCCCCCCCCCACCCCCCCCCCCCCCCACCCCCCCCCCCCCCCACCCCCCCCCCCCCCCACCCCCCCCCCCCCCCACCCCCCCCCCCCCCCACCCCCCCCCCCCCCCACCCCCCCCCCCCCCCACCCCCCCCCCCCCCCACCCCCCCCCCCCCCCACCCCCCCCCCCCCCCACCCCCCCCCCCCCCCACCCCCCCCCCCCCCCACCCCCCCCCCCCCCCACCCCCCCCCCCCCCCACCCCCCCCCCCCCCCACCCCCCCCCCCCCCCACCCCCCCCCCCCCCCACCCCCCCCCCCCCCCACCCCCCCCCCCCCCCACCCCCCCCCCCCCCCACCCCCCCCCCCCCCCACCCCCCCCCCCCCCCACCCCCCCCCCCCCCCACCCCCCCCCCCCCCCACCCCCCCCCCCCCCCACCCCCCCCCCCCCCCACCCCCCCCCCCCCCCACCCCCCCCCCCCCCCACCCCCCCCCCCCCCCACCCCCCCCCCCCCCCACCCCCCCCCCCCCCCACCCCCCCCCCCCCCCACCCCCCCCCCCCCCCACCCCCCCCCCCCCCCACCCCCCCCCCCCCCCACCCCCCCCCCCCCCCACCCCCCCCCCCCCCCACCCCCCCCCCCCCCCACCCCCCCCCCCCCCCACCCCCCCCCCCCCCCACCCCCCCCCCCCCCCACCCCCCCCCCCCCCCACCCCCCCCCCCCCCCACCCCCCCCCCCCCCCACCCCCCCCCCCCCCCACCCCCCCCCCCCCCCACCCCCCCCCCCCCCCACCCCCCCCCCCCCCCACCCCCCCCCCCCCCCACCCCCCCCCCCCCCCACCCCCCCCCCCCCCCACCCCCCCCCCCCCCCACCCCCCCCCCCCCCCACCCCCCCCCCCCCCCACCCCCCCCCCCCCCCACCCCCCCCCCCCCCCACCCCCCCCCCCCCCCACCCCCCCCCCCCCCCACCCCCCCCCCCCCCCACCCCCCCCCCCCCCCACCCCCCCCCCCCCCCACCCCCCCCCCCCCCCACCCCCCCCCCCCCCCACCCCCCCCCCCCCCCACCCCCCCCCCCCCCCACCCCCCCCCCCCCCCACCCCCCCCCCCCCCCACCCCCCCCCCCCCCCACCCCCCCCCCCCCCCACCCCCCCCCCCCCCCACCCCCCCCCCCCCCCACCCCCCCCCCCCCCCACCCCCCCCCCCCCCCACCCCCCCCCCCCCCCACCCCCCCCCCCCCCCACCCCCCCCCCCCCCCACCCCCCCCCCCCCCCACCCCCCCCCCCCCCCACCCCCCCCCCCCCCCACCCCCCCCCCCCCCCACCCCCCCCCCCCCCCACCCCCCCCCCCCCCCACCCCCCCCCCCCCCCACCCCCCCCCCCCCCCACCCCCCCCCCCCCCCACCCCCCCCCCCCCCCACCCCCCCCCCCCCCCACCCCCCCCCCCCCCCACCCCCCCCCCCCCCCACCCCCCCCCCCCCCCACCCCCCCCCCCCCCCACCCCCCCCCCCCCCCACCCCCCCCCCCCCCCACCCCCCCCCCCCCCCACCCCCCCCCCCCCCCACCCCCCCCCCCCCCCACCCCCCCCCCCCCCCACCCCCCCCCCCCCCCACCCCCCCCCCCCCCCACCCCCCCCCCCCCCCACCCCCCCCCCCCCCCACCCCCCCCCCCCCCCACCCCCCCCCCCCCCCACCCCCCCCCCCCCCCACCCCCCCCCCCCCCCACCCCCCCCCCCCCCCACCCCCCCCCCCCCCCACCCCCCCCCCCCCCCACCCCCCCCCCCCCCCACCCCCCCCCCCCCCCACCCCCCCCCCCCCCCACCCCCCCCCCCCCCCACCCCCCCCCCCCCCCACCCCCCCCCCCCCCCACCCCCCCCCCCCCCCACCCCCCCCCCCCCCCACCCCCCCCCCCCCCCACCCCCCCCCCCCCCCACCCCCCCCCCCCCCCACCCCCCCCCCCCCCCACCCCCCCCCCCCCCCACCCCCCCCCCCCCCCACCCCCCCCCCCCCCCACCCCCCCCCCCCCCCACCCCCCCCCCCCCCCACCCCCCCCCCCCCCCACCCCCCCCCCCCCCCACCCCCCCCCCCCCCCACCCCCCCCCCCCCCCACCCCCCCCCCCCCCCACCCCCCCCCCCCCCCACCCCCCCCCCCCCCCACCCCCCCCCCCCCCCACCCCCCCCCCCCCCCACCCCCCCCCCCCCCCACCCCCCCCCCCCCCCACCCCCCCCCCCCCCCACCCCCCCCCCCCCCCACCCCCCCCCCCCCCCACCCCCCCCCCCCCCCACCCCCCCCCCCCCCCACCCCCCCCCCCCCCCACCCCCCCCCCCCCCCACCCCCCCCCCCCCCCACCCCCCCCCCCCCCCACCCCCCCCCCCCCCCACCCCCCCCCCCCCCCACCCCCCCCCCCCCCCACCCCCCCCCCCCCCCACCCCCCCCCCCCCCCACCCCCCCCCCCCCCCACCCCCCCCCCCCCCCACCCCCCCCCCCCCCCACCCCCCCCCCCCCCCACCCCCCCCCCCCCCCACCCCCCCCCCCCCCCACCCCCCCCCCCCCCCACCCCCCCCCCCCCCCACCCCCCCCCCCCCCCACCCCCCCCCCCCCCCACCCCCCCCCCCCCCCACCCCCCCCCCCCCCCACCCCCCCCCCCCCCCACCCCCCCCCCCCCCCACCCCCCCCCCCCCCCACCCCCCCCCCCCCCCACCCCCCCCCCCCCCCACCCCCCCCCCCCCCCACCCCCCCCCCCCCCCACCCCCCCCCCCCCCCACCCCCCCCCCCCCCCACCCCCCCCCCCCCCCACCCCCCCCCCCCCCCACCCCCCCCCCCCCCCACCCCCCCCCCCCCCCACCCCCCCCCCCCCCCACCCCCCCCCCCCCCCACCCCCCCCCCCCCCCACCCCCCCCCCCCCCCACCCCCCCCCCCCCCCACCCCCCCCCCCCCCCACCCCCCCCCCCCCCCACCCCCCCCCCCCCCCACCCCCCCCCCCCCCCACCCCCCCCCCCCCCCACCCCCCCCCCCCCCCACCCCCCCCCCCCCCCACCCCCCCCCCCCCCCACCCCCCCCCCCCCCCACCCCCCCCCCCCCCCACCCCCCCCCCCCCCCACCCCCCCCCCCCCCCACCCCCCCCCCCCCCCACCCCCCCCCCCCCCCACCCCCCCCCCCCCCCACCCCCCCCCCCCCCCACCCCCCCCCCCCCCCACCCCCCCCCCCCCCCACCCCCCCCCCCCCCCACCCCCCCCCCCCCCCACCCCCCCCCCCCCCCACCCCCCCCCCCCCCCACCCCCCCCCCCCCCCACCCCCCCCCCCCCCCACCCCCCCCCCCCCCCACCCCCCCCCCCCCCCACCCCCCCCCCCCCCCACCCCCCCCCCCCCCCACCCCCCCCCCCCCCCACCCCCCCCCCCCCCCACCCCCCCCCCCCCCCACCCCCCCCCCCCCCCACCCCCCCCCCCCCCCACCCCCCCCCCCCCCCACCCCCCCCCCCCCCCACCCCCCCCCCCCCCCACCCCCCCCCCCCCCCACCCCCCCCCCCCCCCACCCCCCCCCCCCCCCACCCCCCCCCCCCCCCACCCCCCCCCCCCCCCACCCCCCCCCCCCCCCACCCCCCCCCCCCCCCACCCCCCCCCCCCCCCACCCCCCCCCCCCCCCACCCCCCCCCCCCCCCACCCCCCCCCCCCCCCACCCCCCCCCCCCCCCACCCCCCCCCCCCCCCACCCCCCCCCCCCCCCACCCCCCCCCCCCCCCACCCCCCCCCCCCCCCACCCCCCCCCCCCCCCACCCCCCCCCCCCCCCACCCCCCCCCCCCCCCACCCCCCCCCCCCCCCACCCCCCCCCCCCCCCACCCCCCCCCCCCCCCACCCCCCCCCCCCCCCACCCCCCCCCCCCCCCACCCCCCCCCCCCCCCACCCCCCCCCCCCCCCACCCCCCCCCCCCCCCACCCCCCCCCCCCCCCACCCCCCCCCCCCCCCACCCCCCCCCCCCCCCACCCCCCCCCCCCCCCACCCCCCCCCCCCCCCACCCCCCCCCCCCCCCACCCCCCCCCCCCCCCACCCCCCCCCCCCCCCACCCCCCCCCCCCCCCACCCCCCCCCCCCCCCACCCCCCCCCCCCCCCACCCCCCCCCCCCCCCACCCCCCCCCCCCCCCACCCCCCCCCCCCCCCACCCCCCCCCCCCCCCACCCCCCCCCCCCCCCACCCCCCCCCCCCCCCACCCCCCCCCCCCCCCACCCCCCCCCCCCCCCACCCCCCCCCCCCCCCACCCCCCCCCCCCCCCACCCCCCCCCCCCCCCACCCCCCCCCCCCCCCACCCCCCCCCCCCCCCACCCCCCCCCCCCCCCACCCCCCCCCCCCCCCACCCCCCCCCCCCCCCACCCCCCCCCCCCCCCACCCCCCCCCCCCCCCACCCCCCCCCCCCCCCACCCCCCCCCCCCCCCACCCCCCCCCCCCCCCACCCCCCCCCCCCCCCACCCCCCCCCCCCCCCACCCCCCCCCCCCCCCACCCCCCCCCCCCCCCACCCCCCCCCCCCCCCACCCCCCCCCCCCCCCACCCCCCCCCCCCCCCACCCCCCCCCCCCCCCACCCCCCCCCCCCCCCACCCCCCCCCCCCCCCACCCCCCCCCCCCCCCACCCCCCCCCCCCCCCACCCCCCCCCCCCCCCACCCCCCCCCCCCCCCACCCCCCCCCCCCCCCACCCCCCCCCCCCCCCACCCCCCCCCCCCCCCACCCCCCCCCCCCCCCACCCCCCCCCCCCCCCACCCCCCCCCCCCCCCACCCCCCCCCCCCCCCACCCCCCCCCCCCCCCACCCCCCCCCCCCCCCACCCCCCCCCCCCCCCACCCCCCCCCCCCCCCACCCCCCCCCCCCCCCACCCCCCCCCCCCCCCACCCCCCCCCCCCCCCACCCCCCCCCCCCCCCACCCCCCCCCCCCCCCACCCCCCCCCCCCCCCACCCCCCCCCCCCCCCACCCCCCCCCCCCCCCACCCCCCCCCCCCCCCACCCCCCCCCCCCCCCACCCCCCCCCCCCCCCACCCCCCCCCCCCCCCACCCCCCCCCCCCCCCACCCCCCCCCCCCCCCACCCCCCCCCCCCCCCACCCCCCCCCCCCCCCACCCCCCCCCCCCCCCACCCCCCCCCCCCCCCACCCCCCCCCCCCCCCACCCCCCCCCCCCCCCACCCCCCCCCCCCCCCACCCCCCCCCCCCCCCACCCCCCCCCCCCCCCACCCCCCCCCCCCCCCACCCCCCCCCCCCCCCACCCCCCCCCCCCCCCACCCCCCCCCCCCCCCACCCCCCCCCCCCCCCACCCCCCCCCCCCCCCACCCCCCCCCCCCCCCACCCCCCCCCCCCCCCACCCCCCCCCCCCCCCACCCCCCCCCCCCCCCACCCCCCCCCCCCCCCACCCCCCCCCCCCCCCACCCCCCCCCCCCCCCACCCCCCCCCCCCCCCACCCCCCCCCCCCCCCACCCCCCCCCCCCCCCACCCCCCCCCCCCCCCACCCCCCCCCCCCCCCACCCCCCCCCCCCCCCACCCCCCCCCCCCCCCACCCCCCCCCCCCCCCACCCCCCCCCCCCCCCACCCCCCCCCCCCCCCACCCCCCCCCCCCCCCACCCCCCCCCCCCCCCACCCCCCCCCCCCCCCACCCCCCCCCCCCCCCACCCCCCCCCCCCCCCACCCCCCCCCCCCCCCACCCCCCCCCCCCCCCACCCCCCCCCCCCCCCACCCCCCCCCCCCCCCACCCCCCCCCCCCCCCACCCCCCCCCCCCCCCACCCCCCCCCCCCCCCACCCCCCCCCCCCCCCACCCCCCCCCCCCCCCACCCCCCCCCCCCCCCACCCCCCCCCCCCCCCACCCCCCCCCCCCCCCACCCCCCCCCCCCCCCACCCCCCCCCCCCCCCACCCCCCCCCCCCCCCACCCCCCCCCCCCCCCACCCCCCCCCCCCCCCACCCCCCCCCCCCCCCACCCCCCCCCCCCCCCACCCCCCCCCCCCCCCACCCCCCCCCCCCCCCACCCCCCCCCCCCCCCACCCCCCCCCCCCCCCACCCCCCCCCCCCCCCACCCCCCCCCCCCCCCACCCCCCCCCCCCCCCACCCCCCCCCCCCCCCACCCCCCCCCCCCCCCACCCCCCCCCCCCCCCACCCCCCCCCCCCCCCACCCCCCCCCCCCCCCACCCCCCCCCCCCCCCACCCCCCCCCCCCCCCACCCCCCCCCCCCCCCACCCCCCCCCCCCCCCACCCCCCCCCCCCCCCACCCCCCCCCCCCCCCACCCCCCCCCCCCCCCACCCCCCCCCCCCCCCACCCCCCCCCCCCCCCACCCCCCCCCCCCCCCACCCCCCCCCCCCCCCACCCCCCCCCCCCCCCACCCCCCCCCCCCCCCACCCCCCCCCCCCCCCACCCCCCCCCCCCCCCACCCCCCCCCCCCCCCACCCCCCCCCCCCCCCACCCCCCCCCCCCCCCACCCCCCCCCCCCCCCACCCCCCCCCCCCCCCACCCCCCCCCCCCCCCACCCCCCCCCCCCCCCACCCCCCCCCCCCCCCACCCCCCCCCCCCCCCACCCCCCCCCCCCCCCACCCCCCCCCCCCCCCACCCCCCCCCCCCCCCACCCCCCCCCCCCCCCACCCCCCCCCCCCCCCACCCCCCCCCCCCCCCACCCCCCCCCCCCCCCACCCCCCCCCCCCCCCACCCCCCCCCCCCCCCACCCCCCCCCCCCCCCACCCCCCCCCCCCCCCACCCCCCCCCCCCCCCACCCCCCCCCCCCCCCACCCCCCCCCCCCCCCACCCCCCCCCCCCCCCACCCCCCCCCCCCCCCACCCCCCCCCCCCCCCACCCCCCCCCCCCCCCACCCCCCCCCCCCCCCACCCCCCCCCCCCCCCACCCCCCCCCCCCCCCACCCCCCCCCCCCCCCACCCCCCCCCCCCCCCACCCCCCCCCCCCCCCACCCCCCCCCCCCCCCACCCCCCCCCCCCCCCACCCCCCCCCCCCCCCACCCCCCCCCCCCCCCACCCCCCCCCCCCCCCACCCCCCCCCCCCCCCACCCCCCCCCCCCCCCACCCCCCCCCCCCCCCACCCCCCCCCCCCCCCACCCCCCCCCCCCCCCACCCCCCCCCCCCCCCACCCCCCCCCCCCCCCACCCCCCCCCCCCCCCACCCCCCCCCCCCCCCACCCCCCCCCCCCCCCACCCCCCCCCCCCCCCACCCCCCCCCCCCCCCACCCCCCCCCCCCCCCACCCCCCCCCCCCCCCACCCCCCCCCCCCCCCACCCCCCCCCCCCCCCACCCCCCCCCCCCCCCACCCCCCCCCCCCCCCACCCCCCCCCCCCCCCACCCCCCCCCCCCCCCACCCCCCCCCCCCCCCACCCCCCCCCCCCCCCACCCCCCCCCCCCCCCACCCCCCCCCCCCCCCACCCCCCCCCCCCCCCACCCCCCCCCCCCCCCACCCCCCCCCCCCCCCACCCCCCCCCCCCCCCACCCCCCCCCCCCCCCACCCCCCCCCCCCCCCACCCCCCCCCCCCCCCACCCCCCCCCCCCCCCACCCCCCCCCCCCCCCACCCCCCCCCCCCCCCACCCCCCCCCCCCCCCACCCCCCCCCCCCCCCACCCCCCCCCCCCCCCACCCCCCCCCCCCCCCACCCCCCCCCCCCCCCACCCCCCCCCCCCCCCACCCCCCCCCCCCCCCACCCCCCCCCCCCCCCACCCCCCCCCCCCCCCACCCCCCCCCCCCCCCACCCCCCCCCCCCCCCACCCCCCCCCCCCCCCACCCCCCCCCCCCCCCACCCCCCCCCCCCCCCACCCCCCCCCCCCCCCACCCCCCCCCCCCCCCACCCCCCCCCCCCCCCACCCCCCCCCCCCCCCACCCCCCCCCCCCCCCACCCCCCCCCCCCCCCACCCCCCCCCCCCCCCACCCCCCCCCCCCCCCACCCCCCCCCCCCCCCACCCCCCCCCCCCCCCACCCCCCCCCCCCCCCACCCCCCCCCCCCCCCACCCCCCCCCCCCCCCACCCCCCCCCCCCCCCACCCCCCCCCCCCCCCACCCCCCCCCCCCCCCACCCCCCCCCCCCCCCACCCCCCCCCCCCCCCACCCCCCCCCCCCCCCACCCCCCCCCCCCCCCACCCCCCCCCCCCCCCACCCCCCCCCCCCCCCACCCCCCCCCCCCCCCACCCCCCCCCCCCCCCACCCCCCCCCCCCCCCACCCCCCCCCCCCCCCACCCCCCCCCCCCCCCACCCCCCCCCCCCCCCACCCCCCCCCCCCCCCACCCCCCCCCCCCCCCACCCCCCCCCCCCCCCACCCCCCCCCCCCCCCACCCCCCCCCCCCCCCACCCCCCCCCCCCCCCACCCCCCCCCCCCCCCACCCCCCCCCCCCCCCACCCCCCCCCCCCCCCACCCCCCCCCCCCCCCACCCCCCCCCCCCCCCACCCCCCCCCCCCCCCACCCCCCCCCCCCCCCACCCCCCCCCCCCCCCACCCCCCCCCCCCCCCACCCCCCCCCCCCCCCACCCCCCCCCCCCCCCACCCCCCCCCCCCCCCACCCCCCCCCCCCCCCACCCCCCCCCCCCCCCACCCCCCCCCCCCCCCACCCCCCCCCCCCCCCACCCCCCCCCCCCCCCACCCCCCCCCCCCCCCACCCCCCCCCCCCCCCACCCCCCCCCCCCCCCACCCCCCCCCCCCCCCACCCCCCCCCCCCCCCACCCCCCCCCCCCCCCACCCCCCCCCCCCCCCACCCCCCCCCCCCCCCACCCCCCCCCCCCCCCACCCCCCCCCCCCCCCACCCCCCCCCCCCCCCACCCCCCCCCCCCCCCACCCCCCCCCCCCCCCACCCCCCCCCCCCCCCACCCCCCCCCCCCCCCACCCCCCCCCCCCCCCACCCCCCCCCCCCCCCACCCCCCCCCCCCCCCACCCCCCCCCCCCCCCACCCCCCCCCCCCCCCACCCCCCCCCCCCCCCACCCCCCCCCCCCCCCACCCCCCCCCCCCCCCACCCCCCCCCCCCCCCACCCCCCCCCCCCCCCACCCCCCCCCCCCCCCACCCCCCCCCCCCCCCACCCCCCCCCCCCCCCACCCCCCCCCCCCCCCACCCCCCCCCCCCCCCACCCCCCCCCCCCCCCACCCCCCCCCCCCCCCACCCCCCCCCCCCCCCACCCCCCCCCCCCCCCACCCCCCCCCCCCCCCACCCCCCCCCCCCCCCACCCCCCCCCCCCCCCACCCCCCCCCCCCCCCACCCCCCCCCCCCCCCACCCCCCCCCCCCCCCACCCCCCCCCCCCCCCACCCCCCCCCCCCCCCACCCCCCCCCCCCCCCACCCCCCCCCCCCCCCACCCCCCCCCCCCCCCACCCCCCCCCCCCCCCACCCCCCCCCCCCCCCACCCCCCCCCCCCCCCACCCCCCCCCCCCCCCACCCCCCCCCCCCCCCACCCCCCCCCCCCCCCACCCCCCCCCCCCCCCACCCCCCCCCCCCCCCACCCCCCCCCCCCCCCACCCCCCCCCCCCCCCACCCCCCCCCCCCCCCACCCCCCCCCCCCCCCACCCCCCCCCCCCCCCACCCCCCCCCCCCCCCACCCCCCCCCCCCCCCACCCCCCCCCCCCCCCACCCCCCCCCCCCCCCACCCCCCCCCCCCCCCACCCCCCCCCCCCCCCACCCCCCCCCCCCCCCACCCCCCCCCCCCCCCACCCCCCCCCCCCCCCACCCCCCCCCCCCCCCACCCCCCCCCCCCCCCACCCCCCCCCCCCCCCACCCCCCCCCCCCCCCACCCCCCCCCCCCCCCACCCCCCCCCCCCCCCACCCCCCCCCCCCCCCACCCCCCCCCCCCCCCACCCCCCCCCCCCCCCACCCCCCCCCCCCCCCACCCCCCCCCCCCCCCACCCCCCCCCCCCCCCACCCCCCCCCCCCCCCACCCCCCCCCCCCCCCACCCCCCCCCCCCCCCACCCCCCCCCCCCCCCACCCCCCCCCCCCCCCACCCCCCCCCCCCCCCACCCCCCCCCCCCCCCACCCCCCCCCCCCCCCACCCCCCCCCCCCCCCACCCCCCCCCCCCCCCACCCCCCCCCCCCCCCACCCCCCCCCCCCCCCACCCCCCCCCCCCCCCACCCCCCCCCCCCCCCACCCCCCCCCCCCCCCACCCCCCCCCCCCCCCACCCCCCCCCCCCCCCACCCCCCCCCCCCCCCACCCCCCCCCCCCCCCACCCCCCCCCCCCCCCACCCCCCCCCCCCCCCACCCCCCCCCCCCCCCACCCCCCCCCCCCCCCACCCCCCCCCCCCCCCACCCCCCCCCCCCCCCACCCCCCCCCCCCCCCACCCCCCCCCCCCCCCACCCCCCCCCCCCCCCACCCCCCCCCCCCCCCACCCCCCCCCCCCCCCACCCCCCCCCCCCCCCACCCCCCCCCCCCCCCACCCCCCCCCCCCCCCACCCCCCCCCCCCCCCACCCCCCCCCCCCCCCACCCCCCCCCCCCCCCACCCCCCCCCCCCCCCACCCCCCCCCCCCCCCACCCCCCCCCCCCCCCACCCCCCCCCCCCCCCACCCCCCCCCCCCCCCACCCCCCCCCCCCCCCACCCCCCCCCCCCCCCACCCCCCCCCCCCCCCACCCCCCCCCCCCCCCACCCCCCCCCCCCCCCACCCCCCCCCCCCCCCACCCCCCCCCCCCCCCACCCCCCCCCCCCCCCACCCCCCCCCCCCCCCACCCCCCCCCCCCCCCACCCCCCCCCCCCCCCACCCCCCCCCCCCCCCACCCCCCCCCCCCCCCACCCCCCCCCCCCCCCACCCCCCCCCCCCCCCACCCCCCCCCCCCCCCACCCCCCCCCCCCCCCACCCCCCCCCCCCCCCACCCCCCCCCCCCCCCACCCCCCCCCCCCCCCACCCCCCCCCCCCCCCACCCCCCCCCCCCCCCACCCCCCCCCCCCCCCACCCCCCCCCCCCCCCACCCCCCCCCCCCCCCACCCCCCCCCCCCCCCACCCCCCCCCCCCCCCACCCCCCCCCCCCCCCACCCCCCCCCCCCCCCACCCCCCCCCCCCCCCACCCCCCCCCCCCCCCACCCCCCCCCCCCCCCACCCCCCCCCCCCCCCACCCCCCCCCCCCCCCACCCCCCCCCCCCCCCACCCCCCCCCCCCCCCACCCCCCCCCCCCCCCACCCCCCCCCCCCCCCACCCCCCCCCCCCCCCACCCCCCCCCCCCCCCACCCCCCCCCCCCCCCACCCCCCCCCCCCCCCACCCCCCCCCCCCCCCACCCCCCCCCCCCCCCACCCCCCCCCCCCCCCACCCCCCCCCCCCCCCACCCCCCCCCCCCCCCACCCCCCCCCCCCCCCACCCCCCCCCCCCCCCACCCCCCCCCCCCCCCACCCCCCCCCCCCCCCACCCCCCCCCCCCCCCACCCCCCCCCCCCCCCACCCCCCCCCCCCCCCACCCCCCCCCCCCCCCACCCCCCCCCCCCCCCACCCCCCCCCCCCCCCACCCCCCCCCCCCCCCACCCCCCCCCCCCCCCACCCCCCCCCCCCCCCACCCCCCCCCCCCCCCACCCCCCCCCCCCCCCACCCCCCCCCCCCCCCACCCCCCCCCCCCCCCACCCCCCCCCCCCCCCACCCCCCCCCCCCCCCACCCCCCCCCCCCCCCACCCCCCCCCCCCCCCACCCCCCCCCCCCCCCACCCCCCCCCCCCCCCACCCCCCCCCCCCCCCACCCCCCCCCCCCCCCACCCCCCCCCCCCCCCACCCCCCCCCCCCCCCACCCCCCCCCCCCCCCACCCCCCCCCCCCCCCACCCCCCCCCCCCCCCACCCCCCCCCCCCCCCACCCCCCCCCCCCCCCACCCCCCCCCCCCCCCACCCCCCCCCCCCCCCACCCCCCCCCCCCCCCACCCCCCCCCCCCCCCACCCCCCCCCCCCCCCACCCCCCCCCCCCCCCACCCCCCCCCCCCCCCACCCCCCCCCCCCCCCACCCCCCCCCCCCCCCACCCCCCCCCCCCCCCACCCCCCCCCCCCCCCACCCCCCCCCCCCCCCACCCCCCCCCCCCCCCACCCCCCCCCCCCCCCACCCCCCCCCCCCCCCACCCCCCCCCCCCCCCACCCCCCCCCCCCCCCACCCCCCCCCCCCCCCACCCCCCCCCCCCCCCACCCCCCCCCCCCCCCACCCCCCCCCCCCCCCACCCCCCCCCCCCCCCACCCCCCCCCCCCCCCACCCCCCCCCCCCCCCACCCCCCCCCCCCCCCACCCCCCCCCCCCCCCACCCCCCCCCCCCCCCACCCCCCCCCCCCCCCACCCCCCCCCCCCCCCACCCCCCCCCCCCCCCACCCCCCCCCCCCCCCACCCCCCCCCCCCCCCACCCCCCCCCCCCCCCACCCCCCCCCCCCCCCACCCCCCCCCCCCCCCACCCCCCCCCCCCCCCACCCCCCCCCCCCCCCACCCCCCCCCCCCCCCACCCCCCCCCCCCCCCACCCCCCCCCCCCCCCACCCCCCCCCCCCCCCACCCCCCCCCCCCCCCACCCCCCCCCCCCCCCACCCCCCCCCCCCCCCACCCCCCCCCCCCCCCACCCCCCCCCCCCCCCACCCCCCCCCCCCCCCACCCCCCCCCCCCCCCACCCCCCCCCCCCCCCACCCCCCCCCCCCCCCACCCCCCCCCCCCCCCACCCCCCCCCCCCCCCACCCCCCCCCCCCCCCACCCCCCCCCCCCCCCACCCCCCCCCCCCCCCACCCCCCCCCCCCCCCACCCCCCCCCCCCCCCACCCCCCCCCCCCCCCACCCCCCCCCCCCCCCACCCCCCCCCCCCCCCACCCCCCCCCCCCCCCACCCCCCCCCCCCCCCACCCCCCCCCCCCCCCACCCCCCCCCCCCCCCACCCCCCCCCCCCCCCACCCCCCCCCCCCCCCACCCCCCCCCCCCCCCACCCCCCCCCCCCCCCACCCCCCCCCCCCCCCACCCCCCCCCCCCCCCACCCCCCCCCCCCCCCACCCCCCCCCCCCCCCACCCCCCCCCCCCCCCACCCCCCCCCCCCCCCACCCCCCCCCCCCCCCACCCCCCCCCCCCCCCACCCCCCCCCCCCCCCACCCCCCCCCCCCCCCACCCCCCCCCCCCCCCACCCCCCCCCCCCCCCACCCCCCCCCCCCCCCACCCCCCCCCCCCCCCACCCCCCCCCCCCCCCACCCCCCCCCCCCCCCACCCCCCCCCCCCCCCACCCCCCCCCCCCCCCACCCCCCCCCCCCCCCACCCCCCCCCCCCCCCACCCCCCCCCCCCCCCACCCCCCCCCCCCCCCACCCCCCCCCCCCCCCACCCCCCCCCCCCCCCACCCCCCCCCCCCCCCACCCCCCCCCCCCCCCACCCCCCCCCCCCCCCACCCCCCCCCCCCCCCACCCCCCCCCCCCCCCACCCCCCCCCCCCCCCACCCCCCCCCCCCCCCACCCCCCCCCCCCCCCACCCCCCCCCCCCCCCACCCCCCCCCCCCCCCACCCCCCCCCCCCCCCACCCCCCCCCCCCCCCACCCCCCCCCCCCCCCACCCCCCCCCCCCCCCACCCCCCCCCCCCCCCACCCCCCCCCCCCCCCACCCCCCCCCCCCCCCACCCCCCCCCCCCCCCACCCCCCCCCCCCCCCACCCCCCCCCCCCCCCACCCCCCCCCCCCCCCACCCCCCCCCCCCCCCACCCCCCCCCCCCCCCACCCCCCCCCCCCCCCACCCCCCCCCCCCCCCACCCCCCCCCCCCCCCACCCCCCCCCCCCCCCACCCCCCCCCCCCCCCACCCCCCCCCCCCCCCACCCCCCCCCCCCCCCACCCCCCCCCCCCCCCACCCCCCCCCCCCCCCACCCCCCCCCCCCCCCACCCCCCCCCCCCCCCACCCCCCCCCCCCCCCACCCCCCCCCCCCCCCACCCCCCCCCCCCCCCACCCCCCCCCCCCCCCACCCCCCCCCCCCCCCACCCCCCCCCCCCCCCACCCCCCCCCCCCCCCACCCCCCCCCCCCCCCACCCCCCCCCCCCCCCACCCCCCCCCCCCCCCACCCCCCCCCCCCCCCACCCCCCCCCCCCCCCACCCCCCCCCCCCCCCACCCCCCCCCCCCCCCACCCCCCCCCCCCCCCACCCCCCCCCCCCCCCACCCCCCCCCCCCCCCACCCCCCCCCCCCCCCACCCCCCCCCCCCCCCACCCCCCCCCCCCCCCACCCCCCCCCCCCCCCACCCCCCCCCCCCCCCACCCCCCCCCCCCCCCACCCCCCCCCCCCCCCACCCCCCCCCCCCCCCACCCCCCCCCCCCCCCACCCCCCCCCCCCCCCACCCCCCCCCCCCCCCACCCCCCCCCCCCCCCACCCCCCCCCCCCCCCACCCCCCCCCCCCCCCACCCCCCCCCCCCCCCACCCCCCCCCCCCCCCACCCCCCCCCCCCCCCACCCCCCCCCCCCCCCACCCCCCCCCCCCCCCACCCCCCCCCCCCCCCACCCCCCCCCCCCCCCACCCCCCCCCCCCCCCACCCCCCCCCCCCCCCACCCCCCCCCCCCCCCACCCCCCCCCCCCCCCACCCCCCCCCCCCCCCACCCCCCCCCCCCCCCACCCCCCCCCCCCCCCACCCCCCCCCCCCCCCACCCCCCCCCCCCCCCACCCCCCCCCCCCCCCACCCCCCCCCCCCCCCACCCCCCCCCCCCCCCACCCCCCCCCCCCCCCACCCCCCCCCCCCCCCACCCCCCCCCCCCCCCACCCCCCCCCCCCCCCACCCCCCCCCCCCCCCACCCCCCCCCCCCCCCACCCCCCCCCCCCCCCACCCCCCCCCCCCCCCACCCCCCCCCCCCCCCACCCCCCCCCCCCCCCACCCCCCCCCCCCCCCACCCCCCCCCCCCCCCACCCCCCCCCCCCCCCACCCCCCCCCCCCCCCACCCCCCCCCCCCCCCACCCCCCCCCCCCCCCACCCCCCCCCCCCCCCACCCCCCCCCCCCCCCACCCCCCCCCCCCCCCACCCCCCCCCCCCCCCACCCCCCCCCCCCCCCACCCCCCCCCCCCCCCACCCCCCCCCCCCCCCACCCCCCCCCCCCCCCACCCCCCCCCCCCCCCACCCCCCCCCCCCCCCACCCCCCCCCCCCCCCACCCCCCCCCCCCCCCACCCCCCCCCCCCCCCACCCCCCCCCCCCCCCACCCCCCCCCCCCCCCACCCCCCCCCCCCCCCACCCCCCCCCCCCCCCACCCCCCCCCCCCCCCACCCCCCCCCCCCCCCACCCCCCCCCCCCCCCACCCCCCCCCCCCCCCACCCCCCCCCCCCCCCACCCCCCCCCCCCCCCACCCCCCCCCCCCCCCACCCCCCCCCCCCCCCACCCCCCCCCCCCCCCACCCCCCCCCCCCCCCACCCCCCCCCCCCCCCACCCCCCCCCCCCCCCACCCCCCCCCCCCCCCACCCCCCCCCCCCCCCACCCCCCCCCCCCCCCACCCCCCCCCCCCCCCACCCCCCCCCCCCCCCACCCCCCCCCCCCCCCACCCCCCCCCCCCCCCACCCCCCCCCCCCCCCACCCCCCCCCCCCCCCACCCCCCCCCCCCCCCACCCCCCCCCCCCCCCACCCCCCCCCCCCCCCACCCCCCCCCCCCCCCACCCCCCCCCCCCCCCACCCCCCCCCCCCCCCACCCCCCCCCCCCCCCACCCCCCCCCCCCCCCACCCCCCCCCCCCCCCACCCCCCCCCCCCCCCACCCCCCCCCCCCCCCACCCCCCCCCCCCCCCACCCCCCCCCCCCCCCACCCCCCCCCCCCCCCACCCCCCCCCCCCCCCACCCCCCCCCCCCCCCACCCCCCCCCCCCCCCACCCCCCCCCCCCCCCACCCCCCCCCCCCCCCACCCCCCCCCCCCCCCACCCCCCCCCCCCCCCACCCCCCCCCCCCCCCACCCCCCCCCCCCCCCACCCCCCCCCCCCCCCACCCCCCCCCCCCCCCACCCCCCCCCCCCCCCACCCCCCCCCCCCCCCACCCCCCCCCCCCCCCACCCCCCCCCCCCCCCACCCCCCCCCCCCCCCACCCCCCCCCCCCCCCACCCCCCCCCCCCCCCACCCCCCCCCCCCCCCACCCCCCCCCCCCCCCACCCCCCCCCCCCCCCACCCCCCCCCCCCCCCACCCCCCCCCCCCCCCACCCCCCCCCCCCATGATGGGAATTGTCGTCCATAACATCTGGAGTGCCAAAGGTTCACCACCACAGCCTTAGGGCTTCCACCCTGACTTTCCCCATCCTAAATACACCAGTGTCTGGGTACCTGCTTCCATACACATGTATGACTATATTTTGGGAGTGTCCTATAATGATTCTCAAATCCATGTTCAAAGAGATGCTCACAAAACAAGCACACTGGGCCTTTACCCATCTATATATATATAAATCTACCAGTGTGTTTTCCTGCTGACAGGTAATCTCCCAAACTACTGGACCGATTGCTTTGAAATGTTCACACAACGTCGCATTTGCGTGCGGCCAGGTTTCCATACTGTTTCCACACCTCCTGTTGTGTACATGTCACAACTGTGCCAGTTATTGTGTAAATGCCACACTTGTGACAGTTGGAACCACAGTTCTGTTCCGCAACAGCGCCATCTGCTGGCAGTCAAAGCAACACCCTCTGATACAAGGGAAACAACCATGCCTTCCTTGATAACTACTGCCATCTGGAGTGAAAGGGATGGGGCGGGCCATCTGGACATGGCCCACCCACCCTAGTGGAGGAAGGGGAAGGTGAGGGAAGGTCCGGGGGTTTGCTGGACTAAACGCTCTGAAATTTGAACACAACATAGCTCATGCCTCCCAGCGTCTTTTAAGCTAGATTATTCGCCTGCAAGGGAAGGGAGTTAAAGGGACAGGGCCAGCCACCTGCACGTGGCCCACCCACCCTAGCAGAGGAAGGGCAACATTAGGGAGGGACGGGATGGGATGCCATGCAAGGGAACGGGAGAGAGGGAGGGGAGCGAGGGGCCCCTTGCCCCTCCCTTGCAATCATTGTGCAATGACACATGTTTGAACCGTTCGCTTCCCCTTTTCTTTCTTTTCCACTTCACCAGATTCAGCCACAGCAACGCGTGGCTGGGCCCGCTAGTTATAAATAATAATCTTGATAGATTGTGGTCACCATGCATAGCTGTTGCTCGAGCTACGCAATGGGTTTCTTTAAGAGCAATAAACAGCAAATGCACTTTTGTTTCTGCTGAGAAGACACGAAGCCTCTAAGAGGGTGTGGAAAGAAATGAAATGGGTGGAGCCATCCAGGTATTATTGGAAGATGCTCCAGGAAACAGTAGAAGCAAACCAGCAGAATCCTTTAGTGTTCACTGGTATGAAAGCAGCCTCTTTTGTGAGGCAGGAAATGAAAAAGGGCTAGCAGTTAGTCCAGAAGATGATGAACTGAATTCTCTTTTCAGAAGCTTGTACTACAGAACCATAGAAATCTGTGCATCCTCCTTATCTCAGGGACCACACTGTGATTTAAGTAGAAGACCATGTTCTTCTTTTGTAAATGGATCTAAAAGCTTTTTCTGGCTTTTGCCAATCACCATCACAATCGGCTCTCCCAAGAGCAGGAAATAAGCATCTAAACAGGTCTTATCCATCTTAGAGTTAATTTCTGGATGGTGGAGGGGGACATTTAATGTAAACAAGAGCTGTTGTGCTTGCAGGCCGAGGCTATTAAAAATACCAAAGGGATTTGCTGTGTGATTAAAATTAATGTAAATTAGGCCTTGTGTGGTCCCGAAAATCTCAGCTGTGCACTTCCATAATGCGGCGTCATTTGGAGCCCCGGCAAAGGTCTGAGCAAAGTCAATGAAATAAAATGTTAATCTGTCTTTCACAGTCAAAACGGTTTAAATGGTTAAAGTTTCCCCTTTCAAGCCGAGCTGAATGGATAGATAATTCATGATGTATCTATTCATGATGTATTTCTGTACATTAATTATCCATGTAATTTGGGAGCAGGCGGCGGTTATCACAAATGGGGAGGAAGAAGATGAGACTTGCTTGAAAGGCTGTGTGGCACTTTTGAAATGTATAACACTTACTGAATCTCTGAAAGGGGAAGGAACATTCCGAGTAATGCTGTTGCACATGTTCTTAACTGGCTGGCATATGACATGGGTCTCCAATTTCTTTGAGATGGTGGCACTTTTGAAATGTTGGGAGTCAGTGCCCTTACAAAATGGCTGCCATGGGGGCCAATCTCAAAATGTTGAGAGGCGGAAGTCAGGCTGTCTCCACTGATGGAGGCAGCAGTTTCTGTAGTCACAAAGGTTCTTGGTTCTTCTGATTCAGCCAGATAGAGGAATGCTCGGATTGGCCTCCATTTTGGGAAAGAAGCAAATGGGTTCTTGAGCCCCATAGGTGGGGGCCATGTAGAGGTGGGATCCAGCAGGTTCTCGCAGGTTCCCGAGAGTAGTTTTCTAATTATTTGTGTGTGCCGAGAGGGGGTTACTAATAGGTGATTTTGCCACGTGATTTTTGCCATAGTTATGCCCCTCCTCTGCTCCTCAGCAGTAGCGCGCAGAACTTGAAGCAGTCTATCAGGAGGTGCACCAGCGTGCGTGGCAGCCTGCGCCTGCGTGCATTTGTTTCCCACCCAAGGACCAGTGCAGCAGCTGTGTCCTTGCCACAGCCCCGCCCAGCAATGCCCCGCCCCCAGAATGACCAACCACGCCCCCATTGTGCCCCGCCCAGCCCCATTGGCGCTACGCCACAGTTTGAATTTCACCACCATGGGAACCTGTTACTAAAAATTTTGGATCCCACCACTGGGGCCATGGTTCTGGGATGGGGATCCGTGGATGCAAAATTCTTCAGTTTATAATTCCTGGCTTTATTAGGGTATGAACCAAGGATCATTTCACTCCCCAAAGTCTTCTCTCGTTGGGAATCTATCATCAGATTCCGCTCAGCATTCAATGGGCCAAGTGTCCAAAGCCAGCTTCTTTGTAGTGTCTCTGTGTGTGAAGTGACAACAAGTTGCTTCCAACTTATGACAACGCAATGGTCGATTCTGCACAGCATACTGTGTGTATCATGGGTTGCAGTCATTATAAATGAACCCATTATTCTTTTTATCATTCCAATGTGTGCCCTTCATCTGTTTAGGCCAGGGTTTCTCAACCTGGGGCCAGGAATCCTTTGGGGGTCGAATGACCCTTTCACAGGGGTCACCTAAGACTCTCTGCTTCAGTGTTCTCCATTTGTAAAATGGATAAATGTTAGGGTTGGGGGTCACCACAACATGAGGAACTGTATTAAAGGGTCGCGGCAGTAGGAAGGTTGAGAACCACCGGTTTAGGCTCCAGAATCACTGAGAAATAGTTACCAGAAATAAAATCCCTTACTTACTCTTTCCAAATATTGAAAATTCCAAACAAAGGAAGAACAAGAAAAGAAAACAATCATACTAAAACACAAAGCACGGGTAACACAATTTATTTATCTCTATTTCAGTTGGGTTGCCAAATTCCAAGTGAGGCCTAAAGTTTTAGTTAATCTCTAGTGGTTCTCAACCTGTGGGTTGTGATCCCTTTGGGGGTCGAACGACCCTTTCATAGAGGTCGCCTAAGGGTCTGCATCAGTGTTCTCCATTTGTATAATGGATAAATGTTAGGGTTGGGGGCAGTGGTGGGATCCAAAAATTTTAATAACAGGTTCCGATGGTGGTGGGATTCAAACAGTGGCACCACCACACACACGCACCTCCAGTCCCAATTGGGCAGGGATGTTGCTTTTGTAACCCCTTCTTGGCACTCAGAAAATTAGTAACCACTTCTAGAGAAGGGGTGAGAACTGGTTGGATCCCACCTCTGGTTGGGGGTCACCACAACATGAGGAACTGTATTAAAGGGTTGCAGCATTAGGAAGGTTGAGAACCACGGATCTAGACTATAGACATCAGTTGTGCTGGAGAAAAGGGCTGCTTTGGACGGTGGGTTTCATGGCATTATATACCCCACTGAGGCCCCTCCCTTTTCCAACCTTTGTCTTCTCCAGGATTCCCCCCCCCATTTTTTTTAAATTTCCATCCCAGAGTTGGCAACTCAAGACTGTTTTTCAAGACTGATTTTGACTTCCATGCATATCTGACTCTTCCGAGTCAATGCAAATAATAATAATAATAAGAGTTTGGATTTATATCCCCCCTTTCTCTCCTGCAGGAGACTCAAAGGGGCTGACAATCTCCTTGCCCTTCCCCCCTCACAACAAACACCCTGTGAGGTAGGTGGGGCTGAGAGAGCTCCGAGAAGCTGTGACTAGCCCAAGGTCACCCAGCTGGCGTGTGTGGGAGTGTACAGGCTCATCTGAATTCCCCAGAGAAGCCTCCACAGCTCAGGCGGCAGAGCTGGGAGTCAAACCCGGTTCGTCCAGATTAGATACACGAGCTCTGAACCTCCTACGCCACTGCTGCTCAGAACTAACCAGAACTAACATCAGTATCAGGATAGTTGTTTCATCATTTGGCCTTCAGATGACACCTCAGGCCATCTGAGATCCTTTGATATAACTGTAGAGACATCCTTCAAAATTGTTCTGGTAGGATGCCCTCCCTCCTACAGAGAACCCAAAGTATGGCCCTGTTTTCTTTTCCCGGTTCTTATCTGTGCATTGTGTGGAGATCTAGCATAATTTATAAATATAGGAACGCTTTATGAGGTTACTATAAAACATGCTCCAAAAGCTGCAAATGCATTTCCCGTTAGTAAGCTAATAAAGATCCAAGGATGACCCTGCTTGTGCTTTTACCATAAGACAATAAACTAAAACAGTAGGGTCAAAGAGAGCAGAAAAATAAAACTGTGAAGAACACATCTTCCTACAAAGGCATCTTCTTCTACCCTTGGATTCTTGTTGAAGCTTTGTACAGCCAAACATAGCCTTGCCTTCTAGCAAGCTGAGTAATTAGGTCTATCTCAGGAGCCTCAAAAGTTTTTGACCTTGTGGGAAAGTTTGGAATTTTGACACAGCATGGTAGACGTAGCCACAAAATGGCTGCCAACACAACACAACACAAGCCTTTATTGGTGTAAGCATCTCAGTCGTTCTTGTTTCCCTTACAGCCAAACCTGGCCTTGACGGAGATTCTCTTGGCCGGGCGTCCGGCCAGGACCTGCACCAACCTTGTGAGAATGCTTATCTCGCTTTCGCATAGTAGAATTCCGTTCTCATGAGAACGGAGCCGGGGGGATGGGTTAGTCAGCATTATAACCTGTTGTTTGAGCGGGGTTGCTCATTCCTGCCATGTCGTGTGTGTGTGCTTTCCAGGATGTCTGACTATATGTACTTTTAACCAACAAGCCTTTTTATTTCTGCTCTTTTGTATTCCTTCCATTATGTCAGGAATCTAACTCATTTTTCTCTTGAATGTGTTTGGATCTCTGGTGTTCTAACATGCAGAGATTGAGTACTCTTGACCATGTGGAAGGCACGATAGCCCCCATAGAGGGTTTCGAGCCTTCCTTCCAGACTCCGAGGATCCGGGGGATGATCCGATTTCGCTGGTGACTCTCTCCCGACCTCGGTCCAGTTCGAGTCTGCCTCTCTTCCCTTGGGACGATCAACATGGTTCAGATCGTGTGGAGATGCATGAGAGTTTTGGGGCGCTATCTATGGATCGAGCGCCTATTGACTGGTTCGTTTCCACCCGACAACGTGTGGATTACAAACCCCAGATGCAGCCAGTCCCTGAGGAGTTCGGATTAAGTACCATTCATGCTGACACCCAAGAATCCATTGAAAAAGAAAATTGGGACGATGCGGTGGCCATGCTGCGGGACGCCAAACTTGCCTGGGAGATGAAATAACTGTGGGAAGAGGAGCGAAAAGTCTGCAACGGGACCGTGAAGAGCAACGCAAGGAAATCCAAATGGAGTTGGACCGTGAAAGAGAAGCGTTGCGTCAACAGTATCGACAGAATCTGACAATTCATGACAAAGTACTGGATCAGTCCAAACTGGATTTACAGCGCCAGCGCGAAAGCATCAAAGCCATCCAAACCCAGAATGAACTGACTTTAGCCATTCAACGAGACGAAAGAGCCAAATTGGATCGAGAGAGGGCAGCTTTGCACGCGCACCAAGATGCCTTAACACGCAAGGAAAGGGAATTGGCTGAACGGGAGCAAACTCTACGACGGCAACGTGAGACGTTGGTTTGAGCCCCAGTTGGTGCCTACACCTTCGCCCCCGCACCGGCGGCCCTCCCCCCTGCCGGAGGCGCGGCGCCTCGCGGCCCGGTTCCAGCTTTTCAACTTAGGGCACCTCCTCAACCCCCTGCTCCCCCAGCACCCCTACACTATCCAGTACAACAACCAGGTTACATGCAGCAGCAACCCCAACACTTACCTAGAGCGATTGAAAGAGGGTTCTACAGACCCCCATCCCAGCTCGCTTTGATGGCACCGCATCTAAACTTCCTTACTTCATCCTGCAACTCGATGCCCATATGCAAGAGTTTCATGATTTATATCGTTCTGAACGCGAAAAAATACGAGACATTGGGTCAGTGTTGGATGGGGTAGCCGCTGAGTGGTTTGTTACTCTTTATGAATTGCAGGGGGACGATACCCGCACGGTAGCGGGCTTCCTCCAAGCGCCAGCGCATTCGGTTCCAAGATCCCAATGCTGAAAACGATGCCATCCGCATTACAGTAAAACCATCCAACAGGGCAACCGCCTCCTTTGCTGATTTTGCCCGTGAATTTTACCGCAGAGCGGCCAGTAGACTTCCTCTGGACTGGCCTGAGCTTATGAAATGCAGTATTTTTTCGAAGCTATGGATATTAAACTTCGTGAAACAGCGCGATCCCATTCGGATCCCGCAAACGCCATGGATTGGATCAACTCGGCTCGCACGTTACGTCGCCCGCCTTGCCTATGCTCGTGCTGGAGGCCGCCCACGCCCAAAACCAGCCAACACGCCTGCGCCGGCTGCTAGAAAACCAAGCCCGGTCGTGGCGGCCGAGACCACGCCGGAACGCCGTCGCCGCTTGGGATTGTGCCTTTACCGCGGAGGTCCTGGCCACCTGGCTGCTAACTGCCCGAAGAAGCAGAAGCCTCCCCTCCCGGGGGCCCGCACTCCTTCTGCCAAGCCTCCACGCAGATCCAGCCTGCCAACTCAAGGATCGTCCAAAGCTACATTTGATGAGGATGTCGAAGAGGAAGAAACCGCGCTTAGTCTTTCAGCGGCACCCGTGGATCTTAATCCTTCCCCTGATGCGGTGAGTGAAGGCAGCACGCCCATTACTATTATGACTTCCTTAGCCAACCCAAGTAAACGTACACGTATTTTGGCCTCTGCACTTGTGGACTCAGGTTGCTCCCACTGTCTTATGAAACCACAAGTGGCCGAGGAACTCGGTTTAGACCGAGTTCCCTTGGTGAAGCCCATTCCTTTCACCCAAATGGATGGTAGCCCACTGGGAGGAGAGGGTCCGGCCCAGTTCAAAACCCAACCGTACTTCTCCAAGGTAACGATCATTGGGAAAAGATTAGTTTCATTCTTGCTCCAGTTGCAAAGCACTCCATTGTATTAGGTATGCCATGGCTACTTTTACACCTAACCAACCTTCGTTTGGAAGGAACGAATCCTTCAATTCTCAGATCCCCCCTGCGGAGATCACATGGATGGGGGGGAAGATCCATCGGTAGGGGAGGGGGAAGCAACGATCTCTACAGCTTTCAATGCACTGTCGGCTCCCCTTGCTGTAGAGATCCCAAAGGCGTATCAAGACCTATCCAGAGTTTTCCAGGAACAGGAGTGCGATCAACTTCCCCCCCCATAGGGATACCGATTGCAAGATCCTGCTACAACCCGGAGCTCAATTACCTAAGGGTAGGATCTATCGCATGAGTCCCACTGAGGAAAAGGAGCTCCGCCAGCCTTCTTAGATAAAAAAATTTAGCCCGCTGATTCATAATGTATGAGCCACAAAATACACCCATGCCGCCCCTGTTTTATTCGCTGTTAAGAAAAAAGACGGTTCGTTAAGACTTTGTACTGATTATCGTGGACTAAATGCTGTTTCCATCTCCAACAAATATCCTTTGCCCTTAATAAAGGACCTCTTGGATGCCCTAGGCAAAGGTCAGATTTTTACCAAATTGGATTTGCGGGAAGCTTATTATCGTGTCCGGGTGATCGCTGAGGGGTACGTAACATTTAACAGCATTTAATACCAAATTCGGGCAATATGAATATTTAATAATGCCCTTCGGATTAGGCCCCAGGGGCCTTCATGGCCCTCATAAACGAAGTATTACATGATTTGTTGTACAAGGGAGTAGTCGTATATTTGGATGATGTTTTGATTTACTCACAGACCCTGGAAGAGCATGAGGCTTTAGTCCGAAGTTTTACAACGTTTACTTGATAACTCCCTCTTTGCCAAGTTGTCAAAGTGCTGTTTTCACCAATCCTCCATAGACTACCAAGATCGAATATCTTCTGACGGTCTAGAAATGGACCCGGCTAAAGTGGCCGCAGTGGTTGACTGGCCTGCCCCCACCAATAGAAGGGACTTGCAATCTTTCTTAGGCTTTGCTAACTTCTATCGTGACTTCATTCCCCATTTTGCCAAGCTTGCCTTACCGCTCACTGATCTTTTACGCACTAAAGGAAAGGACGTAGCGGCCAAGCCCGGGGCCCTCCCTGGTCGCAGGAATGCCAATTAGCGTTCCAGCAGCTGAAAACAGCTTTCACAACTGAACCAATTCTGACACATCCCGACCCGGAGCTTCCTTTCATCGTTCACGTGGATGCTTCGGACAAGGCGCTGGGCGCTGCCCTCTTGCAGAAAAATAAAGACAATAAATTGGTACCGTGTGCTTATTTATCCAAAAAAAATTCTGGTCCCGAACTAAACTGGACTGTCGGAGATAAGGAAACCGCTGCCATCAAACTTGCGTTGAGCACTTGGCGCCATTGGTTGGAAGGAGCCAAGCACCCCTTTCAAGTCTGGTCAGATCATAAAAATTTGGCTGCGCTTTCCACACCCCTCAAAATGTCCGCTAAACAATTACGTTGGGCTGATTTTTTCTCTCGCTTTTCCTTTACGGTCCATTTTTTCCCTGGTAAAAGCAATAAGCTGGCTGATGCGTTGTCCCGCCTCCCCGGGGAGGGGGGGGGGACGCATCCCTATGGGATATTCCACGCACCGTTCTCTCTCCCTCCCAGCTGGGATTGGCTGTCACCTGCTCACAATCCCCTACGTCTCCCCCCCTGCGCCCATCCCAGCCATCGTCTCCCCCTTCCTCCAGGAATTCAAGGAGGCGGGATTACGCGAGCTACCAACAGAGGAAAAAGATGCACAGCTACGCTTGGAGGATGGTGTCTGGAAAAGGGGGGGGGTGTTGGTACATTCCTCCTCCCCTTCGAAAACAGGTTCTTCAAGCATGCCATGATGCTCATCAGGCAGGGCACTTTGGGTTTGTGAAAACCCTTCATCTAGCCCGTCGCCAGTTCTGGTGGCGCTCCATGCGCGAGGACATCGAGTCCTACATTAAAGGGTGTTCCATATGTGCGGAGGCCAAGTCAATACCGGGGAAACCTCATGGATTACTAAAACCTCTCCCCGTTGCCTCCCGACCCTGGCAGGTTATTTCAATGGATTTTATCACTGACTTGCCAGACAGTCACGGGAACACTGTTTTATGGGTAGTGGTAGATCTTTTTTCCAAACAAGTGCATTTCATTCCTTGCACTACCATACCATCGGCCCCTAAACTAGCCCGATTGTTTATTCAACACATCTACCGCCTGCATTCCTCTCCCGAGAAGGTGGTATCAGATCGCGGCCCCCAATTCATTTCTCGGTTTTGGAAGGCTTTCCTGGAGTTGTTGGGAACCACACCAGCAGTCGCTGCCCCCTACCACGTTCAAAGTGACGGGCAAAGTGAAAGGACCAACAGAACACTAGAGCAATATTTACGTTGTTATACAAACTACCATCAGGACAACTGGTGCGATTTGCTTCCCTTTGCAGAGTATGCTTACAACAATGCAATTCATAGCAGTACGCAGAAAACCCCATTTGAAGTAGTCTCTGGTCGATCCTTTCCCGCCGTTCCCAGCTGTCAAGGCGGAGGTATTGCAACCACCAGAATTCAATCAATGGATTTTGTCACTAGCTGAAGGCTGGAAAACAGTTCAGTCTACCTTAAAACAGGCTCAAGAAGCCCAAAAGTTTCAGGCAGATAAACATCGCTCAGAATTCCCTTTACGTGTTGGGGCTTGGGTTTATTTGTCCACTAAAAAACCTTCCAGACGTGCACAAATATTCAAAACTTGGCAAGAAATTTGTGGGTCCCTTTCGGATTACAAAAGTGATCAATGATGTTACTGCTCGCTTAGATCTGCCTAATTCACTAAGTAACATTCATCCCGTCTTTCATTCCAGCTTGCTCAAGGAGGCTCCCGCTTCAGATGCCTGGCACGACCCTCCGGAGACACCCCCGCCAGTTATAATTGATGGACATAAGCATTATGAAATAGATGCTATCCTGGACTCTCGCTTCTTTCGCAAACGTCTACAATATCTAGTGTCATGGGTTGGCTATTCTTCTGGCCATAATCAATGGGTGTATAAGGAGAATATCGATGCCCCCTCTTTAATTGCTGCATTTCACCAAGCTTTTCCGGACAAACCGGGGGAGGGGGAAAAAAAGGGGGAGATTTCTTTTAGAAGAGGCAGAGTGTAAGGATCTCAGTCGTTCTTGTTTCCCTTACAGCCAAACCTGGCCTTGACGGAGATTCTCTTGGCCGGGCGTCCGGCCAGGACCTGCACCAACCTTGTGAGAATGCTTATCTCGCTTTCGCATAGTAGAATTCCGTTCTCATGAGAACGGAGCCGGCGGATGGGTTAGTCAGCATTATAACCTGTTGTTTGAGCGGGGTTGCTCATTCCTGCCATGTCGTGTGTGTGTGCTTTCCAGGATGTCTGAATAAACGGACTTATAATCAAAAAGCCTTTTTATTTCTGCTCTTTGGAATTCCTTACAATTGGCATATAAAACAGGACAAATTTTTAAAACAAAACAAGGTTAAGAAATGCAGTTAAAATTACTAATTTCCAGTATAAAATTTGCAACAGTTTCACAAAAGAGCACATCAGAGCTGTTCAGGAGATTGGGTATCTTATAACACTCATGCCACTGAGAACATTGCAAGAAAATGGAATTCATGTATTTCATGCATATCTTATTGTATTTAGGGCATAGAAACAAAGAATGGTCAAGTGTTTCAACCGTAGTCCTATCACATGAACAAACTCTTTTAGAACGTTCCATATTCTTAAATCTTCCATCCAGCAGAGCTGATGGCAGCACATTACATCTTGCAGTAGCCAAGGCTCTCCTCTGGGTGGGATTAATCAGCAGACTAAGATATGCTGCCATAATTCCACGCTCGCATGGGATTAATAATGTAGAAAAGGTTGTCTTGGCAGCACGATTCAAATTATGAAAATCAAGATCTAAGAGCCTATTCTTAACTAGTCTGAAGGCTTCCACCTTTGTGAGCATAAGGAGTGATTCCAAGGGGAAACCAATAGCTTCAACCTTTCTAAAGATCAAAGTATACCATGGCTGCCAATTTTCTAAAAAACACTTGATGGGCACCAGAAAAGGTGTTGGCATGTGCCATAGTGCCCATGGGCACCACAGCAAAGTCCTCTGGTCTATCTGCTTCTGCATTTGCCATCTGCTATCCAAGATGGTTGAAGAGCAGATACTGGTGATAGGATATTTCTGGTGACAGTTTAAGCAGATCTACTGAAAAGGAAGTCCAATTTTATTCCATGGCACTTACTCTCAGGACAAAATCTCTACCACAACTATATGAGCCTGTTGAACCTAAAGGGAGCCAAGCAAAAAATCCAAACTTCACATACACGCTATAGGGGTCAGTGCTATCAGTCACAGACCAGGAAAGGGATTTGGGCGTCTTAGTGGATAGTTCCATGGGAATGTCAACTCAATGCATGGCAGCTGTGAAAAAGGCAAACTCCATGCTGGGGATCATTAGGAAAGGAATTGAGAATAAAACTGCAAAGATTGTCATGCCCTTATATAAAGCAGTGGTGCGACCGCACTTGGAGTACTGTGTTCAGTTCTGGTCGCCACATCTCAAAAAGGATATCGAAGAGATAGAAAAAGTGCAGAGAAGGGCAACAAGGATGATTGAGGGACTGGAGCATCTTCCTTATAAGGAGAGGCTGCAGCGTTTGGGACTCTTTAGTTTGGAGAGGAGACGTCTGAGGGGGGATATGATTGAAGTCTATAAAATTATGCATGGGGTAGAAAATGTCGACAGAGAGACATTTTCTCTCTTTCTCACAACACTAGAACCAGGGGGCATTCATTGAAAATGCTGGGGGGGAAGAATTAGGACTCATAAAAGGAAACACTTCTTCACACAACATGTGATTGGTGTTTGGAATATGCTGCCACAGGAGGTGGTGACGGCCACTAACCTGGATAGCTTTAAAAAGGGCTTGGACAGATTTATGGAGGAGAAGTCGATTTGTGGCTACCAATCTTGATCCTCCTTGATCTCAGATTGCAAATGCCTTAACAGACCAGGTGCTCAGGAGCAGCAGCAGCAGCAGGCCATTGCTTTCACCTCCTGCATGTGAGCTCCCAAAGGCACCTGTTGGGCCACTGCAAGTAGCAGAGAGCTGGACTAGATGGACTCTGGTCTGATCCAGCAGGCTAGTTCTTATGTTCTTAAACATTGATGGAGCTTTGGAACCAGAATAGGATAGAGCCCACTGTATCAGCCTTATTTTTGCCATCACCATCTTCTTTCAAGAAGCTCATGACAGCATACATTGTTTTCGCCTCTATCGTATTGTGCATTTACAATAATCTTGGTAGTCGATTACTCTGAAAGAAAGTTACTGCCTCGGGGTGACATCGTTGCGGGGCTGTGAAATATCTTTTTTCTGAAATTCATTTTTTTTTCAAAAAAAGATACAGTCATTGACTCCTCTGATCCCTTTCAAAGAGAGGAATTTATTTTCTTCACACCCCAGGGGACTGGAGCTGGAGGATAGAAACATTTAGAAGGCATTGCCAGCATCTGAGCACATCTGCAGTATGAAACTCTGAAAGGCAGTAGAACCTCCCTTTCTGCCTGCCTGTCTTCTGATTTCCCTTCTGATTAAGTCACAAGCCTTTAATGGCATAAAATAAACATACAAAATCAGCATACAAAATTTGCCCATTATTGCTCACAATTATAGACACTGGTACTAAAATACTAAATACCCAAAAATACCCATTTTTTTGAGGAACCCAAGTTCCTCAAAAAAATTGGAAAAAACCCACCAATTGTTGGATTCCAGGCAGAAAATGGATAATGGATTCCAGGCAGAAAATGGATAAGGATGTAGTGGCATAGCACCAAGAGGGTGGGTGGGGGTGCATGATGCACTGGGCACATGCTGGTGCAGGGGTGTGGCAAGGCATCCCGGGGCATGGTGGGGGCATTCTGGGGTGTGGCAGGGTGGGTGGGGGTGAGGCAGGGATGCAGGGCACACGCTTGCCCTGGGTGAACTTCCCTCTCACTCCGACCCTGTAAAGATGAACTAGAAGGACTTCCGGTTTAGGCTGCGACGAAACCAGCAGCTCCCAGCTGCGGAGCGCACTTTGATCCCGTTTATTTCCAAAATACTCCCTGAAAAATAATTTCAGCTTCCCTGAAAAAAAGGGGGAGGTGTGGAGTGAGTTCGAGCTTCGGAAAAATCCCACGAACTGCAGCTCTGACCAGCTGTAGAGTCGTGAGAGACAAGAAGAAGCATAACAACGAACAGACGGGACAGAGGAGGCAAGAAGCCATTGGCAGAGCAGCCAAGCCGCCTTGGACTGAGAAACCGAGCAGAGAAAAAAAATCAGACGAGACTAAGAAACGGCTGTCAAAGGACCCCCGAAATTGACACCGGTGAGGAAAAAACCAGGGGAAAGAAAGAGCCCTGAGTGAAAAAAGAAAGGAAAAGAGACGACGCTGAGGAGACCTCTAACCGGCCACCCGAAGTGAGTAAAATAGCGGAAATATGGACTTACGTTTGCTGTAGAAGAGGGTGGAACGGGAGAGGAGCACGTTGCGATATTTTTCCTGAGAGTAAGAAGAGTTGCAATGTGGAATATCTGGGCAACTGGCCAACTTAAGAAAACATAAATAAAGTGAAACGGAGGTAGCGTTGAGGTGGTTGACCCCGGAAGTGAAAAGAGAAAGAGTCACTAAACGGAGGAAGTGATTAAGACGCAGAGCACAGAGTGTACTCAAGACAAAGTGCAGAGCGTACCCAAACGGAGGAAGTAAACAAACGAAGAGAGTGAATAAGACGCAGAGTGCAGAGTGTACCCAAGACAGGCGAGGGAGACGAAAGGAGGATTGAAAGGAGAAAAATGAACAGCTAAGTAAAAGACTGAGACGGCCCAGAAGAGGAGAGAAATTAACCCTCCCCCACTTTCTCTTATCTTCTCACTCCCTACCTTAGAAGGACACCCAGTGGTAAGAAATTAATTTAAAAATGGCAACAAGGAATAACGCAAAAAAGGGGCTACAAGATTTAAAAGACATGAAAACACCAGATAAAAATGGAGATGATATGAATAGTAAATTAGAAAAACTGACAGAGATGATGGCCTCGATGCATGAAGACACAAAAGATGCCATTGCAAAATTTCGTGAAGAAACTAAAGATGGATTTACCAGACTGGGAGACCGTTTGAACAAGATGGAAACAGAGTTGACAGGAGTTAAAAAAGAACTGAATCAACTGAAGAAAGTTGAGGAAAATATTACAGAGATGAAACATGAAATCAAACTAGCACATAATAATATTGCTACTCTAGATGTCAGGACAGGAATAGTGAAAAATGGGATAGAGGAAGTGAAAAATCAGATGGCCCTATTAGAATTAAAAATGAAAGAAAATGTATTGCGGTTGAGAGGCTGTGAAGAAAGTGAGGATGAAGACACAAAAAGCATGATAGTAGATGCAATAGCAGAACTGTTATCTTTAGGGAAAGAAGAAATTTGGGAGGCTATAGACAAAGTTTATAGAATAAACTCAAGAACTGCTAGAATTAGAAAACTACCTAGAGACATAAACGTGACTTTCACAAAAAAAATATACAGAGATGAAATTCTCCAAGCACATGCGAAACAAAGACTGACGATAAAGCAGAAACAAGTAATTGTACTTAAAGAAATACCTCTCTATATCCGCAAAAAGAGAAAAGGCTATCAACCACTAGTATCCTGGTTGAATGAGAATAAAATTACTTATAGATGGTTGCAATTAGAGGGACTGACTTTTACTCTGAATCACAAGAGAATTACAGTGGACTCCCTTGATGGAATGGACAACTTTCTAGAGCAACACAGGAAGAAGATGATAGAGAGAGAGTAAGCGGGGAAGAACAAGGACAGGAAGAGGTGAAGATATTGAAATATATGTATAGATATTAATTATTGTTTTATATGTGTTTGTTTTTTTTCTTCTTTATATACTATCTCAATGAATAAGGTATTTAAAGAGAGATAATGAGGCTGTATATGCTGTGAATTAGTTTATAAGAAAAAATATAGAGTTATAACACCTTAGTAGATAAGGTTAAGTAAGATAATAGGGGGAGGTGTAAATACAAATGTAAAAATATGTTGTTTAGTTAAATAACCTCTTCGGGGCCGTTCTCTTTTTGTTGTAAAGAAGAAGAGGGAGAAATGACTTTAGACATACTTTCAATTAACATTAATGGGTTAAACAACCCGGGTAAAAGAAAACGATGCTTTTGCTACCTGAAGAAACAAAAAGCAGACATGATATGTATTCAAGAAACCCATCTGAAAGAAAAAGATACAAAATACTTACAGCAAGACAAGATTGGGGTTTTATTTTGCAACTCAATGCAGTATAAAAAGAAAAAAGGAGTAGCCTTTTACATAAAAGAATTTCTTAACCCTAAAGAGGTAATAAATGATAGTAAGGGAAGAGTATTAGGGGTAGAAGTGACAATTAATGAAGAACAAACTCTAGTAGTGGGGATTTATGCCCCAAATGAGGGAAAATCAAATTTTATAGAGAATTGACAAATGAATTATCACAATATATGTACACAAACTTAATAATACTAGGAGACTTTAACGGATTAACAGACCTCAAACTAGACAGAAAAGGAGGAGGAAAGAAAGGATTAAATAAATTACCAAAACATTTTTTTCAATTAAGCAAGAATTTGAAAATCAAAGATGTTTGGAGAGAGATGCAAGGCCAAGCAAAAGAATATTCATTCTATTCCAATAGACATAAGTCCTTTACGAGAATCGATATGATCTGGTCCACGAAGGAATTAATTAAAAAACATAAAAACATAAAATATCTACCAAAGGTAATAGGGGACCATAACCCAGCGCTATGGCAGATCTATCAAAAAAAGAGAGGAAATGGTAGACAGTGGATAAATAACAATGTACTGTCTAAAAAAATTTTCCAATTAAAAATGCAAAAAGATATGAAAGAATTCTTCATTATTAATGAGACTCCAGATATAAAAGATGCGATAATTTGGGATGCTAGTAAGGCATATGCCAGAGGATTAATAAGACAACAAGACAAAAAAATGAAACAAAAGAGGTATCAAGAATTAAATCTGTTAAATAAGACCCTAGAGAACCTGGAGAAGGAATTTAAAAGAAGACCAGGAAATAAAAAAATCAAGAGAAAAATGGAAAGAACTAGAGCACAAATTAAAGGGCTATTTACAGAAGAGACACACAAAAAATTAAGATATCTCAGACAAAGGGAATTTGAATGGGCAAACAAACCCGGAAAATGGCTGACATATAAATTAAGGAAAAGGAAAGATAAAAAAGTAATTATAGCAATTAAGGAAAATGACAAAATACTTAGGAGAGAAGAAGACATAGAACGAAGCTTAACAAACTTCTATAGAAAATTATATACAGAGGAAATTAAGACAGATGAAAAGGAGATAGAAAGATATTTAGAAGAAATAGATCTACCTCTACCTGAGAGAGAAGAAATAAACAAGTTAAACGACTCAATAACAATGGTAGAAATACAAGAAACTATAAAACAACTTAAAAAAGATAAATCTCCAGGACCAGATAACCTTACAGAAAAATATTATAAACAACTACAAGAAATTCTAATACCCAAACTACAAATAATTTTCAATAATATATTGAAAGGAGAAGGATTACCAAATTCCTGGATGGAAACTGAAATAACGCTTATACCAAAAGAAAAAGAAGAAATACTAGAAGCGAGTAAATATAGGCCGATTTCATTGATCAACTTAGATTACAAAATCTTTACGAAAATTTTAAGTGAAAGATTAAAAAAATATGTAGGGAAATATATAGACGAAAACCAGGCAGGATTCATTCCTAATAGACATGCAAAAAACAATATTAGAACAGTGCTAAATATTATCGAATACGCAGAAAAGAACCCAACAAAAAAACTAGCTTTAGTTTTTCTCGATGCATACAAAGCATTTGATAGCGTAAACTGGGACTTTATGATAAAAGGACTAGAAAAAAGAGGAATAGAGGGTCCATTCTTAAGGGCAATTCAAACCATCTACCACACACAAACAGCCAAGATTAAAATAAACAATCAACTTTCTAAACAATTCAATATAATGAAAGGAACAAGACAAGGCTGCCCGTTATCTCCACTTCTATTCATTTTATATTTGGACTTACTAACTAGTAGATTTGAAAAAGAGAAAGAGTGGAAAGGACTGAGAATAAAAAATCAATTTTACAAATACAGGGCATATGCAGATGATTTAGTGTTGATTGTTGAGGATCCAATAGAAAAGATGGGCAGAATAAATGATATCATAGAACAATTTGGCAAATTGGCAGGATTAAAAATTAATATAGAAAAAACGAAAACACTGTTATTGAATATAAAACAGAAAGAAGGGGAAGAATTTAGCAAACGAACAGGATTCGAAGTAGTTAAGAAAGCGAAATATTTAGGCATCGAACTAAGAACAAAGAATAATAACCTATTTGAAGATAATTACGGAAAAATCTGGCAATTAATCAAACAAGATCTGGATAACTGGAAAGGTTTATTTTTATCACTGTCAGGGAGAATAGCAGTAATTAAAAATAACGTCTTACCAAAATTGATGTACTATTATCAAAACTTGCCAATAATATTATCTGATAAAATATTTAAGAATTGGACACTAGAAATTAATAAATTTATTTGGAACGGTAAAAAGAATAGAATTAAATACCTACAAATGATTAAGAAAAAACTTGCTGGAGGTTTTGCACTACCAGATTTAAGGTTATATTACGAGGCATGTTCGATCTCATGGATAAAGGATTGGATAGAGCTAACAAATACGAACTTATTAACTTTAGAGGGATATAACCTATATAGGGGGTGGCATGACTTTCTATTCCCCATAGAGAAAAAGAAAAACCTAAACAACTTTAACACACAACTAATTAGAAAGTCACTAGCCAGAGTATGGTTAAAATATAAAAACTGGTTTTACGAAAAAACCCCACTATGGATCTCTAGAATAGAGTCTCTAAAAATGAGAGAATTTAGAGATACAGAAAAATGGGAAAATTATAAAGATCTGTTAAAGATAGAAGGTACGGAGATTAAACTGAAAGAAAGAGAAGAGATTACAGTCCAAGGAAAAACTTGCCAATGGTTTCATTACATGCAGATAAAAGAAACATTTAAGAAAGACGTAGAGAAAGGTTTCCAAATAAAAAAGAATGAATTCGAAAAAGCGGTACTAGAAGATTCCAAAAAAATAATTCAAAAAGTATATAATATGTTATTAGGTTATAAAACAGAACGAGAAAATATAAGGGACAATATGATAACTTGGGCTCAAGATATAGGAAGAATTATATCTACAGATGAATGGGAAAGGATATGGTGGAATAACTCAAAATTTACGTTGGCAATAGACCTAAGAGAAAATTGTCAAAAAATATATCATCGATGGTATTATACACCAGTAAAATTATATAAAATGAAAAGTATGGATAACGACAAATGCTGGAGATGTAAAAAAAAGAGCCGGAACGTTTATACATATGTGGTGGGAGTGTAATGTAATAAAAAAATATTGGGAAGAAATAATCAGTACTATTGAAGAAATCTTGAAATCCAAAATACAAAAGAAAATGGAAATTTTTCTCCTGGGTCTATATAATAATAACAAAATTATAGAAAGAAATAACAATTTATTTTTGTACCTAATTACAACGGCAAGAATCGAAATCGCAAAACATTGGAGAGAATCACGGGCTCCTAAGGTAGAAGATTGGAGAAGGAGACTCTACCAAGTAATGGAGGCAGACAAATTAACGTGTATGTTAAAAGAAGAAACAGATAAATTTAAAAGAACTTGGAAACTATATATGGAATATTTAGACAAAATGTTAAGATAAAGGGAACAATGAAGTCTAAATCTCCTCCTCCCTAACTACTTAATTGTTTTTTTTGTATAATTTTGACTGTCTTTTTTTTGAAGGACTGTATAGAATTGGATGAAGATAGACAACAAAAGAACAGAGCAAAGAACTAAAGAAGAGCACAGTATTATTACATTATGTATATAGTTTAAAATTCAAAAAGTTAGAGATAGCAATAATAATAATAATAGATGATGTATAAGATGAACTAATAGGGAGTAATAATTCTGCATTAGTGATGTAAATTAAGATAGAAAAAAATGTTGGTGTTAGATTTAAGACAAGAAATTAAGAAACAGGAATCGTAAAGTTCATTAGTAATAGAGAGAACATGATACTTCTCAGCAAAAACAAAAAAGTCAGAGCAGCAAAGATACAAAAGAAAGAAAGAAAGAAAAAAAATGGAAGGAGGAAAAAGAGTGAGAAACAACTGGGATAAGACCCACCGATTGAGATCTGGAAGGCTAGTAATTTCAGATGGAGTCAATTAATGGGGAAGAAGTGTATATGTTAGAAAAACTAATAAATACTAGGGAAAAAGAGACTTAGATTAGTCTCTTAAGAAAGGATTCAGTGAAACAAATTAGTTGATGGTTGTTTTATTTTTTCTGTTCATATATAGGTCATTATTTGACCAACATAAGTAGAATAATGTTATGTTGTACAGACAAAAACTGAATATGTTGGATATACAAGTGTTGTACCAAACTATTACCAATTGTAAGGTGTTTTAAAACTTAATAAAATTTTCTATTAAAAAATAAAATAAAGATGAACTAGAAGAAGAAGAAGAAGAAGAAGAAGAAGAAGAAGAAGAAGAAGAAGAAGAAGAAGAAGAAGAAGAAGAAGAAGAAGAAGAAGAGCACCCTTTCCCTCAAAGCTAACTACAAGACGTCACCTGCCTGGCTGTGCAGAATGCAGTGCGGGGTTATCCAAAACCACATTAAATGTGAGTCATGGTGGAACAGAAGTGAACTGAAGCCTGTAACCTTGCTGAACATTTGACAGGACCCAAGCATCAGATGTCATGCCCTCCAAATTCATTGCTAACCTATTGCCCTTTCTGCTGAAATCCCGAAGAAGAAGAAGAAGAAGAAGAAGAAGAAGAAGAAGAGGAGGAGGAGGAGGAGGAGGAGGAGGAGGAGGAGGAGGAGGAGGAGGAGGAGGAGGAGGAGGAGGAGGAGTTTGGATTTATATCCCCCCTTTCTCTCCTGTAGGAGACTCAAAGGGGCTTACAGTCTTCTTGCCCTTCCCCCCTCACAACAAACACCCTCTGAGGTAGGTGGGGCTGAGAGAGCTCCAAGAAGCTGTGACTAGCCCAAGGTCACCCAGCTGGCGTGTGTGGGAGTGTACAGGCTCATCTGAATTCCCCAGATAAACCTCCACAACTCAGGCGGCAGAGCTGGGAGTCAAACCCGGTTCCTCCAGATTAGATACACGAGCTCTTAACCTCCTACGCCACTCCATTAAGAGAATTCATCTCAACAACACTAAAAGAAGGGTTGGTTTTTATATCATACTGTTCCTCTACTTTTGGAGCCTTAGGTGGCTTACAACTGTATTCCCTTCTTCTCCCCATAGCAGACACCTTGTGAGGTAGGTGGGACTGAGAGAGTTCTGAGAGAACTGTGACTGGCCCAAGGTCACCCAGCAGGCTTCACGGGGAGAAGTGGGAAATCAAACTTGGTTCACCAGATTAAAGTCCGCCACTCTTAACTATTCCACCATGCTGGCTCTCAACTCGTGACTAGAACTTCCAAGCTGTGATCTAGCCCTGATCCCTCCACCATGAACACCTTTTCTGCAAGAATTAAGGCATCTTTCCATCAAGTACTACATTTTTTAGCATTCTTCCCATCTCTTCCTCCATTTGGTTCTGGAAACGTTTCCCTTCATTTTTCTTCTATTGTTTCCCCAAGGATTTTAACAGCCATTCTGTTGTTTTTTTAAAAAATCAATCAATCAATCAATCATTTATTTGCAGTACAACAAAACACATATACATCAATTCCACAGTACCGTTAGCATAGACTGCACAGACATGCTCTAAAACACAGATCGAAGATAACCATAATTTGTGCTATATACGAAGGGAGTATTCTTGTGTAACTGAATATTATTAGTAGTATTTATTTGCGGTCAATGACCAGTACTTAAAATCCCATCTCACCATAATAGCGAAAACAATAGAATAAAATACATTGATTGGAACAGAAATTGGAGATTTAAAATTTACAGGCTTTTAAAAGTACCTATGCAGTCTTACTAAAAAGTACCTATGGAAACTTACTAAAAACCCAGACTTCCAGCCAGATCATCTAGAGATTGAAACTGAATCAGACATCCCATCCCTTTCCAATCGGCCACCAGATGTCTCTTTTTGTGTTTACAGATTTATGAGCAAAAGCAAGCAACTTCCCTTGTGACTTTCTGATCCCTGCCCATTACTGGCCCCTTCCACACACACAAAATAATGCATTTTCAAACCACTTTCACAACTGTTTGCAAGTGGATTTTGCCATTCCGCACAGCTTCAAAGAGCACTGAAAGCAGTTTGAAAGCGCATTATTCTGCATGTGCGGATTGAGCCACTATGTAGTCCAGTGTATCTTTGTCATTTAAACCAGTTAGGCCTGTCAGGACTGACTGAAGAGTTCCTTACAGAACTTTTCATAAGTGGGGCATCTAAAGAACATATGGGGGCTTTCCCCACTCACCTTCTGCTGCGTGCTGCTCTCGCGCCCCCTCCGCGTGTCATTCCTGGCGCGCTCTCAGGGTTCCCCATGACCCCGTGCTTTGACCAGTAGCTTTGCACGGGGTCATCAAAAGGTGCCGTTTCTTCAGTGCCAGGAATGACGCGCGCTGAGGTGATGCAAGAGCAGCAGCGTCAGGGCGGCTGCGTGGTTGCCGCCCTTGCAAGTGGGGGACGCCGCTGGACCCCGCGCTACTTTCCCGGAGTAGCTCGCAGCAGAAGGTAAGTGGGGAAAGCCCCCAGTTCTATGGTGTCTATTTCACCTAGAGGATTATTATTATTATTTATTAGATTTATAGGCCGCCTCACCCCCAAAGGACAGGGGCAAAGTCTCTTTTCATATGGAATTTTCTTATATTTTCCCTCTAACAGTAAGGAGGGAAGAGAATCACATCTGGCCAATGTGAAAGATCTTCTCATATTTCTTTTTTTCAAAGAAGAACAGATATGGTGCTATAGTTTCTTGCCATCTTAGATGTTCTGTTGCTAAAAAATTGGGTGACTTCATAAGATCAGTTTGTCTCCCTATATAAAAAAAATTTCTGTTTACCTAGCACACTGGCCCTTTCAGCTTCCATAGCTATAAGAGTTTGAGTTTGAATGCAATCATGTTGAAATGATATTTATTTCTCCATCCCACCAAACACCTGACCTTTATTGATGACCCCTTGTAGTTGCCCATCCTCCTCTTCAGCCATTTTTTCTTTCCCTCCTCCTCCATTTTCAAAAGGAATTTATGGTTTCTTTTCTCTTTGTTATATCAAACTAGTGATGGAACATTCAGGCAGAGATACAAAGAAAAGGGTCAGTTTGCACCCACTTTGTCCAATGTCACATAGAACCTGTAATATTACTGCTGAGGCAGAGAAACAAAGAAGCAGGGTGGATTGGATCAGCGTTGTCAATTTCACATTGAACAACCAATGCAACCAACATTAGGGCAGAGAGAAACTTTGAAGCGAGTCAACTGCATCAGTGTAAGGTAGACTTTATTGGCATACAAAACAGAACAAAGTTTCAAAGCAAGATTGCAAGATGCACAGTTGCCAATGTGACTGCCCCCTCTGCTGGGATAAATGTCCTGGGGAGGGCAAATGCAGTGGCATGAGGTTGTGCCACTTCCAGGAGCTGTGCACTAATTCTCGAGCACCTGTGCAAAAAAACAAAGGGGAGAGGGCTGTTCTTCTACATCACAGATGACATCCCATCATCAGGAATGATACATTTTCAGCAGGAGTGTGTGGAATAAATGCGAACTGACGAGACAAGGGGGAGGGAAGCCCAACCTGATGGGGAAGGAGGTGTGAAGATTGATTTCCCAGAAAATGTTTCCAAACACAAGGGGCCCTTCCGCATTGTAGGAATCGACCTTAGATCGACTTGAGTCCGACCCGAGTCCTCCGCACAGACGTAGCGTCGGACTCGTGTCTGACTCGACTCACCTCCCTCTTGCCGTTGAATTTCTGAGCTCGACTTGGGGGTTGAGTCGACTGGTGGACTCGGGTTGCTCTTGAGCCGAAGCCGGCGGAGTGCGGAATCTCCGTCGACTCAACTCTGCCATCTAGCCAATCACAGCTCAGTATTTCGCCCATGCGCAGAAGGGGAGATTCGTGGTGGCGGCAAAAAGCTTTGGGCATGCGCAGAACGGGGGACTCAGCAACCAATCAGAATTTATTTATTTATTTATTTCTCATCTTATAGACCGCCCAACCCCCGAAGGGCTCAGCACAGGGAGGTGGTCCCGCCCTCTGAGCTCGGCTCCGGAGACACGAGTCAGCTGCTATGCAGAGGAACGGGAGGACTTGAGCTGAGGTACGATTCTGCTGACACGAGTCGAACCTGAGTCGTCTCGTGTGTCCGGAAGGGGCCAAGGTTTGACCAGTAGGAAATTCTGTGATGAGCCATGCATGTGAAAAAAAAGCCAAAGGTTTAGTTTGCTAAGGAAGTCGGGACTGGAGAAGCAGGGAAGCAGCAAAGACAGTAAATGCTGGTTGAAAGCAAGAGGAGAAAGGAAGGAGGGATGGTCTGTTTGGGTAAGGGTGAGAGCTATGCCAGAAAGGGCCTAGGCCCCTTCCGCACATGCAAAATAATGCGTTTTCAAACCATTTTCACAACTGTTTGCAAGTGGATTTTGCTATTCTTTTTTAAAAAATATTTTTATTGTATAGTTTGAAATAATCGTTCTATTTACATCTTTCTGATATAATTTCCAAACAATACATTTTCCCTTTTTTCCTCCCACCCTCCCCTAATGTTATGTTTTACTTTTCTTTAACCATACAGCAGTAAGTTCATTCGTTGTTGTCTTCTTCTCCATATGTCTTCTTTGACTCCCGTCTCCTTCATCCAATTCTCATAACTTGTCCGTATCTTCATTATTTCGTTCTGTTTCTCTTGCCATGTTTTAGTCTTTGATAATAATTCAAAAATGTCTAATGTCACTTGTTCCCATATATATGCCAACCATTTCTGAATCGTCCATTTTTTCTTATCTTTCCATCCAAACGCTATCACTGCATGCATTGCTCTAATCAACGTTTTATACATATTTCTATATTGTATATCTATTTTTTCATCATCAATTATTCCCAGAAATAATAGATCATTTCTTAATTCCACTTTATTTTTCACCAATTTCTCTATCCACAGCAATGCCTTTTCCCAGAATCTTTTTACTTCTTTGCATTCAATCCACATGTGGCTAAAAAGTGCATCTTGGTCTCCACAATGCCAGCATTTGGGGGATAATCCCTTAACCATATATGCAAGTTGTTTGGGAGTTCTATACCATTGGATTTTGCTATTCTGCACAGCTTCAAAGAGCACTGAAAGCACTTTGAAAGTGCATTATTCTGCATGTGCGGAATGAGTCCTAGTCTAGTTCTTGCCTAAGCACAGGCCCAGAGCAGATTCGGAAGCAATGGCAAATGAGATCGGGGGGCGCAGTGAATTGCTGGGGGATACAGCTGGGCTGGGGTATAGGAAGATAACATAGCCTCTTCTTTCATCATTGTGCAGCGTCAGGTGCACTAAAGAGCATTGAAGCTACAAAGAATGTTTGCCCACTGAAAGAAAATACTCAGGTGGTTTGTAATGGTGTGCACACAAATCATAAGCTCAAATCACTCTGCAGAGTCAGCGAGGTGTAGGGGTTAAAAGCAGTGAATTGCAATCTGGAGAACCATGTTTGATCCTCAGTTCTCTACATGAGTGGTGAACTCTTACCTGATGAACTAGATTTCTTTCCCTGCTCCTCTTTGGCCCCTTCCACACATGCAGAATAATGCACTTTCAATCTACTTTCAATGAATGCACTTTGAAGCTGGATTTTACTGTGCGGAATAGCAAAATCCAGTTGCAAACATTATTATTATTAGAAGAAGGGGCTTACAAACTCCTTTCCCTTCCCCCCCACAACAAATACCCTGTGAGCAGTGGTGGGATCCAAAAAAATTAGTAACAGGTTCCCATGGTGGTGGGATTCAAACTGTGGCGTAGCACCAATGGGGATGGGTGGGGCACAGCAGGGGCGTGGCTGGGCATTCCGGGGGCAGGGCATTCCTGGGCGGGGCTGTGGCAAGGACGCAGCCACTGTGCTGCTCCTTGGGCGGGAAACGAATGCACGCAGGCGCAGGCTGCCACGCACGCCAGCGTACCTCCTGCTAGACTGCTTCAAGTTCTGCGTGCTACTGCTGAGAGGGGCGTAACTAAGGCAAAAATCATGTGGCAAAATCACCAATTAGTAACCCCCTCTCGGCACACACAAATAATTAGTAACCTACTCTCGGGAACCTGTGAGAACCTGCTGGATCCCACCTCTGCCTGTGAGTTAGGTGGGACTGAGAGAGCTCCAAAGAACTGTGACTAGCCCAAGGTCACACAGCTGGCATGTGTTGGAGTACACAAGCTAATCTAGTTCACCAGATAAGCTTCCACAGCTCAAGTGGCAGAGCGGGGGAATCAAACCTGGTTCCTGCAGATTAGAGTACCCCTGCTCTTAACCACTACACTGGCTCTCTGATGAGAGGCTAGCCTGATCTGAGGAGATCAGGCTAGCCTGGGCCATCCTAGTCAGGGTGTCCCCCTTTTTACAACTAAGCATTTCTTAATTTTTTATAGTTTCAGTTCCAAAAGGAATCTAATGTCGGCTAGGGACAGCCCAACTCCTTGAAAACTTCACAGGAGGCTGTGTCTTTTCTCTCCTGTATAGTGCTAGGCTGGGCTTCAGACAAAGCTGAGCCATAGAAAACCAGAAGACTGCACAACCTTGAGAAAAGATAAGCAATGTTGCTGCTTTGTGATGAAACACGCCGGCAGGGGCAGAGAAACCTGACAAGCCCAGAGTTTAAATTGTGCGCGAGTGTGTCGAGTGCCATTCAGTCCCCTGGCGTACTACTTTCGGCCAAGTCTACAGGTGGACCCATTCACGAAATTTACGACGATGCCTTTGGGGAATTTACAGCCTTTTCGCAATTGCTCGTTCACCTCCCCACTACTGTTCTTAAAATGCAAGAGAAATTTTTTCCCCCCTCCGGGACAGAAGAAGCAATGTCTCAGCGATATCCGCAGCCATTCCATCAATCCCTCAACCTTCCACTCAAGAGTACTTTGCATGCCTAGCAACCATCTCAACCAGAGACAAAGGCAGCAGCAGAGAAAGGACATGATATTTCTTTAATGGGGCTGATGTCACAAATGTCTATTTTCCCTTCAAGTAACAAGGCCGCAGGGCTAAGTCACAGCTTGAATAAGGATTTACAGGAACAACAGAAGGAGGCTGTGATTCAAGGTCAAAGGAGGGAATGGAAGTGACGAGAGGTGCCAACCTCCAGGGGGTGGCTGGAGATCTCCTGCTATTACAAGAAGAACATAAGAACAAGCCTGCTGGATCAGACCAGAGTCCATCTAGTCCAGCTCTCTGCTACTCGCAGTGGCCCACCAGGTGCCTTTGGGAGCTCACGTGCAGAATGTGAAAGCAATGGCTCCTCTCTGGTGGCTGCTGCCTCCTGAGCACCTGGTCTGCTAAAGGCATTTGCAATCTGAGATCAAGGAGGATCAAGATTGGTAGCCATAGATCGACTTCTCCTCCATAAATCTGTCCAAGCCCCCTTTTAAAGCTATCCAGGTTAGTGGCCATCACCTCCTCCTGTGGCAGCATATTCCAAAACACCAATCACATGTTCGCGTGAAGAAGTGTTTCCTTTATTAGTCCCTAATTCTTCCCCCCCAGCACTTTTCAATGAATGCCCCTGGTTCTAGTAGTTGTGAGAAAGAGAGAAAAATTTCTCTCTGTCAACATTTTCTACCCCATGCATAATTCTGATAGACCTTCTAATCATATCCCCCCTCAGATGTCTCCTCTCCAAACTAAAGAGTCCCAAACGCTGCAGCCTCTCCTCATAAGGAAGGTGCTCCAGTCCCTCAATCATCCTCGTTGCCCTTCTCTGCACTTTTTCTATCTCTTCTCGATATCCTTTTTTTGAGATGCGGCACTCAGAACTGGAAAACTTTGCAGTACTCCAAGTGCTTGGTCGTGCACCACTGCTCTTTAGAGAGGTATAAGGGCATGACAATCCTTGCAGTTTTGTTATCAATTCCTTTCCTCATTATCCCCAGTAGAGTAGAAGAAGAGTAGAAGAGAAGAGTTTAGATTTATACCCCACCTTTCCCTCCTGCACGGAGCCTCGAAACGGCTTACAACCCCCTTTCCCTTCCTCTCCCCACATGGAAGAGAGAGGTAAGTGGGACTGAGAAAGTTCTGAAAGAACTGTGACTAGCCCAAGGACACTCAGTAGGCTTCATGTGTAGGAAGGGAGAAACAAATCTAGTTGACCAGATAAGAGCCTGCCACTCAGGGTGGAGGAGTGGGGAATCAAACCAAGTTCTCTAAATTAGAGTCTATCTGCTCTTAACCGCTACACCATGCTGACTCTCCAAATGATAGAGATCAGTTCACCTGGAGAAAATGGCTGCTTTGGAGGATGGCTTTATAACATTATATCCCTTCCCAAACCCTGCCCTCCTCAGGCTCTACCTCCCCCTCAAACCCCACCAAAATCAATCTGGAGTTGGCAACTCTAATGGTGGGAGCTTCTGACCTCAGGGGTCTGCAACCTGCGGCTCTCCAGATGTTCATGAACTACAAATCCCATCAGCCCCACCAGCATGGCCAATTTTTTACTTATTTATTCAAGGATAGGGTGACTTTAACTTTCTACAAGTGGTCACAAACAAACACACAAACAAGGAACCTTTATTGGCATAACAACATTATATACACAGATCCACTTAACCAAGTAGAGGGAAGCTAAAATAAATGTACAGGTAGAGAAGGCTGATGTTCAGGATTTGCTCCTAAAGCGCTGTTTTATGTACAAATCTAAAAATTTGGTGCCTGCATTGTTTTCATCACTACTGGAGCTGTCCAACAGAAAGGTAATGTTTTGCAAGTCAGATGCATACTCTTTTTTGAGTAGCAGAGGTGACAGGTATTTGACTCTGGGTCCTGTGTAAAGTGGACAATAAAGTAAAATATGATCTATAGAGTCTACACAGTTCCCGTTGCATATGCATAGCCTTAGGTGGTAAGGGGTTTTAGTGAATCTCCCTGTCGATAGGGCTGATGGAAGGGCATTGCAACGGGCCAATGTGAATACAAGTGGTCATTATAGTTGTTTGTTTGTTTGTTTGTTTGTTTGTTTGTTTGTTTGTTTGTTTGTTTGTTTGTTTTCCTTAGGGAACACCCCTTCAGGGGCCCTGCTTAATCAGTAACAGGTTATTCTAGCAACGCAAACAGTTAGCAGTGATCTTTGGTCGAGTACAAATATGCCTTGTAAGAAACTGGCAAGATAGAGAAACATTTACTATGTCTGAGCAATTAGCTAATTACTTCATTAAATTCTGCAAACAACACACACACACAAACATACACAGGGCCAAAATGTTTCAGAAACACTTGTGATATTTCTAAATAGCCCATCCGTTCAAAGTGAGAGATGTCTGCCAGTGTTAGGCTGCTCCATTCTTGGTCTGCCGGAGCGCACGTAGCCAGACCGACAACAGCTGGGCTTACAATCTCTGCTGCTCCAAGGCCATGGAGCCTCTGCCTATTGTTTCACATGTACCTAGTCAGTGGCGTACCTAGGCAAACTGGAGCCCTGGGCAAAACCTGAGTTTGATGGCCCCCCATGGGCAGCCACCCACCCCCACTATGACCAAACAAAGATTTTTTTTCCACCAGGTCGTTTCAAAGTCACCATCACATTACAGAACATCCCCAACTCACAAATCTGAACACAGCAGAAATATTTTTGAAAACATTTTCAACATGCTTTCAATATGTTTTATTACAGCTATGAAAACATTTTATGGTGTTGTATCCAGTTCCCCCAATTGGGGGAAACAGCATCACTTTCAATGTTATTTAAACTGGGGACCCCAGATTCTCCCTTTAAGGTGGATTTAAAAGGAGAATCTGGGCTCCCAAGTGATGCTGGAATCCACCCCCAAACAGCATTATTTTCAATGGTATTTAAATGGTATTTAAACTAGGGAGCCCAGATTCTCCTTTTAAATCCACCTTAAAGCAAGAATCTGGGGTCCCCAGTTTAAATAACACTGAAAGTGATGCTGTTTTGGGGTGGATTATCTCCCACCCTGAAACAGTATCACGTTCAATGTTTAAACTGGGGACCTCAGATTCTTTTTTAAATCCATGCCGAATGTGGATTTAATAATAATAATAAACAACCCTTATTAGGGCATTGAGAGAATAAAAAAGAAAGAAAAGAAAAACAAGAGTATTGGCAGGAAGGGGTGGATTTAAAAGAAAAATCTGGGGAAATGCCTGCTATCAGGGTTGCAATTATTAAGATAGCAGCACCAAAATTTCCAAGTATCTTCGTGAGACCCTACTGACGATACCACCCAGGTTTGGTGAAGTTTGGTTAAGGGGGTCCAAAGTTATGGATCCTCAAAGGTGTAGCCCCCATCTCCTATTAACTCCCATTGGAAACAATGGGGGATGGGGGCACTCCCTTTGGGAGTCCATAACTTTGGACTCCCTGAACCAAACCTCACCAAACCTGGGTAATATCATCAGGACAGTCTCCTGAAAAATCCGTGAAAGTTTGGTGCTGCTAGCCTAAAAACTGCGCCCTCTGCAGGCCAAAACGGAAAAACACTGAAATTATTTTAAAAATCCCACAAACGAACCTGCAGTTTTTGTGCCCCCCACAAGGCGGTGCCCAGGGCAACTGCCCACTTTGCCCAATGGAAGGAACGCCTCAGTACCTAGTCAATAGAGCTTGCCAGGTACTTCTAACCTTTCTTTCTCAGGGAGTAACTCGCCGTTTCTCAAAACAATGTAACTGTAGTACTGTCTCATGCTGATACTGGGGGAATGCAAAGGTGGGGGCTTTATGGACTGAACCAAACTGTCACCTTAAGGTATATACAGTGGTGGGATCCAAAAATTTTAGTAACAGGTTCCCCTGGTGGTGGGATTCAAACTGTGATGTAGCGCCAATGGGGCTGGGCAGGGCACGACGGGGACATGGCCAGGCATTCCGGGGGTGGGGCATTCATGGGTGGGGCTGTGGCAAGGACGCAGCCGCTGCGCCGGTCCTTGGGCGGGAAACGAATGCACGCAGGCGCAGGCTGCCACGCACGCCGGTGCACCTCCTGCTAGACTGCTTCAAGTTCTCTGTGCTACTGCTGAGAGGAGGGGCGTAACTAAGGCAAAAATCACGTGGCAAAATCACCAATGAGTAACCCCCTCTCGGCACACACAAATAATGAGTAACCTACTCTCGGGAACCTGTGAGAACCTGCTGGATCCCACCTCTGGGTATATACTGGGGTCAGGGGGTTTGAATCTCAGATTCAGCTACCTGGCTGTTGTGCTTAACACAGTTCTAATAAAGCTCTTGAAACCTTCTTGTTACGGACAGGAGTACCAGACCCTTACAGCCAGCCATCCGAAGGTTGACTTCTGAATCCATTTTCCGATCCACCCGGCACTTTACGCGCCTGCGTGCAGCCGGCCACGAGAGCGCAAACAGCTCCTTCACCCTTTGTTGAATGAGCTCTTAGAAAGGAACATAAGACCCATGTCACATAAGCCAAAGCCTACATGTCGGCTGTTGCCGCCGCCGCTGCCTTTTCTCAATGTCTCCCTGGAGGCCACTCCTCCAGTTATCCCTAAGAGCTTTTTGCCATCTCCACCTGCTTGCTGCTTAATTCGTTTTAAAGTTCACGGCTGCTGAAAACAAAATCACCATTGATGTACAGCCGAGTTTAATTTCATGTTCAGCCCTCTGCCATTTTGCAGTTTACTGGCTTACAGTAAATCTCGTGAAAATTGCCTTATAATCTTTTACCAGCTGCCACTCTCCGTCAAGTGTGTGGTGACTTTCTGGATATTGTCCCCTTTCTCTAGACATCGGTTTATGTGGCAGAGTGTTAAGTGAGTCCCTGTACAGTTCACCTTTCCTTCGTGTGCCTCCTTAATGGATTGGAAAATCATACTTTTATGGGCATCTAGGGAAGCATGAAATTTGGCTTTCTGCGAACTGGTATGTGGATGTAATTAAAATGGATTGCTTATCATATGCTTAATGATCAATTTTGATTAAATGGCAATGAACAGAACTGAAAAGGCGCAGTCGGAAGTGCGGCGTACAAAGGGCAGCTTCAAGTTAGCCTGACTCGGTGGTTTCTCCACCATATGTTCATGTTGGAAGCCAGAGTATGATTCATTTTTTTAACAAAAAAAATCTAAGCCCACAGAGACCAGGACTGCACTGTGACTTCATGAACAAGCTAAAAAGCTTCATTGTCAGGTCTTCGACCAAAGGATTTGGGGAACTATTGTACAATTTTCTACATAAACAAACAAAGGAAGGAAGTTGCCATAGAGCCAACCAATGTTGCCAGACTGACCGATGGTAAGTTGGGGAAATCCTGTTTTGAAGACCGCTGTGTGTCTACTTATTTTTGCCAACCCTTGGGATGCCAAGCAATGCAGTACCAAAATTGGAAGCCCATTCTCTGTGTTGTCTCACTGCACCCACAAGGACATACAGTAAGTAAAAACTTTGTCTGGACTTGCTCTCTTCAAATCAGCCTTGCATGGGCCACTCCCCACTCACCATAAGCCGCGGGGGCACCTCTTTAAAAGACACGAGGAGGATGGACATTCCCCACGTCACCAGCGCCTACTGCGCAGCTGCCCTTAATTTTGTCACGCCTTCTCCCACCTCCGCTTTGTCGCTAAGTGGCAAATTAGGGTCCTTCTGGAAAAGAGCAACATTTTCAAAAAAACCCGCAGGTGCCGTGAGAGGGGAGTGGATTGGGAACCTCGGGCTGTTTACAGCTGGCTGATTGGCTCTGATCGCGCTGGCTTCCAGCCAATCAGAGGAAACAGGGAACCGCCTATTTTGTTTAGGGGAGAGGTATTCCCGTCAGAAGAAAGTGCTTCGGAAATTGAGACGTGTATTACTTTTAACCAAGACGATGCTAACATTGCGCTCTTTTTTTGCTCTTTTTTGTTCGAGCTCTTACCGGTTTTGGCAACTTGTGCAAAGTGCTGCTGAAGCACAGGGTTGTCGGCGGCGTAATAACCGAAACCGATATTTACTTTCTATTTTTTCTTGCCCAGAAGCTAATTTGTAGTAACAGGTAGTGACGCCAGCATGTGCAGACGCCTTTAAAAAACAATACCGCGTTCAGCTTATCCAAACGAACTTTTCGGGTCAGCCAATCAAAATGGAGTCCCGCCTTGGCCGGCTGGCTGTAACTCCTAATGCGATATCGTAAAGTGATGCACCACGCGTTATCAGCCGAAATCAGGAACGGCTTCCATTGTCTCTCTTTGACTCTTGATGTGGAACCCCGCGCTATTTCCTGAATGGAAAATGAGTGGGGAACAAATGTCTCTGTTGTCAAAAGCCACGGAGGCTTTTCTACGAGGGGTCGCTGCGGGGTTGCACTCAGATGAGGTAAGTGGGGAGTGGCCTCTTAATGCCTTCCTGATGCCCTTCCTGGAGAGATTAAGTGAGCACAATACCCCTGCTCTGGAAAGTGTTCCAGTGGTGGGATCCAAAAATTTTAGTAACAGGTTCCCTCACCAGCCCCCCCTCAGCAAAGGGGACAGAGGCGTACCTAGACAAACCTGAGCCCTGGGCAAAACCTGAGTTGGATGCCCCCCACATGGGCAGCCACCCCACCACGACCCCCCAATTATTTTTTGCACCAGGTCATTTCTAGATCATCATCACATTATAGAAAATGCCCCAACTCACAAATCTGAACACAGCAATGGTGAAACACACAGGTTCATTGATAGAGACTGGTGAGATAAAAGGTACGAAAGGCTGAGAATCCATGAATTGCAGTACCTGAAAGGGATTGTTCAGGGAGTTACATTATTAGTCGCATTTGCTATATGGAACCTTCACGTTCAAAGGCAGGATGCCTCTCGGGGAGGCGAGGGCGTGGAGGTGGAAAAGCGGACCCAATTAGTAACCCCCTCTCGGCACACACAAATAATTAGTAACCCCCTCTCGGGAACTGGTGAGAACCTGCTGGATCCCACCTCTGAAGTGTTCCCTTTTCCATGCACCCCCGTGAAGACAATGAACATGTTAACATGCTTGCCTGTTCAGTGCCGTCCTAACCCAGTGCTTTTTGTTCTGCCTAATACCTTTAATGACCATCACATTTGCGTTGCCATTGTTCTGTAACTGTAATTTCATCAGCTGCCTTCCCCCTCCCTGTTGGAAGTGAAGGACTTTTACGCTGTTTCTTGCCTCAACCACAGAGGGGATTTCACTAGTAAGCCAGATGCTAGATAGGGACCTAGGGGTTGACACCTTTATATTGTTCATGCTGGCACTATGATATTGTTCATGCTGGCACTATCCCTTTGATGTTAGACTGAGACTCTCAGGGACTTATTATTACAAATCATTGACTCTATGAAAACCCTGACAGAGCTTGATAAAGTAAATATGCTCTTAAACTGTAATGACCTTGACTGTTGTCTCACAGTGGCAAAGTTTCTGGCTGAGGTTTGCGAACTGAACTTATGATCCAGTGTGAAGTTTTATCTAGTAGTTTTAACTGTATTTATATTGTATGTTCTGTATGCCAATAAAGGCTTATTGAAATTGGAAGTTAGTTTTTCTGGGCAATTCCATGCACATGTCATTTTTTCCCCTTTTTATTGTTTTGAGAGAGGTGTCTTCATAGCTATGGTGAAACAATATGAGAATTGCAGCTGCTTAGAGGGCCGGTCTATCTCCCATTAGGAAGCAATGGGTAGAGCGGACTCCACAGAGGCCTGGTCTACTCATTACTTTTAACCATGAATAGACCAGCCCTCTGGGGAGAAGGTGCCATGTTTGACTATGAAGGGCTGTTTTGAACTGCCATGGCAAGTCAGACAATGCTTTGGTGAGGCTAATATGACAGAGAGTTTTGCATACGGCAAATGTCAGCCCGAAGCCTCCAGTGAAACACCAGATGGAGGCTTGTCGAAGGCAGAGTGAAGACTTCTCATCGATAGATGTTTGTCTCCCTCGCTGAAGCCTCTGCCATTTGAGCCTTCTGCATAATTCTCAGGAAGTCACTTGCCAGCACAGCGATCATTTGTCTGCAAAATAGGACGTGTCATAAATCAGCAATAGTTACAGAAAGCCCGTTCTGCCTTGTCCTCTCCACTCTGGAGCCAATGACAATTATTCAGCCTGGCATGTCTTTGCCAATGTGGACAGGTAACTTCAGCTTCTTGCATCAGTCAAACTGGACAATGCTGACATCAGACAAAATTACAATACAATTCTAAATAGAGTTATGCCCTTCTAAGTCCATTGAAATCCAGGGGCCTAGAAGGGTGCATCTCTGTTTAGGATTGAACTGTCAGTGACCTCATTGGGGTGGAAGAGAATTTTTGGAAAAGAACATCTTCCTTCCGTCCTTCCGTCCTTCCGTCCTTCCGTCCTTCCTTCCTTCCTTCCCTCCCTCCCTCCCTCCCTCCCTCCCTCCCTCCCTCCCTCCCTCCCTCCTTCCTTCCTTCCTTCCTTCCTTCCTTCCTTCCTTCCTTCCTTCCTTCCTTCCTTCCTTCCTTCCTTCCTTCCTTCCTTCCTTCCTTCCTTCCTTCCTTCCTTCCTTCCTCTCCAACAGTCCACATTCTGACATTGGAACATGGCCATGCCTGATCTCTTACTATCCACAGACTGAGTATGGAAGTCTCAGCAGATGCCATGATCGCTCCAAAAGATCAAGTATCTGTAGTGATTTGGGTTCCCAACCTCCAGGTGGCACCGGACAACTATTACAACTGATGGCCAGACAATAGACATCAGTTTCCCTGGAGAAAATGGCTGCTTTGGAAGGTGGCCTTTATGGCATTCTATCCCATTGAGCTCATTTCCCTCCTCCAACCCTTCCTTCCTCAGGCTCCCCCTCCCGAATCTCCAGGTATTTCCCAACTTGGAGCTGGCAACCTAGTAGTGATAGTGTTGTTAGCTGAGCAATTTAGCATTGAGAATCAAGAGACTCCAACATTGGCCGGCAAAGAAGACGTGTAATGGAGCTCTATTTAACAAACTGCCTTAATTAATTGTATACTGTAAGCCAGGGGTGTCCAACTCTGGCCCTCCAGATGTTCAAGGACTTTGATTCCCATCAGCTTTAGCTCAACCTTTTTCAGCCTATAAGCACTTTTGGAACAGGCGGGAGGTACCATTTCAAAATGGCTGCCATGGCAGGCATTGACAACAACAAAATGGCTGCGGTGGTGGCTGGGTCCAATCACAGAATGCTGGATGATTCCACCAATGACAAAGCCTGCCATTTCCCAATCAGTGCTCCCTGTAGACAAGTGTCATTTGGGCTATTCTAACTCACCCCCTGCTCTAATGAGATCGTTGAGTCAGGACTGGCCCTTTGATTTGGGGAAGGGATACTTTGAGGAAGAAGGGAGGAGACACCAAGAAGCATAGTTGTGGGCCTCATGGCACCCAAGGACTTTGTGCTGGGAATCATTGCTATACCCTGGAGGCTTTCCCAGGCCCACTTCTTTCTGGCCACATTCTCCTGTTGTTTCCTGGAGACATGGCAGAGGGACATCTCTCATTCTGGAGTCTCATTTGATGAACTATATCTTTTCAAGACAGTGAGATGGTCCTAGGCCTCACAAACACTCCCACCTCAACTACCTGTGGACTTCTATTGACCTGAAAAAATGGCATGATTCCAGGACAAACAGGTGTGTGTGTGTATGTGGTTTTTGATGCTGGATTCTTGACTTCTGACTCCTGGTTCTGAACTCTTTTTCTAGGGCACAGCAGTGGCGTAGTGGTCAAGAGCAGGTGTACTCTAATCTGGAGGTACTGGGTTTGAGTCCCCGCTCTCCTGCCTGAGCTGTGGAGGCTTATCTGGGGAATTCAGATTAGCCTGTACACTCCAACACACACCAGCTGGGTGACCTTGGGCTAGTCACAGTTCTTCTGAGCTCTCTCATCCCCACGTACCTCACAGAGTGTTTGTTGTGAGGGGGGAAGGGCAAGGAGATTGTAACTCCCTTTGAGTCTCCTTGCAGGAGAGAAAGGGGGGATATAAATCCATCTTTTCTTCCTCTTCTTCCTCTTCCTCTTCTATTTCTTGTACATCCCAGCTCTGAACTACACATTGCTCTTCTGAAATGCTGTAAACCTTTGAATTTGGCTCATGACAGCTGCCATGGCTAGATGCTCAGAACTGCAGCCTGCATTTTCCCAAGGCTGTGCTTTCTGAGATAACAGACCAGGTACACTGCAGCCCTGTAAAAGGTTTTCCAATTAAGCCTGTGCATTCCTAAATAACACTCCACTAACATAAACTACAAGCCATAACAGCCAAGATGCCACATTCTCCTGTCGTCCCCTGGAGACATGGCAAAGGGCCTTTACACTCTAGAACAAAGCAAAACATTGTTTACAAATAAATTTCACAGTTTATTTACATCTCCAAAGAGGCTTGTTTCCTTAAAATACAGTTCAAAGTATCATGGATTCTGAATCTCAGAGCAAAAATCTTGCCGTTGTTCCCTGTTCCTTCCTCCCTGCTTGTCCAAAATGCTGCAAACGTTATTCCAAATTTGAATCTCAGATTGGAAGGGATTCTTTATTTCCCACTCTCCCCTCCCAAATCTGGTTTGTGTTCAAAATATTCTGCATCCTTGAAACCTCCTGACATCTGTCACTTTGATTCTCTGCTGTGCCCTCTGTCTTTTATCAAATTCTTTGGCTTCCCTCTGCCCCTGTGGTAAACCGCTTTTTTTCCCCCGTAGCATCGGAGTCCTTTGCCTGCTTCTTGCTCCAGGCTCTCTGTTGAAGCCAATTCTCCTCTCTGCTTCTCGTTTCAAATTCTTTTTCTTCTGCTTTTACCCCTTCGTTCTGCATGTCCAGCCGGCAGTGAGTTTGGAACCCCAAGTCCTGCCATGCCTCTGATATCTTCCCGACAGCCATGAAGAGCCAAAAGGATGAACAAAAGGAATTTTTTTTTACCTGATAAAGAGAACTTTGACTCTTGAAAGCTCATAGCCTGAAAATCTTGTTGGTCTCCAAGATGCTACTGTGCTCAAATATCTCTTTTTACCCAGCAGCCCAATTTTGCAAGTATAACAGTCCAATCCAGATCATGAAGTTGGCCAGGGATGGCACTGCTACCAGGCCACCCCATTACCTCCAACGGGCAACAACAACCACCACCTTTATTTGGCATTTAAAAATAGGTTCTAGAGCATTGCCAGACATTTTTGAAATACAAATCAAGAGTACATTCAGAGCGCAGACAGGAAGACTGTATATAGCAGTATACATTACTTAGAAAGTTCGGTCACTTGTAAAAGAAATCTTGCTACTTTTTCCAAGAGCATGACATCTGTGTTGTTTAACAGAAGCTCCACAACAGAACAGTCAGAATCACGTTCAGATTTGTCTAGGGCCAGCCTGGGAGAGAAATTTCTAATGCCCACATATCTTGGACAGTCAAGAATAATGTGAGCAAGAGTCTCCACTTGCTTTTTACAGTGTGGACAAACCCGATCCTGAAGAGGTATGGATAAGTAGCGACCCTTTGTAATGGCCAATGGGAAGGTATTGGATCTGGCCCTTGTGATAATCCATCTCTGTTGGGGTTCAGTTAATAATTCAAGATATTTGGCTATGTGCCCCTGTTCCAGAGGGGTGAGCATGATTTATTTGCTTGCCCCAACAAGATATGATATTTCTGTTCTAGAAGTTTACTTTTCAAGGTCTGGAAAATTTCTCTGGGTGTCAGCATACAGAGATCTTCCAGTAATAAACCTATTGAGTAATTTTTTTTTTAATTTGAGAAGTTGATACCATTCGGAGGCAAATAGGTCTGGGCGCACTGTGTATATTAAACTGCGCTCATCAGAGTTAAAACATAATTTGATCCAATACTTGAATGTATTCAGCCATGCTCTTGTTTCAAGTAGGTTCTGACCAGTTTCTAAGCATAGTACAGCATATGGTACAGAGTGTGGTAAAAGGGCTTTCCAGAGGTGCAGGGAAGGAGAAAACAGCAAAACCCCTTCCTGCCTCTCAAAAGTTCTTTGTTGAGGCCAATTGACTTATGCCACCCAAAAGGGGGCATAAGTTCAGAGCTGGAGTTGCAGCCTGACTGGCTGCAAATCCTGGATAGGAGCTGACTAATCTCAGCTCTGCTCCCAGGAATACCCTGGTCCAGATGCCCCCTTCCCAGCATCCATTTTGGACAGCATCACAGCCCTGCTGCAGCGGAGAGTTCTGACTTTTCAAGTTCAAGTTCAAAGACCTTTATTAGGCATTAAAACATAGCAGAGCTAAGTAATCCAAATACAGTTTTACAAGAGAAAACAGGTACTCCTGTTTCAAAAATGCATACATCAGAGCGAAAGAGGAGACCAGGAAATTATTTTGTAATAGTGAGCAAGAATTTGGCCACTATGTCCAATTGCTTGGGATTCTCTGTATTCAGAAGATAGTTCAATTTAGGATTAAAAAGGCTTGGATGGACCAGTAAGGGATCCCCTAAAAACAGGTTTGGTCTAAAATCGTTAAATTTTGGACAAACTAATAAAATGTGCTCCAATGACTTCTCAGAGGTTTGACAGTATTCACAGGTACGCTTTTGCTGTGAAGGTACCGTGAATCTCTCTGGGGAAAAGGTTAGTGGAAATGTGTTGGTTTTCGCTCTGGTCAATAGCCACCTCAGCTTAGGGTGAGTTCTGACTTTTGTGGCAGTGGGGTTGAAAGATGCTCAGCTACTCATGTACTGCGCCCCCTGCTGGTGCATTTGTCTCCCAAGGTTTGTCTCCCATTATAACAGGAAGTTTACAAAGCCAAAACAAGCACTGTTGGAAAGCAATTGAAAGTAAATATTTTAGCTCAATGCAAATAAGAAAGCTTTACTGTCCGTGATTTATTGCCATTCAGTGCAGAGACCTTAGCATATTTGTGCATCTTATACCTCTTACAATGTCCTTCAACCTCTGTAAGGTTACGCTTTGTAACAATGCTTTTTATAATCCAGCGTTGGATGTAATGAGGCTTCGCAGCAAAGTCAGCAATATTGCAAGCGTCGCAGCATTTAGCAGAACTCTGCTTCCTCGGGGCTTGGGAATGTTTGGCCAATGTATTTCTTAATTCTCCATAGAGAGCCACTTTCATTCCAGGGAGCACAACATTTACGTAAGCCTTTCAAGAATCAGGTGACGCATTTGGGGAGCGAGTCTGAAAAAGCAGCAATGAGGAAGTAGATGGAATGGAAAATTAAACCTCAGCAAGCCCTCTCGGCTTGAAGCTAATGGTAGGCCGGATGCATGCTCTGAGGGAGAAAAACGTTTGGAAAATGTGAATTCTTTCAAACGGGACTACTTCTGTTGGAGGAATGATTGTCCTTGGGGAATACTTCACCAGGGCCCATTAGTAAAGGGAACGGGAAATTTATTTCAGCCTCCCGGTTCCCAGTTATTAGACAAAGATGGCCCTTTATAAGGTTCTATTCTGCTTAAGAGACATGCGGGTTTTAATTAGAAGCCTCTTCCTTACAGCTCTGAGTTTCAAGAACGTTATTAAATTTCAGTCCCTTCCACAGGAAAATCAAACGGATTCAAATGCTGCACTCCGTTCCTTCCAGATTAATCTTTGAAAGATACAGTTTTCCAATCACCCAGAAGTGAACTACAGTGATGGATCTTCTTTCTGTGGACACATTTGGAAAGGAAATATCCTAACAGATGCCTTCAGTAGCTTGCAAAAAGAGCATGAATTTAACACAAGTGCATATCTTCTACCCAATCTGCAGCACTGGCTCCACTTGAAATATTTGTTTCCTACAAAAGAAACCCAAATATGTTTCTCTCTCTGACCTTCCCTCTCCCAATTCGACCCATATTAGGTTAGTGCCCAGTTTAATTTGAGGATCTCAGTCTCCAAAGGGAAAACCAATGGTCTAGGACAGGGGTAGGGAACCTGCGGCTCTCCAGATGTTCAGGAACTACAATTCCCATCAGCCTCTGTCAGCATGGCCAATTGGCCATGCTGGTAGGGGCTGATGGGAATTGTAGTTCCTGAACATCTGGAGAGCCGCAGGTTCCCTACCCCTGGTCTAGGACAATAACCTTCAATCTCTTCAGTGCCCGTTCTCGGCTACAGATGTGGAGAGCTGCCATCACGCTGACCCACACCAAGGGGCCTGAAGGGACCCAGATCCAACTTGAATGTCATACGAAAGCAACTCCCATGACTTGTCCATCCTGGGCAAGGCCTTGAACATTTCTCTGTAGCACCCCTACTTGGCAGTTCAGCCTTTAAGGTCCCTTCCGCACATGCCGAATCATGCACTTTCAATCCACTTTCAGTGCACTTTGCAGCTGGGTTTTACTGTGCGGAATAGCAAAATCCACTTGCAAACCATTGTGAAAGTGGATTGAAAGTGCATTATTCTGCGTGTGCGGAAGGGGCCTAACTCTAAACTAGAACGATGGCCCTGCCTTTAATTCTTAGCCAGACACATTTTCTCTTTTCTCTTGGTCACTATTATAATTTTTTTAATATCCATCATTACAGAAAGATGTAAAAAAACCAGTAAGATCAATACATCAGAGAACAGATCTTTCCCTCAATATGATTCTAAACACTAGAGAACCAACATATTCATATAAAAATATGCTAAAAAACAGAAGCAAAAATTCTAGCACTCAAAATGTATTAATAAGAAAAATTAGGTTTCTAAATATATTTCTTCCCAAATCTTGCCCTCCCTGGTCTTGCCCCTGCCCCTTGTGTGTTGCCAGCCACTGTGTTGCTTGGAGGGATGGGGGAAAGATAGGTGCATTTAAAAATGCACCTAACTTTCCTCTGTTCCTCCGAGCATGACTGCATTTCACACACACACACCACATTGTCTTGCCAGCTGCAGTGCTGCTTGGAGGGACAGAGGAAAGTTAGGTGCATTTTAAAATGCAGTTAAGAACATAAGAACATGAGAACAAGCCAACTGGATCAGACCAGAGTCCATCTAGTCCAATTCTCTGCTACTCGCAGTGGCCCACCAGGTGCCTTTGGGAGCTCACATGCAGGATGTGAAAGCAAGGGCCTTCTGCTGCTGCTGCTCCCGAGCATCTGGTCTGCTCAGGCATTTGCAACCTCAGATCAAGGAGGATCAAGATTGGTAGCCAAAGATCGACTTCTCCTCCATAAATCTGTCCAAGCCCCTTTTAAAGCTAAGGGTGGTGTGCATTCCAGCCTCTGCGGGGGGGGGGGGGATGTCTGGCAAGGGCATAAAGGGGGCAAGCCTCCCTTTTATTGGACAGTGAGGTGCTGCTATATTCTGCCTGTCAGTCAGAGTTCTGTAGCAGTTAGGATGTCCAGCTAAGTGCTGAAAGACCCAAGTTAGCGTTCCTCCAACCCTCCAAATGGCGCCACAGCCGGCAACACACCAGAGGAAGGGGGAGTTCAGCAGGCAGCACAGTGAGAGACAAGGGGGGTTCGGCCCTGGAGCTGGGTGCAGGGAGGGGAGAGAGGAGGGGTGGATGGTCCAAATGTGCTCCCATGTGACCCAGGCAAATGGTGTCTGTTTTGTATGCCCTCTGATCCATCTAGATTTGCCATTGTTTCCCCATCAGTTTACATCAGGGTTTTTTTTGGGGGGGGGGGGTGATTTTAATCAGCCTTTAAATCTCTGATGTAATTTTTTTAATTAAATCAATCCACTTTGTTTCTTACTTCTGATTGGGTTTTATCTATTTATTTATTTTTCTGACAATTTTATCATTTAGCCAGCCAGCCATCTCTCTCTCTCTCTCTCTCTCTCTCTCACACACACACACACACACACACACACACACAACTCTATAAAGCAGATACAAACTACAGTAATATATAAAAGTCAGTAAATATTATACGACTGTTTCCAGAGAAGGCAAAACAAAAGCAAATTATTGATTAATGCTGACATGCTCTCAATTTACTACACTTGTTTGCAGCTTCTGTGAAGTGATCGCAAATTTAGCAACCTTGCAAGTTATATCTCTGGACTTGCCTCGAGTAGATAAAAGCAAGAATCATTTAGCTAAGTCATTCCTATTAGACAAGCTAGTTAACAAGTTTGTAATAAATGTCTTCTCAGGTTCCACATCCATAACACAACAGTATACATAACAACATTTATTTCCAGTTGCCCAAACTCTACAAGCATACAAGCTTTCATTCAAGTCAATGAGTTCTTCATTTAGGGTTGGTTATAAATCCCCTGGTTGGCTTGAAAGAAAAGTTTATTATTAGGCTAGCTGTTGACAGGCTAGAAGACCACGAGAGACAAACTTTCATAGGATCTACTAAAAGAAATGTGTCTCTCCACTTTTTTTTGATCTAACTCGCTCATACAAGAGCTCAATGCCGTACTTAGCTTCTCTAAAGATCCAACTCCATAGGTAAGCATTTTTGCTAGTTTGACAATATTTCCCCATCAAATGCTACAAGTAGAAGATACAGACAGACACCATTCCAGCAGCAATTATACATATTTGGCTGCAATACTCCAGATTCCTTATTACATTTGTTGCTCAATTGCAAACAATTTGGAACCATATATAACCATATATAAATGAGACGACCCATATATAAACGAGAAAAGCCTCAAGTCTAAAGGAAGATAAATTAATACAACATCTTCTGAGAGACAAAGAATCGTTTACAACAGATATTGCAGCAAAGATTTTAGCAGCCATATTGCCCCAACTTATAGCAAAATATAGCGTTTCCTGATTACTCTTATCTGGCCTAGGCATGCCGGTTTTTAATCTCTTTTGCTGTTTCAACCTGAACATCTTATAATATTTGCACCGACTTTTTTTTTGTCTTAATGCCAATAAAGGTAAAGTTGAGTTGAGTTGACAGATGTTATTATTGGCTGTTGTGGGTTTTCCAGGATAGGTGGCTGTGGTCTGGTAGCTTTTGCTCCTAATGTATGACTGGCATCTTCAGAGGCATGCCATACTAAGACGTGTTTCTCTCCATGACACGAACTGGAGTGATTGTGTGGCGGGGTATATGTTTTGTTCACCTCACAAGGGGGTGTGGCATATTTGCATATGCCAGAGTGGAGTTCATTTACAGTTGCCTTTGCTGTTACATTTGCTATCACATTCATACCTGCATTTTGCATTCACATTTGTTTGAATTCTCAAAAGTGTATGTCTTGAGGTCAGTGGATCCAAAAATTTAAGTAACAGGTTCCCATGGTGGTGGGATTCAAACTGCGGCATAGCGCCAATGGGGCTGGGCGGGGCACAATGGGGGCGTGACCGGGCATTCCGGAGGTGGGGCATTCATGGGAGGGGCTGTGGCAAGAATCGCAGCTCGGCCATGTCCTTAAGGGAACTAATGCACGCAGGCGCAGGCTGCCACGCACGCCGGTGCACCTCCTGCTAGACTGCTTCTAGTTCTGCTACTGCTGAGAGGAGGGGCGTGACTATGGCAAAAATCATGTGACAAAATCACCCATTAGTAACCCCCTCTCGGCACACACAAATAATTAGTAACCTACTCTCGGGAACCTGTGAGAACCTGCTGGATCCCACCTCTGCTTGAGGTAACACAAATAATGAAGTCTGCATTGCTTCCCTACTCTAAATATAACACACTTCCTTCAGTCTACAATGATATATTTACATACTTCATCTGGGCGCTAGTTCCTTAGTTTTTACAGATCTTCATGAATAGCCTGCATTTTGGTTTCCCACTGAGACATCCAGCTGTCCACGTTTCAAGTTTGGACCCTGTTCTGGAAAACATGGCTTAGGAAACCTATTTTTGCCTGATCTAACTGATATAATGATATGTGCAGGCAGACACCTGTCTTGATGATATGCAATTTTACCAGCGTAAATTTCTATTCTGCTCTGCCTGGGAGGAACCTGATTGTTTTCTGTGGTGCCTAGCAATCTCAAAACATTGTTTTTATAGAATTGGGTTGCACCCCGATTATTGTCTATCAAGTCGCCATGACTATTGTTTCAGTTAATGAAAAACTTGCTGTGTTATCTGATCGTGGCTCATAATGAAGATCGGGTGAGTGAGTGGGGTTAATGAAAATATTGACCATCTTCTATTCTTTTTTAAAAAGAAATTATTCAACATTCCTCATTGCGTAGCTGGCATGGCGCTTCATTCAGAATTGTCCCAACCTTCATTCAGAACTGGAGAGCCAGATATAGAGCCCTGGGTACTTGAGAAATAGGCACAATTGTATATTTACTTATTTATTTTTTTGGAGCCGTATGGTGTAGTGGTTACAGGTATTGGACTAATATCTCTGGTCCACTGAAAAATAGTCCCTGCTAAAAAAAAAAACTGCAAAGGGTATATTTTTAAAATTATTGTCAAAGGCTTTCATGGCTAGAATATGGCTATACTAATAGTATTTTTCTTCCTGACATTTTGCCTGCATCTGGGGCTGGCATCTTCAGGGTCTTCTGAAGATGCCAGCCACAGATGCAGGCAAAATGTCAAGAGAAAATGCTGCTGGAACATGGCCATACAGCCCGTAAACCCACAACACCCCAGATATATTGTTTCATAGGTCGAATCCTCACTTGAAATTTGCACGCAGATCCAAACCTGCTGGTTGTGAAACCGTGTCCTCTTCATCGGAGTTTCTCCCTCCCCATCACAGCAAGCACACAGCACTGTTGACTTATGTTCAGTTTGTGGTCTACTAAGACTCCCGGATCCCTTTCAAGTGTTGTCAAGCCATGTGTCACCTATCCTATATCTATACATTTCAATTTTTTCCTACCTAAGTGGAGTATCTTACATTTATCTGTGTTGAAATTCATTTTGTTAGCTTTGGCCCAGCTCTCTAATCTGTCCAGGTCATTTCAAATTCTGACTCTGTCATCTGTAGTATTAGCTACCCCTCCTAATTTGGTAATCCCAGAATTTTTTTTGGAAAAAAAGTTGAATCATCCTACTACCATTTGTGGGGGGGGAGGGGGGCAAAACAAACAAACAAACAAACAAACAAACAAACAAACAAACAAACAAACAAACAATCCTGCTGCCTCCCAGCCCACACTGCTGCCTTTTTAAGGGTGAAAAACCAATAGGGTATTTTCAAAGGTTTTTTCACTTTAGTTTGGGCCAAAGGCACAGACCTAACAACTGCCCACACAGTTTTCACATAAGGCTATTGTTTAGGTCCCAAACTTTCCCTGGGCCATGTTAGCTGGCTATCACCCTGGCCCCAACTTTCAGGATGCCAACAGATCCTATGGGTGCTTTGATGGAAAGATGGCATGAGACATGAATGCCACTGGAATCCTTTCACTGTTTAAACAGGAACTTTATTCCGCCTGTCTGGCTAGAACAGGGGTCTGCAACCTGTGGCTCTCCAGAGGTCCATGGACTACAATTCCCATCAGCCCCCCACATGACTACTATTAACACTTTACATAGCTCTACATACTAAAAGCTCAAGTGTTTCAAAGCATTAATACAGAAAGCATGAGTGTATTAAAAACCCACAAAATCACTCTTAAAATGCAGTGGTATGCTGCAGTTTAATTTTAGCTATATCCAAGAACAAACTCAGAATTGTTACAGCCAGTCCGGCTCTTTGCCCTTTCTTAGTTCCCTCCCCTCCCAAATCTGTTTCACATTCAGAGAAATATGAAATGGAGTCCAATTAAATGTGCCAAGCAGCATATTTAGCATGAATGTGAAATGCTTGCAATAGTAGTGGCACGAAGCAAAGGACTTCCATATTTAACCACGATCTCTTTATGAATCAAGGAAAAAGTCGACAATTTTCTTTAGTTTCCCCCTCTCTTACTATTTTTATGTTCGTTTCAGGGTGTATTTTCTGTAATTAGCCTCTTCTTAGATGAAGTAGTAACTGCATGCAGCCATTTGCCGGCACCGCGCGTGCATAAAACATAGTGAAGGAAAAGGCACACCATCAAGGAAAGAGGTGAAATTTATAATCCGAGGTGAGAAGGAAATGGGCTATTGTGAGTTTTTGGGTTGCCTGACCATGATTTGGTAGCATTGCCATTCACTTGTCACACAGCAGTACCAAGGCTTTAAAAAAATGAGTAGTAATGAGATCATTTTGTTCTGGAGGGGTGGCATTCAAGGGAGGGGAGGGAGTGAGGGGTGGCATGCAAGGAAAGGGAGGGGAGGGGGCCTGCCATCTGGACCTGGCCCACCCACCCTAGCGGAGGGAGGGGGAGGGGAGGGAGGAGTGGCATGCAAGGGAGGGGAGGGAGGGAGGGGTGGCATGCAAGGGAGGGGAGGAAAGGGGAGGGGCCCCAGCATCTGGCCCTGGCCCACCAACCCTAATGGGGGTTTCTGGGAGCTTTGACTCCCAGAAACTTATATGCTTCCAAAATCTTGTTGATCAAAAAGAAAGTAGTTTTTCCGGCAAGGCAAAATTAAGTTGAGTTCTTTGCCACAAGATACAGCAAGAGTAAAAACTCTTGAGGGTCGGTCCACCTCACATAAGAAGACAGCATCTTTCAATGCTCTCCCACTACATTTAGCCAAAGCGACGATATTAGAAAGCTGCAGCTTGATACTTTCCCTAAATCCAATTTGTCCACATACAAGGAGGCTTTTATTTAACACAGGGGTACATAAGTAGCTTGGCCCCACAGTGCTGAAAGATGGTCTCTATCTGAATGAATTGGCCTGGGTCCGCTGACTGTTGTTGTTGGTGGGGTTTCTGCAGGAACCCAAAGGTCAGGCTATCTCGGGACCATCACAAAGCTTTCTGGGCAGCCACCTCCAGATTGCAGGATTTCCTCAGAAAGAGCAAGGCACATATGGCTGCCCAGTTAAGTAAGGGAGGTGGGGCATACCTGGATGACTATGCTTCTTGTCAGACCCACCCAACACCCCCACTCCCTTTCCAGCCCCCAGAAGAACAAGGAGCCATTCCACCAGTGCATAGCTGGCTCAAAGGCCTCCACATTCCCAGCTTTGGGTCATAAACACAGCCTGAAGGAAGTCTGGGGCCATCGCTCTCCTTGGAGGCCACCTGGAGAAGACCTGATGTATGTTCTAGAGCCATGGTGGCGAACCTTTGGCACTCCAGATGTTATGGACTACAATTCCCATCAGCCCCTGCCAGCATGGTCAATTGGCCATGCTGGCAGGTGCTGATGGGAATTGTAGTCCATAACATCTGGAGTGCCAAAGGTTCGCCACCACGGCTCTAGAATCTAGTCTTGATGTTTTCATGTTTTCATTCATATGCTAATTGGATCCTCTGATTTCACAGCTGCTGCTGTCGATCTTTATTCTCACATGTAGTTGCAAGCTGCGAAGTAACTTTTTTCACAGAAAAGCAGGACACACATTTTTTCCCCCAAACAGCATTTGGGGCAGGTGCTCAGCTTCATTGATCCTCTGCCTTCCCAGAGCCCTGGTTATCACAGTGGACATATTTTCCTTTGCAGCTAAATATTTGAACATAAATAGGAAAAGGAAAACACATTAACTGAAAGTTTAACGTGTCCTCGAGGCCCTGCCATTTAGATCTCAGCTTGGTGCTCTTCTTCATAAAGGAAAATCTTCAATTAATCATAAATTACTCCAGCTGAGTTTACTTTTTTTGTTTCCTGTTTCTCTCCCCACCCTGTGCATGCAACCTATGTTCAGTTTCCTGCTGGGTATGCTCTTTGTTTCCCCCAATTAAAGATATCAGTAATCTCTTTTTTCCTGGTAACGTTGGACTGTTCCTCTTGGTCCCTTCGGGGTTCCTTTGGAGCAGCTCTCCATTCTAATCAGCCTGGGTTTGATGCCAAAAATATATATTAGATTGTCACTTCAGCACCTTGGAGAGCTCTGCTTAACTTAACATCCTCAGGTCAAGAAGTAATTGTGAGCAGAAGTAACTGCCATTCAGAATTTGTCACTTTTTTTTCAGTCTGTTACTGCTAATTAAATGTTGGCAACTCTCCAATGAACACTTCGTGGTTCTCTCCCCCCCTACATTTCTGAACAGAGAGTTTGGCTTTTTACTCTGACATTAATAGATTCACAGTCCAAGACAGAGGGCCCCAACGTTGTGTCGGTGGGTACCGTGGAACCCACTGAGATCTTTTCTGGTACCCACCAAAACATTTTAGAAAGTAGGCAGAGGCAGGAGGGACTTGACTCCTGCATGGCTTCTGATTGGTTTTTTGGCGATCTGATTGATTGAGCATATTTTTAAACAATTGCTTGGCAGTCATAGAGAAGCCCCAGCAACTGGATTGAACCCTAGGGCTGTAAATGCATCTCTTTATTTTAGAATCAATAGAACTCAGAGGGGGTAATGCAACCATTTGCCTCTGTCCTTCCTGATACAGCACTCCACATGCCATGTGATTAAGTGACAGAAATTGAACAGCACAGAGTGTACCCAAGGAGTGATATTGCAGGATTCACTGAGATTGAACCCTGAAATCTTTAATTTTTTAAAAATTCAGATCCTAAAATGATGGTAATAGTAAGATCATTTCTAGTCCTGACCTGGATAGTCCCAGGCTAGCCTGATAGTGTCAGATGTCAGAAGCTAAGCAGGGTCGGCCTGGGCGAACATTTAGATGGGAAACCTCCAAGGAATATCAGGGCTGTGATCAGTGGTGGGATTCAAATAATTTAACAACCGGTTCCGGTGGTTGAATTCAAACAATTTAACAACTAATTGTTTACAAGCACCATTTACAACAACCGGTTCTGCCAAAGTGGTGCGAACTTGCTGAATCCCACCACTGGCTGTGATATGGAGGCAGGCGATGGAAAACCATGTCTGAACATCTCTTGCCATGAAAAACTTATGGGATTGCCATTAGTCAACTATGACTTGACAGCACAAAAAATAATTTCTGATCATCTTCAAAAATGCCCTTACCACTCAGTTATGGTCTACTGTCTGATCCATGGAACGACAATGAGAAACCATGGGAGAGGCATAGTTAACTGAGAAACTACAACTCCCACCTATAATGAAACAGCCTCACTGGGGTACAGGAGTAACACAGAAGGCCCTATCCTGTATCCTCCCAACAGCCCCTCCTGACACCTGCCACCAACAGTTCCAGTCCTTAAGAAATCAATGGTCACATTCAGAGTTCATGTTTTGCAGATAATCTTTTTACATAATTTATTTATATCAGTAGATCAGTCATTTATTTACAGTCAGCGACCAGTAGGACAAGATCAGGGTACATCAGTTTCAAGGTACAGTTACCATAGTATATATATATATATAGACAAAAGAGTACTAGAAGCACTGTTCAAATGTTACATAATCTATAATAAGAGTACTAAAAGCACTATACGAAATATTACATAGTCTACGGTATATACAAGAAGGAATATTTGCAACACTAATATAATTATTATTGTACTTATACACAGTCGGTGACTGTTTACTAAAAGGTCAACTCGCGAAAAAGCAAGTAGTAGGTAAAATACATTTGATTATGACAAAAGATTAAAAAGTTAATGTAGCTACACTTGTAAAGTGCCTGTGCAGTCTTGCTAAAACCTATAGTGACATTACTAAAAAAACCTCCGGCCTTCCGACCATATCTTCAAAGGATCACAATTTATTCAGTCTTTCCCTCCCTGAAAAGAAAATGATACATACAGTTGTATGCCCTTCAGAAACTTCATGTTGAGGAATCTTCATATTTATTTATATCAAAGAAAATGATACGTAACATGATATATTACCATGAAACATGCAATATACAAAGAAAAGTATCTAGATTTTTCAGTGGCGTAGCAGCCAGGGGACAGGAAGCATCTTGCACTGGGCACGCACCAGTGTGGGGGCATGGTGGGGATGTGGCATGGGTGTGAGCATTCTGGGGCGTTTTGGGGGTGTTCTGGGGTGGATGGGGGCGTGGCAGGGGCGCAGGGCTCACACATGCCCTGGGTGCAATTCCCCCTCACTACAGCTCCGAGATTTTTTTTTACAACTTTGTTATTTGTTATCATTCTTCCTGTCTGTTTTGTAATGTTGGCTTTGTCAGTAACGCAACACTCCAAACATGTCCATACCATTCCATCACTGACAGTGAGGTTTCAGACTTCCATTTTTCAGAGACATGCATTCTTGCATCTACCACTAAACGGTGACTTTTTTGGCATTTTGGCTTCCACACAATGTTTAAAAATAGCCTAACAGCGCCGCTTTGGGATCTCTTAACATTGCACAGCCTGTCATTTCTCTAATCAGAACTAAGACCTGTTCCCAAAGGGGATTATTTCCTGGATAATTCCAAAATACGTATTTTATGTCTGCTTTTAAAGCTTAGCAATTGCACCCAGGGCTGGGACAGCCAGAGATGCTCTTATTGCTCTTATTGCCCTGTGAACTGGCTGTGTATTCGACCATCTGCCAGCCCCCTCCCAGGGTTTGATCATTGGGGTGTGATGCCAGACATCTCTTGTTATTAACTATTTATTGAAGGTTACTGCTGCTATAGTTTTAAGGTTTTGTATTATTTTTAACTGGGATCATTCGATTTGTTTTTATTGTGTTTGCTGTTGTTTTGTCGTACACCGCCCTGAGCCCTTCGGGGGTAGGGCGGTTTATCAAATCGAATAAAATAATAAATAAATAATAATAATACTGCCACCAGGCCACCTCCAGAGGATTTCCAGGTGATGTGGGGAGGCCACAAAACCTTAAAAAATTGCCAGCTGCCAGGAAAACATTCCATAGGACATAACAGAGTTATGCCATCCCTTTGGATGGCATAAGCCAGAGGCCCCTGTTCCTGCCTGGAAAGCCCAGGTGGAAGCCGACTAAAGTTGGCTGCACCCTCAGGAATGCCCCTAGCCTGCCCCAACTGCACCAGTGGCCAGGTTTAGATTGGTGCAGCTCTTCAGAAAGGAGATATTTCCAGTCTGGGTACCATCAAATTGTGCGGTGCCCGCCTAATTCCCAGTTTACACTCACCACTGGCATGTGCCACTTGTGCCAGAGGGTTGGGCGAATGTCCATTTGTCCCCCCACCCCTTATAGGATTGGGCTGTTAATCTGTAAACATGTTTTTTTAAAATTAAATACCATTGATATTGCAATTTGTAGACGTGCTCCTTCATGCACCCATTAATCACATTGTTGTTAATGTTACTGTCATGCTGAAGTTGTGGGATTGTGAAATGTGCATGGCCTGGAGGATTCCTGATTTTGGACTGCTGTAGCAGCCATAGCTTCCCAGCATAGGTACAGTGAGCCTGTCCCCCTTTGCTTTTTCACATAGATTCATAGAACGTAGCCCTGGGGTTGCCAGTTTCAATGAGGATCAATTGACCATGCAGCATATCTGAAAAACTGCTAAGGGCATTATGGACAGCTTGTCGCTCTAGTATATTAAAATGTATTTTAGCTCAAGGCATCTTTTTTTTATTTTGGAGAATGCTTCAAAGTGCACTCTTTCCCTCAAAGCTAATTACAAGACGTCACCTGCCTGGCTGTGCAGAATGCAGTGCAGGGCTATCCAAAACCACATTAAAAGTGAGACATGAATCGAATCCCCACTACCTTCTTAGCCAGGTTTCAGAACACAAACTAACCAGGTTTGAGGGACGACCTCCCCATTGCTTGTGTGGCAGATTCCGTTTCTGGTGCTCATTCTCCCCGTTAATCCGCATTCTGGCAGGACCTGGTTGCAAGTGGCACAGACCCCAATAACACAATTCAGAGCTGATCCAAGGGGAGGGATGTGGGTTGACACCCTGACTCGTTTCCCGCCCTGGAGTGTGACACGGATTTCGGGCAACCAATCAGCGCTGCGATGCGCGCGCAGCCTTTCCTTGGTTTCATTTCTGCTTTTGCGATCGTCCAGCAGAAGGGGACGCAAATGTTAAACAGTCCAACATGTAACTTTGAATTGTTAATGGTTTACACAGGTAACGATTAACTGTTTGCACAGTTAAACAGTTAAACGTTAAACTTTTACTTGCTGGGTTTTTTTATCACACCCCTACAATGTACCTTTCCACAGTGGGAAAAGGTTCCGCCCCATCAAGGCACGTCAGCCAATCAGGGGAGACCGGCGAAGCAAGCTCGCCTGGGATTGCTAAGAGTTCTGCAACCGGGTGTGTCTGCTGTGTGCTCGCCAGGGTGGGGAGGGAGAAACTCTGATGAAGAGGACACGGTTTCACAACAAACTGGTTTGGATCTGCGTGCAAATGTCAAGTGGGGATTCGACCATGGTGGAACAGAAGTGAACTGAAGCCTGTAACCTTGGTGAACATTTGAAAGGACCCAAGCATCAGATGTCATGCCCTCCAAATTCATTATCGCCCTTTCTGCTCAAATCCCCTGAAACATCTCTAAAACATTTTCCCCACCCCCTTTACTGCAATGTATGTTTGAATGTCCCCCCTCAAAATGATTCCTGGCCACCATTTTGTCATTTCTTTTTCTTTTTCTTTTGTGTGTTTGTCATGGAATCACTGCTTTTTTGCTTCACATCTGGGTGCTACAATTCTCTGTGCCTTCTACACTCCATCCTTTAAAGATTGTCCCTCCCAAAACTGAAGAAACTTCTACAGAAATGGGTGCTGTGTGGTTTCCGGGCTGTATGGCCGTGTTCTAGCAGCATTCTCTCCTGACGTTTCACCTGCATCTGTGGCTGGCATCTTCAGAGGATCAGATCCAGCCACAGATGCAGGTGAAACGTCAGGAGAGAATGCTGCTAGAACACGGCCATACAGCCCGGAAACCACACAGCACCCAAGTGATTCCGGCCGTGAAAGCCTTCAATTCTACAGAAATGCTCCAAAAATTAGTGAGGGGGAATGGAGAGCCAAGAAAATGGCGCCAAGGAGGACGTCCAGGGACTGCAGAGAGGCATTAGAAGCTTATTAAAGAGATCACACAGGCAAACGAAGCCATTTTCTAAAAGTTTCAACAAAATACGCATTTTAAAAGGGCATTTATTTAAAACATTTCAAGGCTGCAAATAAAAGGTTGTGGGAGCCAAAGGGGTGAAAACAAATGGAGAAAACATTTTATTTCCCGTCTCAAAATGTTTTAAAAGGTTTATGTGGACAGGGTCCATGACAACCGGTCACCAAATTGAACCAGTGCAGGGGCATACTTAGTCAAAATTCTGATTCAATTTTCTTGTAATTTGATTATTTATAAACATACCCCCGCCCCCACTTCTAAAGTCACAAAACTCACTGTTCGGTATGTGTGAGAGTAATCTTTATGATAGGTCCAAACGGCTAAATACGAAACTTTTGAAAGAGGGGACTTCATCCAGTGGTGGGATCCAAAAATTTTAGTAACAGGTTCCCATGGTGGTGGGATTCAAACAGTGGCGTAGTGCCAATGGGGCTGGGCGGGGCACGACGGGGGCATGGCCGGGCATTCTGGGGGTGGGGTATTAATAATTTCTCTCTTACGGTGAAAAACTCTTACTGTAAAAAAAAAGTTCCTAATTTCCAGCTGGTATCTTTCTGTCCATCATTTAAACTCATTATAGCAAGTCCTATCGTCTACTGCCAACAGAAACAACTACTTCTCCTCTAATTGACTGCCTCTCAAATACTTAACACTTTCAAATAATTTTGTTTCTAAAAATCAAAAGAAGGACACTTTCCTTAAACAAGGAACTTTACCATACTTCTAAAACATGTTTTTAAAAAGCCCAACAGGGAGAATTATCCCGTTTTCTACCTTCGCTAACCAGCCACATAGGAAACAACAGAACTTGATGATTTTTGGACCTAATGGAATTTCTAACAGAAAAGCAGACCCAATTAGTAACCCCCTCTCAGCACACACAAATAATTAGTAACCCACTCTCAGGAACTGGTGAGAACTTGCTGGATCCCACCTCTGACTTCATCCTGTTTAATCCTTAACTCAAAAGCATCCCGATGTGTAGAAAAACAAAAATAAAAATACGATCATCTGATCTAAATGCAGACCACTGAAATGCAGTGCAAATACTTCAATAATGACCCAACATTTACTCTGGCCTGAAACACCCCCTTAACTTCTGATATGACTGATCTTCACCAAACAAAAAAAAACCCCAACCTATTAACCTGTCCTCATTATCACCTGGTTCTGTCATTTTAAACTTCATTCCTATGAATCTCATTGATACTGCCATCTTTCAACCACTTGCTCTGGAGAGGTTGCATTGATTTCAGTGAGTCTTCTTCCTCGTAATCGATTTGAGGTTCAGAGTTTATAGGATAGATCAGAAAAGAGAAAGAAAGCAAATGCAGACTAGCTGGCTATATTCCCAAGACTTTTTCCGAGGCTGGAGTACAGATCTGACACATACTCGTGGTATGCACGGAGAAACCACACATTAAATCTGGTCCTTGGGTCAGTAATGGGTCAATGGAAATGGCATGGTTATTTTGATTTCTTCTTAATTCTGCAGGTTGTTGTCATCAGATTCAACTCACCTCTAATTTGTAGCTCTTGTCGAATATTGTGGTCTTTCTTTTACAAAAAATGGCCCTTCTTCCATCTCCATATAAACCAGTGGTGGCAAACCTTTGGCACAGGTGCCAGAGGTGGCACTCAGAGCCCTCTCTGTGGGCACGCGTGCACAGAGTTCATCATGTGATAATAGTGTAATTATTTCAGGGAGATTATTAGCATTAAACCTAAGACCTAGTTTTGGGGAAGCAGTGTAGAAGAAGAAGAAGAAGAAGAAGAAGAACAAGAACAAGAAGAACAAGAAGAACAAGAAGAGGAGGAGGAGGAGGAGGAGGAGGAGGAGGAGGAGTTTGGATTTATATCCCCCCTTTCTCTCCTGCAAGGAGACTCAAAGGGGCTTACAATCTCCTTGCCCTTCCCCCCTTACAACAAACACCCTGTGAGGTGGGTGGGGCTGAGAGAGCTCAGAAGAGCTCCCAAGGTCACCCAGCTGGCGTGTGTGGGAGTGCACAGGCTAATCTGAATTCCCCAGAGAAGTCTCCACAGCTCAGGCGGCAGAGCAGGGAATCAAACCCGGTTCCTCCAGATTAGATACATGAGCTCTTAACCTCCTACGCCACTGCTGTTAAACCCCACTGATTTTCATGGGAAATAACTAAAGCATGATCCTTTACCTGGGAGCAAGCTCAGTTGCTGGCAATGGGGCTTGCTTCTGAGTAAACCCTCCTAGAGTCGTGATTCACCCTTTCGAAGTGTTGCACAGTTGCTTCAAAGCAAAGCCACCGATTACCACCAAGCTTACTCCCGAGTAACGCGCACCTTGGAGCCAACCATTTTTTCTATGCTAAAACCTCAGTATTCAGGTTAAATTGCTGCATTGGCACTTTGCGATAAATAAGTGGGTTTTGGGTTGCAGATTGGGCATCCGGTCTCGAAAAGGTTCGCCATCGCTGATATAAACCGTTAAAATCATGGGAAGGGCTCTCTGCTGCTCATTTAACTTCTGTTTCCCTTTTCAGATTTCATTGGGCTTAATCCAGAGCATGTTTTAATGCTCTTTTGGGAGCCTTACTTAAAGGGAGATTTCAACATGGCCTTTCAGAAGTCTGTCTGTGTCCCAGCAGTGCTGGCACAGTTGAAACACTTGCTCGTATCTTACTTTACTGTGAGTAGTACAGAGAGATTAGAAGCCTTTTAATTCTGTCTCTATTCTGTCTCACAAAACCTTTAGCCACTCTGGGCATTCTGATGATATTTTGCTAAACTTTCTGCTTGCGGGTGAGGACGACACAGTCTCGCACACAGCAAAGTTCTGCTACAGTGCTTACAAAATGTGGAAGGTTGTGGTTGGCGAACTGATTGGTTGAAGTTGTTATTGTACTGATGATGCACTATGTTATTCTATCTTGATGTCTTTTTTTCCCCAGAAGGTCTATTACTATATTTTAATAAACTGAACTCTTTTATGAGATATTAACACCATTCTTTGCAACATGCAAATATTCAGCGAGGTGTGCATTTTCGTGGAAAACACAGAACTTGAGGAAACATTAAATGATGGGAAAATTACCCCCCCCCCATCATTCTCACAAGAGAGAAAGCTCAACCAAATGGGCGTATTCATACAGAACCAGTAAGCTTGCTGAGCTGAATCTCCTCCCAGAGTCAGAATGCCCAGAACTCATGAACACATGATGCCCCTGTGAGGTTTCCCCTAGTTGCCCCAGCCCCACAGGTGGCTGTACCGACCCACCTTCCCTGACCTGGGGGTTGGACTCCCCAGACGATGTTACCTTAGCTTGGCCCTGAGGGCCAAGGAACAGTCTTGCCCACAGGGCGCCTTGCGTTAGGACACGCCTTGTACCCTCCTCCCGTACCCTGGCCTGGGGTCCCGGTGCTGTTTGTCAGAGCTACCGGCTTGCCTGACCCCTCTCCCTCTCCCTCTTTCTGTTGCCTCACAGAAGAGAGCCCTCTGATTGTTTCTCCCCTTCTCCGGCTTCCTTGCCCCACCCTGTTATGCTTCACAGAGGTGGGGTGGGTGTGCAGCAGGTGTGAAGCCCAGGGTTCCCCAGCCTGTTCCCCCACAGCACTGGGCAGCAGCCCCTTCTAAGCTCCTTGCCTCCCCACCCTTCTCTTCCTGTTCCTTCTTCACCACTTCCTTCCCCCACCAACGCCCTCCCCAGTCCCTGCTGCAGCGGCATCTCCAGAGGCCCATTTCCCTTCTCCTTTTATCTAGTCCTCCTCTTGGCCCAGCTGCAGCTCATCACTCTCTCTCACAGCCGGTCCAGCTGTGAGAGGCCCCTCCCTGCCAACACTCTGCTGGCTTTTACTCTGTCTGCTGTTATCTTGCTGTCTCTCCCTTGGCCAGCCCTTGCCCTGCATGCTGTGATGAATCCGGGTGCTGGGGACAGGGCCGCGCCCAGACAGCCCCCATCTACTGAGTCAGACCCTTTGTCTACCAAGGTCAGGAATGTTTACTCTGGCCAGCTTCAGCTCTGCAGGAGAGGTCTTTCACATCACCGAATACTCGATCCTTTTATCAGGAGATGATAGGCACTGAACCTAGGACTTTCAGTATACAGTAGATGTTGTTACGATTGAGTCACAGTCTGTCCCATGGCAAAATTCTTTCTGGCAACAAGGAAGGAGGCAAGTTCTCTGTGGCTGCTTATTTTCTGAAGTCAACATATCTATGTGATTGAGATACGTTCCTAACTCAATGTAACTCCTTAAAACAACAAATCAATGCTGCTGAAAAAATATGTAACCACCCTGCTATATGTAACCCCTGCCATCTGGAGCGTTCTTTCCTTGATATTTGCTTTATGGCTTCACATGCTTTGTGGATAACTAGGCTTCCCCTGACACCCTGGTCCCATGAGAAAAAGAGTTACATCCATTATCTCATGGGGCAGGAAGCTTGTGAGGCAGGAAGCCAGGTGACTCTCTCCTACTATCTGCTGGCAACCTTGGGGCGCCTCAGCTCCACGGACTGCTTTTCACAACTTCTTGGGAAAGCAGGAGGGGGGACTTGTACGGGGATAAATGGTATGGCATATGCCAAGTTTATCAGAACTGGCTTTGCCAAGCTTTTGCACTTCAGTGCCTCATCAATAAACACTACTGATCAATACCTCCGTTTATTGGCTTAAGGTTCTGACCTAACATCAAGCTTTCTTCCCAGCACTTACATACAGAGGATCTAGGCTGATCTTTCAACTAGTGTCAAGGCCATGGTTTTGCTGCTGTGATCCCCTTCCCTGCTTCTGAATGTCCATTATTTCTAGAATGTTGTATCCACAGCCTTGTAGCTGGAGCTCCCCTCTGGCCTGGATGGCCCAAGGGAGCCCAGACTAATCCAATCTTACAAGTTAAGCAGTATCGACTGTGGTTAAGACTTGGATGGGAGACCACTGTCCCTATTAAGACCTGTTAATATTTCAGCTCTCCCCTGATTCTTGCCATGAAACTCTGAGGTGGGGGGAGCAGGTGGCAACATGGGAACCTTTTGGCTCGTTTTCCTTTGCTTTAGGCATACAGTAATTTTTCTCATCCTTTAACTAGCACCTGTCTTATCTCTGGGCTGACCTTGGAGATTCTGCTCTGCATGAAAACGCTGTTAGTGATTTCACCTTGCTGGAATCCCAAGGGTGGGGGCCAGAGGGAGGTGGGGAAAAATAATACTAGCCAAAGAATAAAAAGGTAAAGGTAAAGTTTCCTCTTCAGTCGTGTTTGACCCTGGGGTACCACTGCAAGCAGTGATTTCACAGGCAAGCCATTTTTGTGGGGTAGTTTGCCATTGCTTTCCCCAGCTATCCTTTACCCCCTAGCTATGTGCTAGGTACTCATTTACTGACCAAGGGATGGGTGGATGGCTGAGTTGACCATGAGCCAGCTGCCAGGATATCTAACCCACAGGAGGCTCAAACTCTTGACCATGTGAGTGGCAGTGCAAGCACCTAGCCACTATGCCACGCGGCTCCTTCAGCCAAAGAATACTGTAGTGGAATTCATTTCCAGCCAAGCCTGCTTGATGTTGTTCATGGTTTCCTGACAATAAACCGATTTCTGAACTCAAGAGTCCACTTATTGTTGGGTTCAACAGATCTTGACAAACATTGGTAAGTCTTACAAAATCTAAGGTAGTTATGAAAAGACAGGTCATTGAATCTACCTCTGTTGGTCTCTTGCCTTGATAACCCTATGGAGTCACCCTAGGTCCATGGTGGCGAACCTTTGGCACTCCAGATGCTATGGACTACAATTCCCATCAGCCCCTACCAGCAGCATGCTGGCAGGGGCTGATGGGAATTGTAGTCCATAACATCTGGAGTGCCAAAGGTTCGCCACCACTGCCCTAGGTCATCTGCAAATTGACTGCTTAAAATAGGGTCCAGCAAATTGCTAATTTCTAAGTAGAACACTGTGGAATACTCAAAGAATTTTACTTACGGTTACTTAGGATCGTCTTGATCTGGATAGTGGATCTGGGGGATTTCAGAAGCATTTCTCCAGTAAAGTAGTAATAATTTTCACAAGTTATGTCAATCAAGATATAAACAGCATTGACAATATGGGGTCTAGGGGAAAGTACTAGTCTCCTGGAACCAAGTCTGTTGAATTGTTTTTTTCAGATCTGCATTCGTATCAACTGCACGGCTTTACCTTGCTGACTGTAGAAGGGATCCGTAATGGCTCTTAGCAGCCCCGGATATATATATAATGACTTTTGTTTAAGATGACAGGTCTTTTGCTGCTAGTGGAGATTTTATGGATTTCAGGATGAAATCAAAATGTTTTGAGGCGGGAGAATTTAATTATATAATCTGTGCAGACCAAATTCGGCGAGGACGAGACACCAGCATAATTTTGTGAGGGAATGTTTTGTTGTCATTATCCGGCTGAATTAGTTTCAGCCAGTGTTGAGTTGCCAAGACAACAGAGGTTCGTGTCAGAGTATTTGATGCCTACAGTGAGGGAAAATAGACATTTTGAAGTTTCACCTGTGAGGAAGCCTACCATGTTGCTCCGTCAACTGAGGAAGCCAATTAATTGAACCCATGCCACTGTCTCATGCATTAAATAATTCAGGAATTATTCTTTTTAAAAATATTATGTATTACCATCCAGCTCCTAAACAGATGTATTTGGGGGAGGCTAATCAGAGGCCCCCTCCGCACAACAAATGTGTAACAGGATGCAGTCAGGATAAACAACCTGTTTCCCTGTTTTCGCGTTCACGTGCATCCGTGCAGGCAGCGATTGGAGCCCACGGAAACCATCCAGGTTGCTGTCGCGCCTTGGCACGGAGATGCATCTATTTTTTTTTAATTTACTTCCCACCAATGTGTAGTTATGCAGGCATGCACAAATGAACCCCCACAGCCATGCTGATATCTCCATCTGTACCTGCATAGCTATGCAGATGTAAGCTGTGAATTTTTACAAAAAGGAAACCGAGGCAAATAAAGCGCCTCCTGCCCGGCCATTCACTCACAAACGGCTGCAGTCCAGGATTTTTGAAAAGACTTGCTAATAGCCCAATTCTCAAGAACCCAGTTTTGGGGAATAACACAGAGCAGACTCGTTTTATGGGTGGGATCTGTGTGAAGTCCTTCCCCCCACCCAATTTTAAAAATTATCCTACACTAGTGTCTATGGGCCCATGCAGAACAGGCCAGAGTTAATAAGCCAGCATGATAAGGGCCAGTTTTGTCATATTTTGGAAGTTAAGGAGGGCTGGTACTTGGATGGGAGACCACCAAGGAAGGCTCTGCAGAAGAAGATAATGACAAAGCCCCTCTGCTTCTCACTTGCCTTGAAATCTCCTTGCTGGAGTCACCAAAGGTTGGTTGAGACTATGCAGTACCTAAAGTTTCCCCTTCAGTCATGTCCGACCCTGGGGTACCCCTGCAAGCAGTGATTTCATAGGCAAGCTGTTTTTGTGGGGTAGTTTGCCATTGCTTTCCCCAGCTATTCTTTATCCCCTAGCTATGAGCTAGGTACTCATTTACCAACCAAGAAATGGATGGATGGCTGAGCTGAGCTGAGCTGACCATGAGCCAGCTGCCAGGATATCTAACCCACAGGGGGCTCGAACTCCTGGCTGTGTGAGTGGCAGTGCAGGCACTTAACCACTACGCCACGCGGCTCCTATGGAGTACCTACTGATGTATAATCAATGTGTGTATTTCATGGGAAGATACTCTATTCATCAGATGTTCAGTTCCTGGAACAATTGGCCCCTCTCAGATATAGGTTCTACAATAAAGTTGGCATCATCCCAAAATTCACCTTAGATATAGAGTTGGCAATCACACTGAAGGCCTAATATCCTGCCCCTTTAACAGTGCTTAATGGGATGTTAGTTGCCAGGACATGCTATTTGTTCCATGCCATGAAAAGTTTCTGTTCCACATTTCCACACATTAGGCCTCTCTGGGAAAGGCAGAGGTGGGATCCAGCAGGTTCTCACAGGTTCCCGAGAGTAGGTTACTAATTATTTGTGTGTGCCGAGAGGGGGTTACTTATTGGTAATTTTGCCACGTGATTTTTGCCTTAGTTACGCCCCTCCTCTCAGCAGTAGCATGCAGAACTTGAAGCAGTCTAGCAGGAGGTGCACTGGCGTGTGTGGCAGCCTGCGCCTGGGTGCATTCATTTCCCGCCGAAGGACCGGCGCAGCAGCTGCGTCCTTGCCACAGCCCCACCCAGGAATGCCCTGCCCCAGAATGCCCAGCCACACCCCCGTCGTGCCCCGCCCAGCCCCATTGGCGCTACGCCACAGTTTGAATCCCACCACCATGGGAACCTGTTACTAACATTTTTGGATCCCACCACTGGGGAAAGGTGAGACTTCCCCCCTCCAGTGAACTTTGGAAAAAGAAATCCCCCTCCCACAAAAATGGTATTAAGAGGTGGCTGAGCAGGACTCAACTGGCAACCTGTTCCAGCTCAATGAGGAGGATATTCAGAAATCCTTCATACTCCTCATCTGAGACCAGGGAAGGTGGTCCTGGCTGTGAAGCCACACCTCCAAAGGTGGAGCTGCAAGCACAGAAGCAGTGCTAGGGACCTCGGACCCCCCCTCCCCCAAGGGTTCTTTCGGTTCTTTTGGGTGAAAATATAACTAGATTCAAGTTCAGTAGACCAACAAGGTTGGGGGGGGGTCTAAGGTGTTGAGAATCAAAGCCCCTTTGGTCAGAGACAAGTAGGAATGGAAATCCCTGAGCCAAACAGTGGGAGGGGTGCTGCACACGAGGGAGTCGGGTTTTCAAAGTTACAATGCAAAATTTAATTGGCTTGGTTTGGAGTGAAGCTAGTTGTCTGTTATTAGAGGTCTGAGAGCAAAGAAAATATCCTTGCTTTATTAGCAGAGCAACACACTGTGTCTTGCCTACGCCAAACTGATTTCATTGCCCTTCATAGCAGTGTGCAGAAACTCGAGGAATTTTGCTCAGGGAACTGGATAACCCTTTCCGATTAGGAAGGATAGCAGACCTTTTCCAACAGTGGTTATCCTAAAAAGTTGAATCAGATTGGCTAACAACTAATATTGTGAGATCATTGTTGTTATGTGACATCCACTTGCTCTTAACCACTACACCACACTGGGAGAAATTGGGCAAAGAGGAATTAAAAGATTCTCTCTTACAAACAGAGTGTAGTTCAGTGTGTAGCTCTACTAGGTGTGTGGCATAGGGACAATGTGTAGAGCTACAGTCTCCTTGCTCAAGAACATGCCTGGCCTCACTGCTGCCAACACAGAAGTATAGGAGTAGGGGCAGGGTTGCCTTCTTTACAAGCCCAGGCCCAAGAAGAGTCCAGCCAGGGAGGCTGGGGGCAAGGCAGGGTTCAGGGGGAATGGGAAAGGGATATAAGGCCCAGAACCTACAGGAGAAAACTAGCCTGCAGGTGCTTGACTTCAGGGCAAGCCAGAAACTGGATCAAGCATCTTGGGGGTAAGCAAAGGCCCTTTCTGCACACGCACGGAAACGAACCTCCACTGGCATAAATTATGCTGGTGGAGGCTCGGGGGCTGTTCGCACCATAGCGTGCGAGCAGCCCCAATTTCCTCCCCAGCAGGAGAGGATGCTCCACACGGAGCCGCCTCTCCTTTGGTCCCCTCCAATCACCTCTTTTGGCAGCGTTGCTCTGGAAGGCTGGAGGGACACGCCCACGCTACCCTCCAACCTCCAGGGGTCAGAGGGCAGCACGGGCGTGTCCCTCCAGTCCTCCAGAGCGGCGCTGCCAGAAGAGGTGAATGGAGGGGACAGGAAAAACAGCGTCTTCCTGCCGGTGCTGTTCGCACCGCGCCGGCAGGAAGACGCTGCTTTGCAAATACCTCGCTCCCTGAGCAGGGTTTGAAAGCAGCGCCTTCACGCTGCTTGGGGGGTGTTGAAGACGGCGTTGCTGCGATGCAGCAGCACCAGTGATGCAAACTCCTCCCCAGGGACGCAGTTTTTAGCATCCCTGGGGCGCTGTTATCCGCCCGTGTGGAAACAGTCAAAGTTTCAGGACAGTCTTCTCTGAGGCTCCGTGAAGAGCCCTGCCTACCACAGATTAGGGAATCATGGACCCAAAGTGAGGGGGTGCCACAAACTTTACTTCCTCTTATTCCCCTTCCCCTGCTAAACAACATACTTAGAAAAGCCCTGATTGAGCCATACACATAGCATGGCCATACACATAGCATACACATAGCCATACACATAGCACACACATAGCATGGATTGTAGGTCACACTCTTATGCTTTGGATTGGAGGCACTTTAACAAATTTATTATTATTATTATTATTATTATTATTATTATTATTATTATTATTATTATTATTATTATTATTATTATTATTATTATTATTATTATTATTATTATTATTATTATTATTATTATTTATTGGGTTTATAGACCGCCCTCCCCCGGAGGGCTCAGGGCGGTGTACAGTACAGATAGAGCACAATCAATTTAAAATACAATAAATATGAATTAAGATGGCTCTAATAAAAATAAACCCTACCCTATTAAAATGCAGCTTATAAAATTAATATTAATGTTAGCTCAAGATGGCGCCTGCTATCAATTCCCTCTCAGACATACATCAGAAAAGAAGGGCGGTAGGGGCCACATGATGTTACAGCAGCAAACAAAGGGAGGAAGGGGCCCCTATCAACGGCTAGTCTCCCCAAAGGCCCGGTGGAACAATTCGGTCTTGCAGGCCCTGCGGAACTCAGCAAGGTCCCGCAGGGCCCAGACCGTTGGTGAAAGAGCATTCCACCAGGCGGGGGCCAGAGCTGTAAAGGCTCTGGCCCGGGTGGAGGCCAGCCGTATCATGGAGGGGCCAGGGATCACCAGTAGATTGGCCTCTGCCGAGCGCAGAGGCCGATTCGGGACATATATATATTGTGCTGCTGATTCTTATTTTTCATCATCCAAGCTCCTGCAAGGAAGAGTCAGGTCCGGCTCCTAATAAATAGTAATGCCGTCTTGAGTCGTAGGCTGCATAATTCATTGCTCATGTCTGCATTTCTCATTGTCTGGTCTCCTTTCATGCTAATTTCTCTAAAGGCTGGCTTCATCAAAAGGAATAACCAGGAGATATTTTTCACTTTAACAAATACAAATGGTGCCCTGGTGCTCTCCGATCTACTTTTTTTTTTCGAAACGCACCAAATAGCGCTTTTGGAATAATGGGCTCGATTTTGAGTTTGTGATAAATTAAAAAAAAGAAGAAGAAGCAATTGCACTTCATAAATATTGGAAGAAGATAAAAGTGATTAGCTCCTCCGTTTTGCATTGCAGAAGGACTGGAGATAAGTCTCAATAAAGGGCACGGCACGCACTAACAGCAAATATTTAGTTTCCCTCTAAGGCCTCATATGCCTAGCCAATTTTGGCAATAGTACTAAGTGGCGTTCCACCAGTATCAGTGCTGTGAACAGCTTCTGCAAATGTGACGAGCCGCAAAGCTGTGGGGAACATGATCGGCAGGTGACTGTAGTTGGTTTTTGACAAAGTTCCTCACCAGAGACTGTTGAGAAAACTCAGCAATGAAGGAATAAGAGGGGAAGTCCTCCTATGGATTAAAAACTGGTTGAGAAACAGGAAACAAAGAGTGGGTGTAAATGGGAAGTTCTCACAATGGAGAGATGTCGGGAGTGGTGTCCCCCAAGGATCCGTTTTGGGACCAGTGCTCTTTAACCTATTCATAAATGACCTGGAAGTAGGGGTGGGTAGCGTGGTGGCCAAATTTGCAGATGATACCAAATTATGTAGGGTGGTGAGAACCACAAAGGATTGCGAAGAGCTCCAATCGGACCTTGATAAATTAGGTGAGTGGGCTCAGAAATGGCAAATGCAGTTCAATGTAGCAAAATGTAAAGTGATGCACATAGGGGCAAAAAATCCAAACTTCACATACACGCTACAGGGGTCAGTGCTATCAGTCACAGACCAGGAAAGGGATTTAGGTGTCTTAGTTGATAGTTCCATGGGAATGTCAACTCAATGCATGGCAGCTGTGAAAAAGGCAAACTCTATGCTGGGGATCATTAGAAAAGGAATTGATAATAAAACTGCAAAGATTGTCATGCCCTTATATAAAGCAGTGGTGCGACAGCACTTGGAGTAACTGTGTCCAGTTCTGGTCGCCGCATCTCAAAAAAGGATATTGAGGAGATAGAAAAAAAAGTGCAGAGAAAGGGCAACAAGGATGATTGAGGGACTGGAGCACCTTCCTATGAGGGAGAGGCTGCAGCGTTTGGGACTCTTTAGTTTGGAGAGGAGGCGGCTGAGGGGGGATATGATTGAAGTCTACAAAATTATGCATGGGGTAGAAAATGTTGACAGAGAGAAATTTTTCTCTCTTTCTCACAATACTAGAACCAGGGGGCATTCATTGAAAATGCTGGGGGGAAAAATTAGGACTAATAAAAGGAAACACTTCTTCACGCAACGTGTGATTGGTGTTTGGAATATGCTGCCACAGGAGGTAGTGATGGCCACTAACCTGGATAGCTTTAAAAGGGGCTTGGACAGATTTATGGAGGAGAAGTCGATTCATGGCTACCAATCTTGATCCTCTTTGATCTGAGATTGCAAATGCCTTTACAGACCAGGTGATCGGGAGCAACAGCCGCAGAAGGCCATTGCGTTCACATCCTACATGTGAGCTCTCAAAGGCACCTGGTGGGCCACTGCGAGTAGCAGAGAGCTGGACTAGATGGACTTTGGTCTGATCCAGCTGGCTTGTTCTTATGTTCTTATGTTCTTATGTTTTGTCTGCTATGGCGGTTCGGGACCTGAATCGTGATGCTTTTCACCTCACCCCCACCCCACTCCCCGTAATTTGAGCACCTCTAATATGCTTTTGCTGTGGGGCTGTCACTCATTTCCTTCTGCCTTGTGGAAGCTTTGCCCTCTGCACAGGAAGTGAAAGCAAGTTGAGGTCAGGCAGTTAAAGAGATGGAAAAGCACAACTCCCATGAATGTGTGACAAAAAAAAATCACACGTGGGAATGCTGAATGGCAAGATTTTAAAAAATGTAATATGTATTGTGCTGTATAAAAATGCACATGTGTGAATGACTGCTGATTGAAAGCTTCGAAAACACAGGAAGTGACCAAGAAAGCAGACTTTAGTAGTAGACAAGCCTTTATTGGCATTCCAAATTACAATAAAACAATTGTCCATAAAAGACAGATCAATACAACAAACATTCAGAGTCTTATCAATAGTGTAGTCCAAATGAACTCATCAAAAGTGCCATTCCCATACACCCCTCCACAGAGCAGACTGAAGACCCACCAACAGAACCCAGTCATCACAACAACACACAGTATCAACACTCCACTATAAAACACAGAGTTTGTTGGAGTGGCACCAAACACAGAACAAGGGTTAGGGGACAAGGAAATGGGCAAACAATTGATCTGACTCCAATAGGTTGCCACAGCCTTCAATTGTCACACCATCTGGCAATCTATAACAAAACTACGACATCTCTCTATGAATCACCCACAGATTATTTGACTTTGGATGATTGTGAACCCACAGGTTACTGGCAGAGGTAGGCACTGTATACCAGCAGCAAATAGTTAATGTAACCAACATTGTTGTTGATATGATGATAGCAATCTAATGCTTAGTATCCATCTAGAGTTGCGTCTATAATCTTAAGAAAGCAATAAGTCAAAATGATGTAGGAAAAGGGTAATGCCATCTCCTGCCAAGCCCCCTTTCCACTGTACACTGTTATGGAGGGAGGATTCCATCCATGCATCCATGCATCCATGCATCCATGCATCCATGCATCCATGCATCCATGCATCCATGCATCCATGCATCCATCCATCCATCCATCCATCCATCCATGTGATGCATGATCTCACCTGGCTACGCGGCGAGAGGAGCGTAAGCGTCTGAGCCTAATCCTCACCTGGGGGCAAGACCATTGTCCCTGCACCCGGTGATTGAGCCAGATAGCTCATGACCAGTGACTCATAGGGGGATGAGGAGTGGGGGTGCGGTGGCGACTCAGAAGGTCGTGAGGGTCCGCTGGCGTCCTAACGTTTCTATCACGGTGCTGCTGGGTCAGCAGTGCATTACTACATCTCCTCCTTTTTTACATTTTGTGAAAAGGGGGACCGAAATGCTATATGACGATTGAAGGGGACGCTTGTCTCCTCCGCCGTCTGGTCAAGCTGACCGAGCTGCTTGTGTAACATTAGGAACTTGGTTATGGGTAAGGGAAATTCGAGGGGCTTCTTACATTACGTTACAGGCAATATTAGACACACATTGAATGAAACAAGATCCGATAACGAGGCACACAATTGTCCAATGCAGAGCTGTACAATAGCACTCAACCATCCTCCCGGCAGCCAGCTCCATAGGGCTGACCACCAACGCGGCAAAACATCATACTTCAGATTAGATACAACTTCTTGCAGCCCACGTACTCTCATATGCATCCATTGGGAATTACCAGAAAGATTAAAACAACACATATTATGTACATTCTCACAACCTTGGTGATGCAATAACAATAAGTAATCAATAGCGGCACGATTGGTTCTAGGGTCGCTTGACGAAATTCCTGCTGCTCGGAGGCCAGGGCATCCAGAGCGGTGGAGGTAGAGTTGATGGACTTCTATGGGCACAGGCCAGCCGGCCAATAGTCTTAGCATTGTAAGAAGCGAGTCCGGGGACTCCCACCAGGGAAGTCGCCAGGGAGACGAACTCCGCTTCGGAGAGGGCTTACCGCCAGTCACTCCGACAGGAGGGGTCGAAAGGCAGAGCCGAGCCGCGGCGGCGGCAAGGCCCGGCTCCCCGGGTGGAGCCTGGGGTAGAACGGTTGGTGAGGCGACTGAGGCAACAAAGTTATTCCGGCAGGGAGTCGGGCTGGAATGTAACTGAACGCTCTCTCCCCGCGAGGTCCAGAACCAGCCCCTGGGGAGCAGGATGTTTCCGAACACGGGGGGAAATCGTCCATGTGTGTGCAGTCTCCAACTGGCCGAGCCGATTTAATGGGGCCCGGTCAATTCTTCGCTTATTGGCGCCGGTGATGCGAAAGCAGGTGTTAGGATTCAGGTTAGCTTGGCCAGTCTTGGTGACAAGGGAGAGAGCTACCAGCCGGGAGGTGGTTGGACGATGGGTCCTCAGTCGGCGCTCATAGAGTACCTGATGGATGAGGCATTCATGAAGGGGCTTAGCCCAGACTCCGCTAGGAAGTCTCCGGGTGCTTTGCAGACGGGGAGCAGGCAGGAGCTTAGCAGGCTCCTCCTCACTCAGGTACTCGGCCCAGGCAGAAAGATGAGACGTTGGCAGCGTAAGCAAACTGCCGCCAGATGTTGGTCTGGCGAAAGCTCGTCAGGGGGTGGCTGATCGCCATCGGCAGGAGTGCAGCAGAGCAGGCAAAGGATGGTGGTCACGAAAGTTGGCGGATGATGATCGCAAAGAGAGCGGCACAGAGGTGTTCCTCGGGTGTCTCGGGGTGGTCTTGCCAGCGCAGCAGCTCTAGGGCTCGGCTGGTGGTCGCTTTGACGCCTCCCCCCCAGGTCATTCGGGTCTTTACGCATTGGCGACGGCGGCCCCTGTTGAGACCGGGCTGGGCGGGATCTCTTTAGAGAGATGTGTTCCATCTCCGGGATGGGGTTGGTTTCCTCCTGGCTTGGATCCAAGGTTGGCCTGTCATGGCGAATCGGAGTCCACAGGGACCTGCAGGAAGAGGGACTGGAACACACCCCCTTTTCCCAGGTTATAATACTGGTCCCACCAGGTACCCAGTTCTAGAGCGTGGATGCATGGAGATCGGGATCGGGTTTAGAGTTTAGAATTTAATATAAGAAGGCTTGTTTTGCAGCCTGTGAAGGTTGCTTTTACTGCAATCCTCCTGGGGGCCACCTAATCCTCTTTCTTTAGTTGTTTGACAGGGAGGGTAGGGATAGTAGGCGAATTCTGATGGGAATCATTTCCAGAGCGTCATCAGGGTGCGTCAAGGCGAGGGGTCAAGGCGAGGGTCCGAGCCTCGAGGGGGGAGGGAACAGGCGGGTCCTGGGGGGATTGTGGGTATGCATGCTTAATTAGCAACACAAAGGGGGCTTTGGAAGCCGCTTCTTTGGGGATGTGTGCATCCGGGAAATGAAGCAATCAGGCTGACAGAGGCAAGATTCCTCGCAGACACAAAAGAAAAGGAGGGGGGGTTTCTTTGCAAGGGTTTGCACTTACCGTGACCTTGGTGGCTAACGCAGGAAGCTGGATGGTGCTAAAATTTTTTGATCGAATTATCTTTGGGAGATGCCGCCTACCGAAACCACTCGGCTAAGCATCTTAGAAGTGATGATAGTGCTATAATGCCATCACCACTTCCCCCTTAAACTGGGGCCTGTCCTGGCAGTGCTGCGGTACCAGGACGGGCCCAGATTTTAATCCAGGGAGGGCCGGGGCTTCAGCCAATTCGGCCTCCCGCTTCTACTATCGAAAAACAGAAAGGGAAGAGGAGGGGAAAGGGGAACAGTTTTCTTACGGAAATTAGAAAGTAATTTTCGGAAGGCACGATAGATCAATGATCTGTGACGGCTTTACCCATCCCAGACCAGAGTCGCTTTTAAACTGACTCATGAGGTCCCTTCCCCAGAGATTGGGATAGCGATGCCCTTAAAACGATGGGGCATGACTCAGAGCTGCCGCTCGATGCCCTGGGTTGTTGACCGTGAGCTGGCGGATGCTCTGCCTCGCTGGGTTTGTCTCCCCCCCACTCCCCCCAGATGTGCGCGGGTAAGCCTCGGTCGGCCACTGGTCGCTTGGGTCACTCCGCTGCTCTGATGACGGTAACATCAGCGCCGGTGTCCACCAGGCCCTTGAACTTACATCTCTCTATGGCGCAGCTTCCAGGTATGGGCGGGAGCTCCCGATAGGCGTCTCCACCACTGCGACGGTGGTGTAGGCTGCTACAAGTTGGCTGCTGGGGCTTGTAGCCTTTATTGGGTCGGCAGCGGGCAGCGCATGGGGCAAGAGAATCAACGGAGCTTAGCTGGCTCCTCGCAGGCAGCTCCTGTGGGAGGTTTGTCCAGACCTGGAGATGGATGTGGTCCCAGCGCGGAGTCGATCACTCCGGGGACGGCGAACAGTCCCTGTTCCGCGGCAGAGGCCTTGGGCAGCATCTACAGCCCAATAGTCCCCGTAGGGATGGGCCTGGGCTGTGACTGGGTTGGGGCGACAAGAACCTCGTGGGGGAACTTAGCGGAGATGGGCTGGGCGCATGCTAGCCAGATGCCACGAGAGGGGGGTGGCTTGGCAGGGGCCTTGGTGTTTGGGTCTGCTCTAGTACTCTCCTCCTTGGCCAAGTGGGCTGGGGAGACGCCCGGGCGGGAGTTTCCGGTCGGGCAGTCAAGCTCCAGTGGAAGCCTTTCTGGCAAACGTGGGCACCGGGTTTTAGGTACCTTCTCCTCCTGGGGGAGGACCCTCCTCCATCGGGGCTGCAGGCCCCCCCCCATCGCTGCCTACACTCCCTTCGGAAGTGTCCGGATCTGCCGTGCAGTTAAAGCAGTCATCCTTGAGACTGCCTCCCCGCCGGTGGAGAGTGCTGCGCGCGAGGAGGCTAGGCTGGTGGGTGGAGGATCTGATGTCCTGGCAAGCCTCCAGCATGTCGGCCAGTTCCAGGATTTTTGCCCAGGCCCGTGATTGCCCTGCGGCACTCCGCGGAAGCGCTCTCCTTGGCGGTGAGGCGCATGAGGAGCCTGCTTTTGGGCCTCTTCGCCATCTTACCTGCCTCTTGAGCGCTTCCTGGAGCCTGTCTGCCAAAATCGGCATAGGGCTCTTGGGGTTTTGGCCGGATGGAGGAGAAATCCTGGGTTGGCTACCGGCATTGGGGACTTTGACAAATGCCTTATAGGCGCTAATCTCCAGAGGCGACCGTAAGGGTGGCCTTGTGCAGGACAATCTGATCGCTACAGTTGGTGAAGGCATCGGTTTCGTGAAAGCTGGCGCTGGCGGGGTGTAGGCGCCCGGGCCAGCCAGAGGTGGCTGCCCTGTTGAAGCACTGCTGGCGGAACTCTTCGCCTCCCAGATCACACCAGCAGGGCTCTAGAGCATTAAAGGTGGTTTTCCCAGTCACCGGAAATCCATTGGGTGATTCCTCACGATTGCCTCCAGCAGCATGCCTCTCAATGAAGGCTAGTGATCTTTACGTCTCAAGACGCTATGCGGAGCTCAGCAAGAGGATGTTATAGTTTAAAGGGCGGTACTCGACAACTCCGCTGAATGACGCTTTACCCTCCCCCTCAGTATCTGTGAAGTGGACGGGGCACAATGCAAGAATCTCGGCATCGCCTTCCGCCAGGGTTTCTTTCTTCTGCAGATCGTGGCTACTGCCGCTTCTAAGTAGAGTTTTGAAACTCCACGCCATTACGCGGCGCTTGACGGAGGTGCAGTGGCTTCGGAAAATGAAGGCGGAGCAAGGGGCGGGGGCGGCTGAGCCGCGGGAGAGTTTGGAAATGGGTGAAGGAGCAAGGTGAAGGAGGACAGGCGTCCAATTTAGTGGATAGAGAAAAAATTCCGGGGCTGAAATTGAAGGTGAAAGATCGAAAGGAGGGCGGCTTCTGGCGCAAGGGAGCCATAGGCTCCGCAGGCTGGGATGGCTTACAAAACATTGTCTCCACGCCAGTAGCAGCTACATCGGGCGCGCGAGGCTCTGTGCCAAGAGTGCGCCTGGCGTTTTCCCAGTCCCAGATTCAATGTCCCCCCCTCTGCGTACCATGGACACTGAGCTTCAATCTCCTCAACCAATTTGCGCGAGCTCCCTTCTCTTTACGGTGACTCCTGCCGCATTTCGCTAACGCTTTCAGTTCACTAACGTGTTTGGTCATAAGCCCTGCTTTTGCAAGCTCCCTTACTCACCGGTGTTCCGGCTGGACGAGAGAGTGTCCTAGACGCCGCGTGTCTCCTCTGATGCGCCGATCCAGAGGACAGGCGACACCGAAACGGGTGGTCCCTGGATGCTACTGATCCAGCTGGACTTCGGTATCGCGGCCCTTCCCAGGCTTAATGTGAGCAGGGTGGAGGTTCGAGGATTCCCGGGTTTCGGCACCAGCTTGTAGCTTCCACTCCACGCGGTAAATGCCGTGAAGAACGAGACGAGACGCGGAGATAACATCTGGTGGAGATCGCCAGCAGCGGGAGACCGGAGGTCCGTGTTCCTAGCGAGTCTCCCGCGTGCTGGTTCCTGGCACCTTTTATTGTTATCCTATCGGGGGCGTGTAGGAGGGAGGACCGGGGGGAGTTCCGGGAGAGCGGGAGACGGGAGGTCGGGAGATCATCATGTGATGCATGATCTCACCTGGCTACGTGCGGAGAGGAGCGTAAGCGTCTGAGCCTAATCCTCACCTGGGGGCAAGACCATTGTCCCTGCACCCGGTGATTGAGCCAGATAGTTCATGACCCGTGACTCATAGGGGGATGAGGAGTGGGGGTGCGGTGCGACCAGAAGGCCGTAGGTCCGTTGGCGTCCCAACGTTCTACTACGGTGCTGCTGGGTCAGCAGTGCATTACTACAATCCATCTAGAGTTGCGTCTATAATCTTAAGAAAGCAATAAGTCAAAATGATGTAGGAAAAGGGTAATGCCATCTCCTGCCAAGCCCCCTTTCCACTGTACACTGTTATGGAGGGAGGATTCCATCCATGCATCCATCCATGCATCCATCCATGCATCCATGCATCCATGCATCCATCCATGCATCCATGCATCCATGCATCCATGCATCCATGCATCCATCCATGCATCCATGCATCCATCCATGCATCCATGCATCCATGCATCCATGCATCCATCCATCCATCCATCCATCCATCCATGCATCCATCCATCCATCCATCCATCCATCCAATCCATCCATCCATCCATCCATCCATCCATCCATCCATCCATCCATCCATCCATCCATCCATCCATCCATCCATCCATCCATCCATCCATCCATCCATCCATCCATCCATCCATCCATTCATTCATTCATTCATTCATTCATTCAATATACCACCCAACCCCCGAAGGGCTCTGGGCGGTGAACAACATAACATTCAAATACAGATAAACATAAAATCAAATATAAGTTAATCTCTAAATAATATAAATTAAAATGCAGCAATTAATACATAACATAACAATGCCCGCAATATCCCTCTTAAGCCCTCCCGAGAGGAGAAAAGAAAGGGTGGGTCCAACCGATGGTAATGGACCCTAATTCCATAAAAATGGAAGGGGGGGCACTTTCAGCGGCTGGACACTCCAAAAGCCCAGCGGAACAACTCCATCTTGCAGACCCTGCGGAAATCACCAAGATCCCACAGGGTCCGAACAGCTGGAGGATTGGCTGGGAACAGTGGCTGCAGTTGACTAACCCAGAGCCAGGGCTACTTTGCATGAGGCAAGACACTCCTGGCCTTGCATGGGGCCAGGGGGGCTCCCATGTCTTTTTCACTGAGCTTTTTCCTGGTGGCTCCATGGCCAATCCTCTCCCGGATAGAATGAAGCCAATTTGGGGAACAGTAAACTCTACCTTGCCAGCTACCTGCACTTTACTTTGCTTTTCTGCTGGCCAGGAATGATATAATCAGGTGCTGGTACTTTAGAACCACTGCTAGTTGAGGATGCACACATCCAGAAACTGTGGGAATTTTACCACAGATTATAACATCTATGAGGACTAGATTATTGTGTGAGTGCAGGAACCATGTGAAGGATGGTTGCCTTGCTATGTGATACCAGAATTTTACTGGAAGACCGAGTTTCTTTTATATCTCAGCAGGTAGCTAAATTTTGTATGCTGGCACATAATAAGCGAAGAATCATGTTAGGACCAAGAGCCAGACCACACAAAGGTGACCGTAATAATGCTACAAGCTGATGATATTTTTTGTGTATAGACTTATCCCATGGATTTCTGTACAAATTCAATTTTTCTTTTGTTTATTGTTCTTCCTTTTTCTTGTTCTTCTCTACTCTTTTTTGCTGGCCTAATGGCCATAATAAAACTGACTGACTGACTGGCGATGCGATACCATACAATATAAGAGATAGCACCTGGCTTTGATTTAAATATATTATTTTTTGTATGTGTGTGTAGTAGAAAACTTTTGATCACCGAGGAAGACCTTTGAGGCTGAAACATGTATGGTCTTAGTTGGTCACTGGATATGGACAACTATGTATGTATGTATTTATTTTGATTACAGTCAGAGACTAGCATAACTATGTATGTTGTAATGTCACAGCTTTTTTGTAAAGCTAGAAGTTTGTATTCCAAACCTGAAAGGTATTTAAGTTGCCTATTTGTGTACATCTTATAATAAATATTGGTTTGATTTTAATTTTGTTTAATTTAATTTAATTTTGCCACACTTCTCAATAATTGCTTCTTGTGTGATTGCCACCCCTACATAGGAATGAAATGAGCCAGGAAGGGATGGAGCCTCTATAGGCAGAAGGGTGCGGAATGCATGGAAAGCAGAAGAAGGAAGCAAGTCCACCAGGCTGGGAGCTGGAAGTTTAATTATAGGCTCTTAACACCTTCTTTAAGGTCTATGTTCTTTTGGGACCTTTATCTCCTGAGGCCTGCGCACCAAGAGTTAACCAGGAGCATTCCTGGGCCACCGACAAGAGAAAAGAAATGGAAAAGGGACAGTTAATTGTTAAACTTGAATAAGATCATGATTTTGTTTCATTAAATTCTATGTTACTATATTATTTGTTAAGCAAAAGGTAAAAAAAAGAAAATTTGTTTTAAATTGTTAGCAAACTTGATTCCCAGTTCTGTCCCACAAAACCCACAAGCTGAGGTTACATGATGTCAATCCCTTTGCTTTGGAATGTACCAAGAAAACAAAAAAAAAGTTCCATGACTTAACTGAGAGAAAGGATGCTGCCCTTCCGTAGGATTCTTCTTGGAAATACAGATCCATGCAAAATCACTAAAAAATTCTTCTAAATGCTAATTCTTCTCTGGGAAACCAACAGCCAGCATATGCTTAGTGAAGTGTTGGCTCCATGAAGCATTATGGGTCTGTTGATGGAAGTATGCTGTTTTGGATAAGAATGCGGAAGGGTGGGAAGGAGAAGCCACATCAGAAAACAAGTAGTTGGACCTCTGAAGCTCAAATAATCAATCAGTCCTCAAATAATAATCAGGGGGAAATAAGTTTGAAAAACAACTTTTAATCTCACTGAGCAGAAAATAAGAGGGTCCTTTATTCAAGTCCAGTGGCATACCTAGGCAAATTGGAACCCTGGGCAAAACCTGAGTTTGATGCACCCCCCCCCCTCCAGGGGCAGAGCAGCCTTGCCGCAGCACTCACCCTTCCCAGACAGCCCCAGCAACCTAAGTTCAACGGAGGCAGAGCTCCCCATCCTCCTTGCTCTGCCTCTGGTGGCTTGTGGGCCATTGTACAGAGTGGGTGGGGCTTAGCCAGAGTGGATGGGGCTTAGAAATCAGGCACCCCCACATGACTTAAAATTTCTGCGCCTTGGGCAACAGCCCTCTTTGCCCAATGGGCGGTACGCCACTGTTCAAGTCTATGCTGTGGGTAGTAATTAGTATGACTTCTGATCTCAGAGAAAGAAGGAAATTGACTCTGTAAATTCGAAACAGATGTCTGCCAACCTTCAACACTGATGTCAGCTTTTCTGGAAACAATAACCTCGAATGAAATTTCATATTTCTTTATGTTTAAGGGCAGTAACCACCCGCACGTGTCAAGGGCCACAGCTTAGTTTTGAAACGACCCCACCAAAAACAATGCACAGAAACTTAATTCCCCCTTCTGACCTTGAAATATTGAACTGCACTCATACAACATGGGATATTCTGCTATTCTGGGACTATGTGGTATTGTCTTCATCGAAAATTCAAGTTGCAAACAGTCTCTAATGCACAATGATGATGCAATATCCAATCACGTTCACTAGTCAGTGATATGTAAATCAAGTCTAAATTAACATGCCCATGTTTTGATGTGGTAGTATTTTCCATGTGCTACTTTTGCCCCGTATTGACAACCACAACTGATAACAGGGATAAAACACACTACAATGAGATAGAAGGATATGGGCCAATGGGTCACAGGGGATAATTAAATGTGTAGCAGCTGTTTTCGAGTGGCAGCACACATTGGGGTCTCTTTGACCCCAACGCCAGATAAGCAAAGTATATTCCCAGGTTTAGGATGAAAAATCTGTTTTGCAAGACAAGAAGAACAGAAAGAGGAGGGATTCTCTAGGTAAACACAGGGAGCCACTAGGATTTTGTTGAAGGTACATGAAGGATTTATTAAAACAGAGAACAGAAATAACTTTAATTTCTTCTCTTTGTTGGGGAGGGGGTTGGGAGGAATAATTAGTAGAACGGTCTACATGCACTGGTATGATATTAACAGTATAAATGAATGAAATGGAAAATTAAAAGAGATTAAGCTTCCTGCTCGGCACGTGTTAATTTTAATAGTTTGCAGTTTAACAATTACAAACAAGTCTTTCATTATTAAAATTGGTGTTTGTTAATCAGGCTTAAGTTCTGCTTCATAATTAATTTTGCAAAGAATGTGATAGATCTGGTTATTAAAAATATGACAAAGCGGATCACAAATGAATTTTGGACTTGAAAATTATCCTTCTTTGGTGCTTGATAGGGGAAGCTCATTAGCATAAATGATTGTATTGCCATGTGTGAATTTAAAATGGGAAAGTAATGAAACTTGACACCTACTTTCCCTGCATAATTTTCTTCTGTTTTCAAATAAACAGTGCATTTCTGGTTTGCTTACTTTAAATCCATCCAACAGGCTTTCATCACCAATTGCACACAGGAAACAGGAAACGTGCACTTGAGAACCAGGGTAAGAATGGAGAATTTATAGCAGTTTGTGTGCGCAGTTAGCCACAATCAGAAGTCACGCAGAGGAAAACGGTGTTGTATCTTTCGGGGCTGGGGGTTCTATTGAGGAACAAGCAGAACACCGAAGAAATGCTGAAGAAACAGTTGAGGCTTTTGAGCGCCAGTCGGAGGGGCTAATATTAATGAGAATTAGGAGGCATGACTTCTGCATTTAATTAAAGATCACCGGTTTTCCCCACTCCTAATCTGAGCACTGCACTAAACTCTCTGGGAAGTACGGAGCATGATATAGCTTGATGTCATCCGATCTCAGAAGCTAAGCAGGGTCAAGGCTTGGAGGGAAACGACCCAGGAAATTTCTGAGGAAGAAGGCAACGGCAATTTACTAGGGGGAGGCCAATTTACTAGTGGTCCTTGGCCCTTCAGCGATGCGGCTGGCCTCCACATGGGCAAGGGCCTTTACTGCCCTGGCCCCGGCCTGGTGGAACGCTCTACCGCCAGCTGTCCGGGCCCTGCGGGACCTTGGGGAGTTCTGCAGGACCTGTAAGATGGAGCTGTTCCGCCGGGCCTTTGGAGAAACCGGCCGCTAATGGTGCCCCCTCCTCCTTCCTGTGGCCCTGACATCTAGGCCACATACCACCTAACGAGACTCTCCATGCCTCCCTTTCCAGGGGAGAGGGAATTTTAAATGCGGAATACTGGGCGCCAATCACATATTAATTATATCTCTATCCATTGAGATTGTGTAAACTACATTTCTAGTTTTGCTTTTAAATGTTTAACTGTTTTATATTGTCATTTTATATGCTGTACACCACCCAGATGGGGATGGGGCGGTATAAAAGCCTAATAAAATAAAATAAATAAATAAATACCATCTCTGCTGCTCACTTGCCCTGTAATCCCCTTGCTGGGTCACTGCGTCAGTCGCAATTTGGTGACTCTTATGTACTCTGAGCCTGTTGCCCCTCTCAGAAGAAACAATGGCTCCTTCCGCACATGCCGAATAATGCACTTTCAAACTGCTTTCAGTGCTCTTTGAAGCTGTGCGGAATGGCAAAATCCACTTGCAAACAGTTGTGAAAGTGGTTTGAAAACGCATTATTTTGCGTGTGCGGAAGGGGCCAATGATTGGGAGGATCGTGTGTGGCATGTCCATTCTGTAGTGTAGTCATGGCACCTGGGATATAATGTCTTGAAAGGATTAGAGGCTTCCAGAAATGTCTATTTATGCCAAAGGCAAATATTTCCCAGTACGATTTAAATTAAAACAGCAAGAGAGAGATAGAAAGAAAATTGTGACGCTTTAAGATATTTGCAAAAAAAAGTCTATAATAGCAGGTAACCATAGGTAATAAAGTTCATTTACATCAAGGGAGAAGTGGCTGGAAGGCACAGACAAGCCCGCAATAAGAACGCCTAGAAATTCAGACTGTGATGGTTTGTACATCTAGCACAGTCAAAAGCATCTGCTGTGGTTTTTTTGGAATACGCGTTTTTCAGCTAGTACCCAATCCAATAGGCTTCCACATATTTACCTTGTCCTGAATGAGGAAACACATGAGAAACTAAGGCCCTTTCTGCACGGGCCTCTATGTGCCCTCACATCGGCAAGAATTCTGCCGGCGTGGGGGTGGAGGCCGTTCGCACGCAAGCGTGCAAGCGGCCCCAGCAGAGGCCGGCGCAGGAGAGGCGGCTCCACGTGGAGCTGCCTCTTCCCCGGCCCTCTCCCACTTACCTCATCGCCATCGTCACCCTGCTGTGCTCCTAAGCTCTGCCCACGCTGCCTCCAACCTCCAGAGGTTGGAGGACAGCGAGGGAGGGTCTTAGGAGGACAGCAGGGTGACCACGGCGACGAGGTAAATGGGAGAGGGATGGGGAAACAGCGTGTTCCCAGCGATGCTGTTTGCACCGCGCCGCCGGGAACACGCTGTTTACTCAAATACTACCCTTTAAACGGGTGTTTTTGAGGGCGGCCTGACGCCGCCCTGAGGGAGGGGAAGGGGAGCCAGGTCGGTGCTGCTGCATTTCAGCAGCGCCGCCTGTGCGAACGGCGGCCTGGGGACGGTGTTTTTGCCGTCCCCAGGCCGCCGTTTTTGGCCCGTGCGGAAAGGGCCTAAGCTTTTTGTAGATGTTTCTTTTCTCTGATTGGTGATCCAAAATATTTGTTTCCTCATCCAGTTTATTGTGTCTGGAACAGCCATTGTGGCACTCGGGGAGACCTTCGCCAAAAGCAAACGCTCAGGGGAAGCAGGTGCGTATCCGAGATGGGGCAAGCAAGGCTCTTGCCCTGGACACTCTTGACTCTTGTGGTGTGGATTTCAGGCATATATTTAATTTCCTTTTGGTACTGCCAGAACCTAAATAAAGTCATGAGAGACAAGCATATGGTTAATTAGTTTATGGAATTATTCATGGATGATCTGCAACTGAAAATCACATGCCTAAGATAATGTGAATTGCTGCTAACGAGCAGTCGACAAGGGTGATTAGAGCTTTGGGCAAATCCACTTTCGTTCCAGGCTTAGGGTCACACTAGAAGTGATGACATCCACATGTTGGACTCATGGATATGGTCATATCTAATTTGGTTCTTAGCTAGCACTTCCTCTGCCCTAGTTTGTCATCACTTGCATACCAAACTGCACCAAGAGCTATCAATCTTCCCTCTTGATCATGGTGTCTCCCCTGCCATTACAAAGGGTCGCTACCTATCTATCCCTCTCCAGGATCGGGTCTGTCCACACTGTAAAAACCAAGTGGAGACTCTTGCTCACATTATACTTGACTGTCTGAGATATGTGGGCATTAGGAATTTCTCTTCTGGGCGAGTCTTAGGCAAATCTGAAAGAGACTCTGACAACTCTGTTGTGGAGCTTTTGTTAAATAACACAGAGGCCGTGCTCTTGGAAAAAGTAGCAAAATTTCTTTTACAAGTGACAGAATTTTCTAAGTAGCGTTCAATGCTAGATACAGTTTATCTGTCTGTGTTTTGAATGTACGTTTGATTTGTACTTCAGAAATGTCTGTAATGCTCTGGAGTCTATTTTAATATGCCTAATAAAGGTTGCTGTATTATTATTATCTTCCCTCTTATGTGCCGCGCCTGCAACTGTGGGCTCACTTGGTGCTGCTCAAGCACCAATAGCTTTTTCTCCCCAGACTACCCAGCCCCTCAAGCGGATAATGGGCTAGCTTGGTAACCACCCCCTATCAACTTGGTAAGAGTCCCTTGTCATTAGATGGCTCGGGGAGCTTGCCAATTAGCATCACCTATTCTGGAAACAAACTCACTTATTCTGGAACAACCACGATTCCTGCTAGGGTTGCCAACTGCCAGGTGGGACATCTACTGGAATCATGACTGATCTCTAGACAACAGAGATCAGTTCCTATGGAGAAAACGGCTGCTTTAAAGGGCAGACTCCGTGGCATTATACCATGCGGAGCTCCTTCCTCTCCAACAGCCCTTCCCAGATTCCAGTCCTGAATCTCCAGAAATTTTCCAAGCTGGAGTTGGCAACCTGAATCCTGCATAATGAACTGCAACCCATCAAGTCAAATGACGAGGCCACTGTAGACACATCCCCTCTATGATAATGGAAGCAGGTGAAAAAGGACCCTGCCTTTGCCAATCTGGTGGAGCCCAAAATATTCCTTCCCAACCCCAAATGGCGAGCAGTTAATCCCATCTTATCTAGAGAGATGCAGGGTGGGCCAGATGCTGAGAGCAGATCCTGGCTTTTATGGCCACCAAATCCTTCCCTGATGGGCCGTCAGTGAATGCACTGAAGTTTCTGATCCAACCACACTTCCATACCATGGCCCTTTTCACACATGTAGAATAATGCACTTTCAATCCACTTTCAATGCACTTTGCAGCTGTGTGGAATAGCCAAATCCACTTGCAAACCATTGTGAAAGTGGATTGAAAGTGCATTATTCTGCATGCGTGGAAGAGGCCCATGTTAAAGCAATGAGATCTGGCACAAATCTACCCCCCCAGCCTAATTACTGGGAACTGCGATCTTGTTTTTCAGCATGCAATCTCCTGCAAGAAAAAGAATGCAGCTCCTAATAATGCATCTGGGACATAAACATGTTAAAATTTACCAACTGTGCATTTAGACTCTGGATTTAATAGCCTTATGCTCATGAGAGCGAACTAGTTTGGAGGGGAGCTGTCCAGCTGCTGAATTCTTCTTTGGTTCCAAAGCGTAAATCCAAGCCAGAGAATTCTCCCTCTACTGTTCTACGGTACCTCAGTTTCATCTTCCCTGTTTATGGGGAGTGAATGCGGTGGCAACGGGAGGCAGCCAAGTGGCAAGAAAATTCTTATGTTCACCCTCCCCAGAGGTGGGATCCAGCAGGTTCTCACCAGTTCCCGAGAGTGGGTTACTAATTATTTGTGTGTGCCAAGAGGGGGTTACTAATTGGGTCTGCTTTTCCGTTAGAAATTCCATTAGGTCCAAAAATCATCAAGTCCTGTTGTTTCCTATGTGGCTGGTTAGCGAAGGTAGAAAACGGGATAATTCTCCCTGTTGGGCTGTTTTAAAAACATGTTTTAGAAATATGGTAAAGTTCCTTGTTTAAGGAAAGTATCCTTCTTTTGATTTCTAGAAACAAATTAAGTATTTGAAAGTATTAAGTATTTGACAGGCAGTCAATTGGAGGAGAAGTAGTTGTTTCTGTTGGCAGTAGATGATAGGACTTGCTATAACGAGTTTAAATTATGGACAGAAAGATACCAGCTGAAAATTAGGAACTTTTTTTTTACAGTAAGAGTTTTTTACAGTAACAGAGAAATTATTAATGTCCTGCCCCTGGAATGCCTGGCCACGCCCCTGTCGTGCCTCACCCAGCCCCATTGGCGCTACACCACGGTTTGAATCCCACCACCATGGGAACCTGTTACTAAAATTTTTGGATCCCACCACTGACCATCCCCATTTATTCCTGCATCCATGCATTCTGGGAACTGGAAAGGAAAATTCCCAGGATGCATTGAGAAAAAGAAAGAAGTGGAGACATAAAGAAAGATGGCAGGGAACTGGGGCAGTAGTAGCAATTACAATTTACATGGGGAGAGGGGTCCTGAGGCAGAGTGGTTGGAGCTGCTGGCTTTTGCTCCCAATTCTGATACCTGATGGCACCACTGAGAGGAAAAAGGTTGCCAAATCTAATTTGGGAAATCCCTGAGGATTTGGGGGAACTGCCTAGATAAGGTGGGGCTTTGGGAGGGTTAGGGAGCTCAGTGAGGGTGTGATAAAATGGAATCCAACTTCCTTCTGCCACTGCATTTGCTTCTTCCTGTCTAATCCTGCGACCATATTTGCTCTATGTATTGTCGAAGGGTTTCATGGCTGGAATCACTGGGGTGATGTGTGGTTTCTGGTCTGTATGGCCATGTTCTAGCAGTATTCTCTCCTGATGTTTCACCTGCATCTGTGGCTGGCATCTTCAGAGGATCCTCTGAAGATGCCAGCCACAGATGCAGGTGAAACGTCAGGAGAGAATGCTGCTAGAACACAGCCATACAGCCCGGAAACTACACAGCACCCCATATTTGCTCTCCCTAATCCTAGTCAGTGCACAGGAGGTAGAAGAAGAAGAAGAAGAGTTTGGATTTATATCCCCCCTTTCTCTCCTGCAGGAGACTCAAAGGGGCTTACAATCTCCTTGCCCTTCCCCCCTCACAACAAACACCCTCTGAGGTGGGTGGGGCTGAGAGAGCTCCGAGAAGCTGTGACTAGCCCAAGGTCACCCAGCTGGCGTATGTGGGAGTGTACAGTCTAATCTGAATTCCCCAGATAAGCCTCCACAGCTCAAGCGGCAGAGCTGGAAATCAAACCCGGTTCCTCCAGATTAGATACACAAGCTCTTAACCTCCTACGCCACTACTGCGTAGTATTGCATTGGATAGGGTTAGGCCTAATAAAAGATTGCCCAGGTTCCCATCTGATATCTAGACCATATTATTTTTGATTATGTGACTTTTCTCTCTGGACTTCCTTATCTGGGAGACATTAGTCACATGCTGAAATAATAACTGCACCTCCTTGTACAGTTTAGTGGTGAATATTGCCCTCTTGATAAGGTTAAACCTAGGAAAGGTTATGGATGGTTTGTTTCTGCAATTCTTATCCGTCCTGCTAATTAAACCTGATTCTCACCTGAGGCTGAGGTGGCTTCAATGACCCTCTTAACTGACCTTCTGTTCAATAATGATCTATTAGGGCAAGCACTGAGAAATATATCCTTTGCTACACCGGAATCCGCCCTCTCATCTTCACAGCATTTAGCCGGGATGCTTTCCCTGGCAGGAGTATCTTCTTGACAGCGGTTGAATTGATTTGGCTACGGGCCACAGGTCAAGGAGGAGGAGGAGCAGCGGCAACTACTAGCTAGCTAGCAGAAGAACTTGAGAGGCTAGCCTTGGCGAAGCCTTCTCTCCAGAGCTTCGCTGCAAAATCATCAACATAATTATGACACCGGGAAAAAAAAAGGAGAGACAGGGCATTAAAGCACATTTGCTTTCACAGCCCAAAATGGAAATAAAATGATTTCCTGGAGTTGCTGGGTAGAGAATTCATCAGGGTGACCTTTTAAAAATGATCTGCCCTTTTAAATGTTGCTTGGGTTGTCGTTGGCTATGTGCAGGTGGTTAGATCATTAGTGTGAATGGGAAAGTAAGTTTTGGTTATGAGACATGTGTGTAAAAGAGGAAAGGAATGGAGGTGATAGCGTGGCCAGTTGCAAAGGACAGACTTCTACCTTTAATAGCTGTGTAGAAGACCTCAACTATGGCAGCTTTTCCAATCTCAGCAATCATTTCTTCTGGCCAAATTATGTCCTCTTTCTTACAGGTTTTCTGGTGCAGATCTGTATTCTTCCTTCTCTCCTTTTCTTCCTTCCTTTTGCGGGACTATGTGTCAGGCTCTCAGACGTGGAAATAACAGAGACCGTAGGAAAGTCCTAAAGCAGTTTATTTCTACAACGCGTGGAGTAACAAAAGAAAGCTGAATCTAAGCTCTCCAGTTTAGATCCAGAGATTATATCCTTCAAACCCCCCCATTTGACCCACACCAAATGTGCTTTACAAATTCTGCAACATTTGCACTACAGAGCTTCAAAGAACCTGGGAACCGTTCACACCTTCTTGCAGCAGAGCTGGCGCCGGGGAATTGCCAGGAAGGGGAGAGGGAAACAGGAAAGCATCTACAGGAAAACATTTGCAATTCTTACATAGCAAGACATCTGGGCACTGACAGGCTTGGTCCTGACACTATGCTGTTCAGTGATAGCTTTGAGTGTATTCATAAATACCTGGAAAGCCAAGGGATGCCAGAGCATTCTATTACACCTTCTCTTGCCCCACAAATTAATTTTCTCCTAAGTGCTTAGTATGTTTGCAGATTCCCCTGCCTGGTGGAACGCTATCCCTCCAGCTGTGCGGGTCCTGCGGGATCTTAATGAGTTCCGCAGGGCCTACAAGACCGAGCTGTTCCACCAGGCCTTTGGAGAGGCTGGCCGCTGATGGCCCTCCCCATAACATCGGTGGAACCTGCCGCCCCCTCCCCCCCTCTTTTAGGGGATCTGATAGTAGGGTCTATTATGTTTGGTATTTGGAAGCTGCATTTTAATAGGGCTGGTTTTAATGTGTATAGAGCCATAATTACTTATTTAATTAACTTTGGTATTATTGATTTTATTTTGTGCTCCATTGTATATCTTGTTGTTCACCACCCTGAGCCCTCCGGAAGGAAACACTTCTTCACGCAACGTGTGATTGGTGTTTGGAATATGCTGCCACAGGAGGTGGTGATGGCCACTAACCTGGATAGCTTTAAAAGGGGCTTGGACAGATTTATGGAGGAGAAGTCAATTTATGGCTACCAATCTTGATCCTCTTTGATCTGAGATTGCAAATGCCTTAACAGTCCAGGTGCTCGGGAGAAGCAGCAGCAGCAGAAGGCCATTGCGTTCACATCCTGCATGTGAGTTCCCAAAGGCACCCGGTGGGCCACTACGAGTAGCAGAGAGCTGGACTAGATGGACTCTGGTCTGATCCAGCTGGCTTGTTCTTATGTTCTTATGCTCTTATGGTATACACCAAAACAGGATCAGATGGCTGTGAATGTGAAGTCACCGTGTGATGGAGATGTCACTAGCCAAGGGAGTTTGATTCGGGAAAGGAATAATCTTCCAGTGTGTCACTGGCATTCTTTAGTTTAGCTATTATAACTCTGCTTTTCTAGGTATATAATTTGTGGGTGGCGGGGGCAGATTGTTTTCTGGATCCAACTCACAGAAATAATAATGACAAAGAGCCTTGCCGGAGACCCCCAAGGACAACATGAGGGAGGGGTTGATAGTCTGCAGTGGAAGGGAGAATTGGTAAAAACCATTCCCCTGTCATGAGCGGAAAACTTGTGCCAGTGAAGATATTGTGAATCATTACCATTTGCAAGTCACTTGATGCATTTGCTGTTTGAGGGAAGTAGCTAATAACCCTCCTAGCCCTTCATGAAATAAATGTGAAATACAACATCACTTTGTGTGTGGTAAGTTATTTTATTAACAAAATTGGTTCAAGGTAACAACAAAGCGTAAGGCGCAGCATGGGGATCTGATCTTATGACCTGTGTGCTAACAGGCAGCACGAGTGCTGTCCCCCAGCCACCTAAATTTTTCTCGGCACGCCTGCCGATGAAACATTAACACATGCTGGAGCAGCTGTGAGATTCCAGATGGGCGGTTGCCACTTTCTGAAGACTCTTTGCTGCCAGGGGCGCAAGCCATAGAAGCCCACGTCTGGGCAGGTTACCCCTTGGCTTGCTCCACCCCTAACCTCATAAGGAAGTTCCCAAAAAGCGGGCATTTTTCCCCGCTGTCCCCCAAGCTAAAGATCAGTCCCCCACGCGCAATCCGCAAACCCTACAAGAAAGTAGGCATGCATTAACAAAATGTCAAAACAGGGAGAGGTGGGTGGGACACGTGTTCGCTCCGGCAAAATGGGGAGGGTTTAGGCCAGACCCGGCCTGAAATAGGCTGCCTGGCCCCACCTCCTCCAGTGACGTCAGGGCGCCAGGCGTGGCACAGCAAAGCCAGAAAACCTCGCGAGCTGTTGGGAGCTCGCAAGGCAATGGGGAGGGCGAGGGCGGCAGCCACCTAGCAGGCTGTCCCTTCCCCACCAGCAATGGCGGCTGCGGTAAGTCACGGCCGCTCTTTCTGGTGGAATGCCACTATTCTGAATCAAAAGTTGAAAACTACTATCTTGAAGTATCTGTGGAGTAAGGTGGGGCAGCTAGAACATGAAGAACTTTTTTTAAAAAAAGATTCCTGTTGTTTTTTAAAACGTTGCCACCAGGCAGTAAGAAAAGAAACCCAGGTCATATTTTGTTTTGGAGGGGAAAGCTTGACAGTAGTACTTTAAGACTCCTAATGTTACTCGCTTACAATCTCAAAATGCATCTTGTGGGATTTTGGGGGTGGGGTGGGGGGGGATATGAATGAGGAGCCGAAAACTCTTCGGGGCCTGCTGTGAACATTGGCATTTTGTTGGGTCCTGGCGGATGCCGCAGACTAACAGATTGTCTGCCAGAGCTTTTACACAATGCGCCAGTCACTGAGCATAACTGATACGTGCAGGCATGTTCCCTCAGCGAACGTTGATGAATGGCCTTCCGTGATTGCCCCTCCATAAACAGAAGAGCATGAATCCATTGCCGAGGCAGTTGCCGTGCAACCATTCAGCATTCCCTCTGAATTGGCAAGATGGTCCCTGAGATGAAACTCTGTAATGCCCGTTGTCCGTAAAAATCTGCTTCATGCGCTAATCTCCAATGCAGAGCTGGAGCTGAGGGGGAAACTGAAGTTGGGGGTGGGGGGGGGGGAGAAGAACTGCCTGATGGAACCAGCACCAGAGAGAATGAATCATATTAACTCCAGAATCATAACTGCTGTTAGTAGAAGAGGAAATTAATGGTGGAAAGAATGTCTAAGAACAAGTATATGCCCAAGGTAGAAGCTGTGTAAAGCTTCTTGCTTTGTACATTACAGATTTCTGGTAACGTCTTAGAGCTTATTTTATATGCCTAATAAAGGTGATGGTGGTGGTGGTTGATAGAAACTGTGCATTTCTTTTATTTTTGCTCAGTCAGTTGTGCTTGTTTATATACTGGGCATTTTAAATTTACTTATTAAACTTCTTAAGCCATGCATGTATATCTTAATGCCTAGGTTTTTGGAAAGAATAGCCAGCCAGAGAAGCCTTAGCCAGCCCAGCCCAGCTCAACAGGCTGTGTGGCTTGGCCTCGGTTTCAAATGGCAAAAAAACCCCAATGGCACTGTGCTAATGAGAAGTGAAAGGTTGCTTGTATTAGAGATCTTTTATCGTGGCACATCAGTGCTGATCAAGTGCAAAGAAGTCCTTTCAGATTAGGGAATTCCAGTTGTAACGTTCGTTTTGCCGGGTGTAATTGTTCATCGTTGCTAATTCACTATGAAAGTTGCTAATGCATGAGGAATTTATCAAATTAAATTAATGGGCTGCATAATATCAATGCAGCACAAAGCTTCTTACATGCCAGGGATGGAATAACCTCGGTAAGAAGAGAAGGAAAGGAATCAGGAAATGCCAAATCACTCTTCCTGATGAAAGCTCAATACAGTACACACGACCTCTTTTATTTATTTATTTATTTATTTATTTATTTATTTATTTATTTATTTATTTATTTATTTATTTATTTATTTATTTATTTATTTATTTATTTATTTTATTGGACTTGATAGACCGCCCAACCCCCGGAGGGCTCTGGGCAGTGTACAATAAACGTAGAAAGCATTTACAATGTAAAATCATAAAAGAATATACTGTATATACTCGCGTATAAGTCGACCCGCCTATAAGTCGAGGCACCTAATTTTACCACAAAGAACTGGGAAAAAAACTTTTATTGACTTTCAGCGTATAAATTCGAGAAGTGGGAAATGCAGCAACTGCTGAGTAAATTTCAAAAATAAAAATAGATGCCAATGAAATTACCATCCCAATTGAGGGCATCAGTAGGTTAAATGTTTTTGAATATTTATTTCAAAGAAAAACAGTAAACAATGTGTGGCTCTGTAGAGAAAAGTGGAAAAAGAGGGTCAACAGGGGAACAATATGGGTCTCAACAATAACTTTGTAAAAAGTACAAAAACTTTAGCTCAACCAGCAACCAAGCTAAAACACAAGAGTTAAAATCCTCCAAAACTGGATTCCTCATCATCATCCAGTATGTCCAAATGTAACCCAACTTAGATTTTAAGAGGGATATTATCAGAAATGGAGAAATCTATTAGCTTCCATTGTAAACAATGGGGGGATGGGAGGCATCCCCTTTGGGGGGTCCAATAACTTTGGATCCCCTGACCCAAACTTCACCAGAAACCCCTGGCTTGTATCATAAAAGAGACTCTCTACCCAGATGAGACCAGCCAGGTTTGGTGAAGTTTAGTTCAAAGGAGTCCAAATTATGGACCCCTCAAAGGAGTGAGCCACATCTACTAATAACTTCCATTGAAAACAATGGAGAGATAGGGGGCACCTCATTTGGGGGGTCCATAACTTTGGACCCCCTGAACCAAACTTTACCAAACCTGGCTGGTATCATCAGGAGTGTCTTCTGAGGGTACCCTGAAATTTTGGTGCCACACTAGCATAAAAACTGCGCCCCCTGCTGGCCGGCAAAGTAAAAACACAAAAAAAATTTTTAATGACCCGCATATAAGTCGAGGGGAACTTTTTCAGCATTAAAAATGTGCTGAAAAATTCGACTTATACATGAGTATATACGGTACCAATAAAAACACTAAAATACATCATAGCAGCAGTTCATATATCAATCCAAATACTGATGGCGCTCTGACCAATGGCCAGGAGGGTCAGCATTGCCCCAAAATAGATGGAATCAGTAACCAGGCAATGCTGGAGATGGCAAGCTATTGTGGGGGCTTCAGAGCGGGGGGGGGGGCAGGCAAACTGCGGCTGGCATTCCCAAAGGCCCAGTGGGATAACTTGGTCTTGCAGGCCCTGCGGAACTCACCAAGGTCCCGCAGGGGTGAACGGACAACTTTGAATGGTAAGAGGAAACATTCCACCAGGGGGCGGGGCCAGGGCTGTAAAGGCCCTGGCTGGGAGTGAAGACCAGCCATGCATGCGGTGTGTGGGGGGGGGGGGGACTACCAGCAAATTGGCCTCCGCTGAGCACAGAAGCCTATTCGGGATATATGGGGTGATGCGGTCTCGCAGGTATGAAGGCCCCAAGCCTTAGACATTCCCGCAGGAGCAAAATGGCTTATTCCAACACAAAATGTGATTCTTTTCCCCATGAGTGTGTGCACAGTGAATTCGAGAGCTCCCTGAATCCAAAGGTCACATCAAGGAACCCTGGATTTTAAAACCAGAATTAATTGGACAAAATTAAGTGAATTTACAAGCAGTAACTTGTTTATTTTAATTCCATTTCGGAAGCTGCTTCCATACAGAGGTTTTGTTCCAGGGTCTGTTGACTATGAAATGGGTTTTGTTTTGTTTCTTTTTTGATAGTTTATGTTTGTTATTAGTCCTACCCTCATGGATATAAAGGGAAGGGCACCATACTGGGAGAATTGTAGTTTTAAGTACATACATTCCAGTTGCATACTTTTAATTGTATATACACTGATATTCACAGCTCTGAGCCCCATTTGATGGGGAAAAGCAATTTATAAATTGAATATTAATATTAGTAACAACAACAACAACAACAACATTGGCCTCTCCTGCCTTGAAAACCTCAAGAGGGGGACTGATCAGCATCTCCCATCACCATTTATTTATATCCCATTTTTTCCCCACTTGGGACGCAAAGAGGATTTAGAACTTTGCTTTCCCTTCTTCCATTTTCTCACAACATTTTATCCATGACTATATGGCCATGGCCAATTTTTACCACACAAGAAAGCTTGTTGTACTCAATTTTATTCTGTAAGTCCAGGAGGGTTTTAGCTACTTCCCTCAAGCAGCAAATGAAATTAGGGTACCCGCAGTGGCAGATTTACCAATAGGCTTGCCTATGGCCTCAAAATCGAGGGGGCGTAGGGCCAAGGCGCATAATATTTTTGACACTGACACAGGCGTTTCTTACACATGCTACTGTAAAGTGCTGTAGTTTCTTAACCCTCCTGTAATTTTCCTTGCACTTCTTTACAAAATAATACGTTTATGCATTTTTTTCCCCCCAATCACTACCATACAAAATGTCAGGGACGATAGTTATATATGACTCTAATAGTTGCCCTTCAACAGTTCAGACAGAAGCTCTGTTTAACATGGTGCTTTTACATATGTACAGCTATACAGACTCTCTGCTGAGCAGAAGCCCCGCCCAGCCCCACCCACTTTCTAAAAGCACTTGGTTGGAACCACAAAAAGGTGTTTGCAGGTAGCATGGTGCCCACAAGCATAGTCTTTCTTGGGGATCTCTACTTCAAATATTCAGTTCATAGTCTTGCTTATGAGAATAAAGAATAACTTATAGGGTTGCCTGCCGGGAACGGTTGGGAAATAGAGAATGAGAAAAAATGGAATTGTGTGAGGACATTCCTGTTCCCCCCACCCCCATACACCATTTTGACTCCTACTACTCAGTGGTGGGATCCAAAAATTTTAGTAACAGGTTCTCTCGCCAGCCCCCCCCCTCAGCAAAGGGGGCAGAGGCGTACCTAGGCAAACCTGAGCCCTGTACAAAAGCTGAGTTGGATGCCCCCCCCATGGGCAGCCACCCCAACACGACAAAAAGGTTTTTTTGCACCAGGTCATTTCTAAATCATCATCACATTATAGAAAATGCCCCAACTCACAAATCTGAACACAGCAATGGTGAAACACACAGGTTCTTTGATAGAGACTGGTGAGATAAAAGGTACGAAAGGCTGAGAAACCATGAATTGCAGTACCTGAAAGGGATTCACCCAGTTCAGGGAGTTACATTATTAGTCGCAATTGCTATATGGAACCTTCACATTCAAAGGCAGTGTGCCTCTCGGGGAGGCAAGGGCGTGGAGACGGAAAAGTGGACCCAATTAGCGGCACACACAAATAATTAGTAACCCACTCTCGAGAACTGGTGAGAACCTGCTGGATCCCACCTCTGCTACTACTCTATCGAGCAGCAACAGGGACCAGAGCTCAAGGGCAGGAGGTTGCTCACTGCAGCGGACAACCTGGCAAGTCTGAGATCAATGGTTCTGTTAAGGAGGCAAGAACAACCCAACCATCGCCAGATGAGGCCTGATAGCTGCTGACCCAATATTCCTGCCGATCTGCTCCTGTGCTAAGGAACTTCTTGGGCGGCTCTTCTGCTACCAGTTGCTTTCTGAGTACTTGAACTTTGCACCACTGCTGGGCTAACTGGTCACTTCCCCTTGACCCTTGGCTGTCCTGAAGGACTGTGTTGGACAGGGAACAGGAGAGCAGCTCCAACTAGGTCTTGGTTTCTTCTTCTCTAGCCCTTTCTGTTTAAGTAAGTGTGATGTAGATGTTAAGGTACTGGACAAGGATCTGAGAGACCCATGTTCAAATCCCCACTACCACAATGGAACGTGCTAGGTGACCCTGGGCGAATCATACACTCTCAGCCCCAAAATATTTAGATGGGAGACCTCTAAGGCATACCAGGGTTGTGATGTGGAGGCAGGGCAGGGCAAATCACCTCCAAATGTCTCCTGCTTTGAAAACCTCATAGGGACACCAAGCTGTGACTTGATGGCAGTAAAAAAGCCCCTTCTATGGTCTTTGTTATCTTTAGGATCAGTAGAAGAGGAAACGAAGAAACCAGAGAGCAGAGAAGCAGAAGAAGCAGAAGCAAAAAAACAGAAGGAAGCAGAGAGAAGAAGAAGCCCAAGAAAAACAGAGACAGGAAAAGCAGAAGAAGAAGCAGAAGAAGAAGAAGAAGAAGAAGAAGAAGAAGAAGAAGAAGAAGAAGAAGAAGAAGAAGAAGAAGAAGAAGAGGAGGAGGAGGAGGAGGAGGAGGAGGAGGAGGAGAGGAGGAGGAGGAGGAGGAGTTCGGATTCATATTCCCCCCTTTCTCTCCTGTAGGAGACTCAAAGGGGCTTACAATCTCCTTGCCCTTCCCTCCCTCACAACAAACACCCTGTGAGGTAGGTGGGGCTGAGAGAGCTCCGAGAAGCTGTGACTAGCCCAAGGTCACCCAGCTGGCGTGTGTGGGAGTGTACAGGCCAATCTGAATTCCCCAGATAGGCCTCCGCAGCTCAAGCAGCAGAGCGGGGAATCAAAACCGGTTCCTCCAGATTAGAATGCACCTGCTCTTAACCACCATGCTACTGCTGCTCACAACAAGTTTCACCACAACATCCCTGTACACATTTGTCTTGCTGTCAAGTAGCAGCCAACTTGCTGCAACCCCCCCTCCCCCGGGTTTTCAAGGCAAGAGATGAACAGGGGTGATTGGCCTTGGCTTGTTTCAGTCTTGAAGCCATGGTCTCCCATCCAAGTACTAACCAGGACCAATCCGGCTTAGCTTTTGAGATCTGACAAGATTGAATGAGCCTGTGTTGTTTAGGTCAGGGGCGCCACACACTGAAGAAGAAGAAGAAGAAGAAGAAGAAGAAGAAGAAGAAGAAGAAGAAGAAGAAGAAGAAGAAGAAGAAGAAGAAGAAGAAGAAGAAGAAGAAGAAGAAGAAGAAGAAGAAGAAGAAGAAGAACAACAAGAACAAGAACAAGAACAAGAACAAGAACAAGAACAAGAACAAGAACAAGAACAAGAAGAACAAGAAGAACAAGAAGAACAAGAAGAACAAGAAGAGGAGGAGGAGGAGGAGGAGGAGTTTGGATTTATATCCCCCCTTTCTCTCCTGCAGGAGCCTCAAAGGGGCTTACAATCTCCTTGCCCTTCCCCCCTCACAACAAACACCCTGTGAGGTGGGTGGGGCTGAGAGAGCTCCGAGAAGCTGTGACTAGCCCAAGGTCACCCAGCTGGCATGTGTGGGACTGCACAGGCTAATCTGAATTCCCCAGATAAGCCTCCACAGCTCAGGCGGCAGAGCTGGGAATCAAACCCGGTTCCTCCAGATTAGATACATGAGCTCTTAACCTCCAAGCCACTGCAATGTAAATAAGGGGAGTGCTGGTAACCGTGGCAGCAGTAACCTGAACACTGGGATGCAAAATAGAAATGGCTTTATTGTTTCATGCATCCTGATGTTAATATATTTTATTTTATCTGATCTGCATCCAGTGTGGTTATCAAGAGAGCATGCAAGTCTGGCTCAAATGTAATTCAGTTGTAGAGACAGCTTCTAACAATATAAATAGTCATCGCACCCGGAATCGAAATAGTGAGTAGCAATAAGATACAAATTCTTCAGGGACGCATTGGATTCCAAAAGTGGAGATATTATCTCTCCTGTACCTACTAAGTATAAAAATAGAGCTGTTTTTTAAAAAAAAATCGACTGAACCAAAGGAGAGAACAAAAGACAGAGAATGCCTAAATTACCAAAGGTATTCTTTGTGAAGAAAGAACAAAGAATCTGTTTGTGGCAAGATGATTTATTAAAACTTTCCATTTCTGTAGTGATTTCCGGAGATGTTACTACCTTCCTGAATCCCTAAATTACCAAAGGTATTCTCTGCTAAAAGGAAAAGTTTTCTGAATAGGTTCAGACTGCTTTATCATATTGAAAGAGGGATGAAGCATTTCCCATTTCACGTAGAGCTTTCTGAGATACATATTTCAGTTCTTTCACAAGGATTGTGTTGTGCTAGGTAGAGGGAAAGCATTTTCAAGATACAGAAAACCTGCAATAAGGGCAAGACATAAAAAACAAAAGAAGACTTCATCAAGGATGGCATCCTGACTCACACAGTGGTCAGTTCCTCTGGTGGAAGAACAACAGGGAATAGAGGTGAAGGCCTTTCGATACTGTTTCCTCCTGGCACTGGGATTCAAAGGTTTATTGCTGCTATATATGGAGATTTCCTTTAGTCACCATGGCTAGTGACTAGCCAGCCATGGATAGACCTCTTCTCCATGAATCTGTGTAATCTCTTTTTAAATCTGTTCATGCTTGTGGCCATCACTGTATCCTCTGACAGCAAATTCCACATCGTGATCACTCATTGTATAAAGAAGTATTTCCTTTCGTAGATCCTGAATTTACTTCCCCTTGGCTTCCCGGGATGCCCACTAGTTCTAATACTGGGGGAGAAAAAGGGAAAAAAATGCTTCCCACTCTTGTACATAATTTTATAAACCTTGATCACATCCCCTCTTAGGCACCCTTCGCACATGCAAAATCATGCACTTCCGATCCACTTTCACAATTGTTTGCAAGTGGATTTTGCTGTTTCGCACAATAGACTGCAGCTGCAAAGTGCATTGAAAGTGGGTTGAAAGTGCATTGCGTGCAGATGGTGAGACCCTTCCCCGGCAAATAAACGCACCAAACCAGAGTTTGGAAATGGATTGGGCTGCACCCCAATTTATTAACTGTTAAACAAGATTAAACACACAAGAAGCTGGGCAGACAAAACGGGTTGCAACATCATGCTGTCTCCAATCTCCATTGGGGCATTGCGCAGGAAGCTGGGAGCCCCAGGGGTGAATACCCCCGGCTTCAACCCTTCCTGCTGGGGGTAGCGGGCACCGGCTAAGCCTACCGGCTTGCCTACCGGCTCGCCCCACCCCCACCTGCTGGGGTGGCAGGCACCAGCTAAGCCTACCGGCTTGCTTACCGGCCCGCCCCACCCCCAGCCCTTCCCAAGGGCACAACCATGGAGAAGACCAGCCGCCTGGCTCGGCTTCTCTTCCAGATGTTGCGATTCCCGTTGCCAACCCGCCAGGCTGCGACAAAAACAATTATGCAGTACATTATCATAACCGTTCAACTAACAACCATTGAACTAAGGGAGGGAGGGTGAGTCACGCCGCTCTTGAGCCTTGGCAAGCCAAGAAGGCCAAGGCTCGGGATGTGGCGCTTTTATGTGTTTGCTCCTCCTGCCTTTCTTGCCTGAGCCAATCATTGCAGCTCCCTGCAATTTTGGCGCCTTTGAGCTGCAAGTTCCCTTTCTTTGCCTTTTTTGCTCACCCCTGCCGCAATGGCTGCCACCGTTGAATCGGTGGCTGCTATTTATTGTGCATGCATGGAAGGGGTCCTGGTCTTCTTTTCTGAACTGGATGTCTGGGACCCAGGTCTCCAGACTTCCACTGCCACCCAAGCAACCCTGCCCCAAGTTACTTAATTACAGGACTGGGCAAGCTGCAGCAACCCAAGGAAGTATGAGAGCCAGGCAGCAAATCCAAGGCTCGTCTCTGCGCCCCACCTGGCTGGAAGCCAGCCCAGCAGCAAAACCAGCTCTTTCCTACCAGCAGTCAAAGAGCAGAAGAGGAGCCAGCACAGCTTTAAAGCTGGAGACCCAGGAAGCGCCTGGCCAAAAGGGCAGGCTCAGGGGAAAAGGAAGCTATAAAAGCCAGTGGGTCAGGGAGCAGGGAGTCAGTGGGTCAGGCACCAGAAGGCTAGTTAGTGGTTACCTGCTGTAAGTCCACCAGCGCTGGAGCCACCTGGTCCCCTGCCCACAACAAGATAACAGTTGTAATTCTTTTCTCACGGGACAGTTGACACAGGGGAAGTCTAGTTTATTACAAAGCATGTGAAGCCATGAAGCATAGGTCAAGGAAAGAATACACAGATGGCAGTGATAACATTTAACAGGCTGGTTACATATATCATATATGATTTGTTACATCTGATGATTACATTGATTCATGAATTCGTCTCATTCACTCAGATAACCATCCCCCAGACAGGAAAGTCCCTGAGGTGAACGGGAGCCCTGGCCCCAATGCTGGAAACTCCCAGACTTTTCACCCTTTCTCCATAGGAAAGATGTTCCGTCCCCCTAATCATGGCTGTCCTTGACTAGCAATAACAAAATTCTGGCCTTTGAGTCCAGTTAGGTGGCAGAATAATCCCCTTAGCAAAGTCCACCGATGCAATGAAATAGACTAGGAGCCAAAAGCCAATGGTTTCTCCTCTACTTGTCAAACCATACTTGGTAAGTGTCAACGTATGCGTTCAGTGCTGTAAAGTTGCTTTTTACTTGCTGCCTGAAGGAAGCAGCTAATGCTCTCCTGCTATTAAAATAACTTTTACTACAAACAACATTTCTGTGTGGTAATAAAACATTTATTAACAAAATTGGTTCAAGGTAAACAGAAGCGTAAGGTGCAGCATGGGGGTCTGATCTTGTGGTATGTGTACTGGGCACCAACAGTGCTGTCCCCCAGACATGCTCCGACAAATGGGGAGGTGGGAAGGCCGAGCTCCGGCCTAAATAGGCCACCCGGCCACACCTCCCTGGATGACATAAGGGCGCCAAGCGTCACTGCCTGGCGCCCGAGACCCACCGGGCCCTGCGTTGCTGGCAAGCTGAAGCCTCGCGAGCCCAGAAGAGCTCGCAAGGCAGGGGGAGGGGAGGAGGCAACACCATGGAGACTGTCCCTTCCCCATCAGCAATGGCAGCTGCAGTAAGTCACGGCTGTTCCTTATGGTGAATTAATGTCCTCCAAAACATTTTCTCATTAACAGCTTTGCTCAGATCTTGCAAACTAAAGGCTGGGCTTTCTCAGTTGAGTCAATCCATCTCATGTTGGGCCTTCCTCTTTTCCAGCTGCCTCCTTTCTAGCATGACTGTATTTTCTAGTGACTCGTCTTCTCATAATGTGACCAAATTGCAATAGTCATTTTAGCTCCTAGGGAGAGTTCAGGCTTGCTTTGATCTAAAACCTACCTATTTGTCTGCTTGACAGTCCGCGGGAGCTGTAACACTGTTCTCTAACATGATATTTCGAAGAATCTACTTTCTCCCTGTCAGGCAGGACAAAAATAAAAATCTTTTTTCTGTTCCCCATTACAAAATGAAAACGACAACTGCATTAACCACTTTTGCAAAGAAGTGTAATTACTGCGATTGACCTCCACTGGATTTAAATTAGTGTTTTGATGAAGACCCTCTGGATTATCAGCTCAGTTTATCATGACAAATCTATTCTCCTGATCAAACCAATGATTCAGATCAATTATGCTGTGGAGGGAGGAAAGGTATCTGCTCAAATGTCGGCTGAAAATAATTCAGCTGCGAGTCCATAAATATTGGTAGTTCGATCTCATCTGAAATTACCAGTAATGAACCCGAGAAGAGAGTTAATGAAACTCAGTGGGAATCTGGGTGACCAAGTTTGGAACACTCAATCATTTTCAGGGGAGGCAAAGGGAGTATTATCCAAGTCTCATTTTTTTTGTGGTGGCATACACATCTTTTGTGTGTGTGCTGCTCTTCCCTGATCAAGCTTCTTCTGGCCATTTTTGAAGCATGAAAAGCCCAGTACATTTAGTGAAAAGATGTGATAGTGAGTGTATGCTCCATGATAAATTATGACTGCATCACAACAGCCTGCAGTGAACTTCTCCACCTCAAAAAGTGACCTGCACAACAACCCTGAGCAGAATCATATTTTCCCAAGTCCAGTGAAGTCAATGGGTTATGAGACACATAAGTGCTATCAAGTCATGTCTGACTCTTCGCAACCCTATGAATCAATGTACTCCAAAATGTTCTATTGTTAATGTCAGACTCTCAAATGTGGAAATAACAGAGACCGTAGGAAAGTCCTAAAGCAGTTTATTTCTTACAATGCATAGAGCAACAATGGAAAGCATTCTATATATACAAAGATCAAGAACTATATCCTTCAACCCCCCCCGTTTTGCCCCACACCAAATATCCATTACAGTTTCTACAACATTTGCACTACAGAGCTTCAAAGAACCTGGGAACCGTTCACACCTTCTTGCAGATGAGCTGGCACCAGGAGGTTGCCAGGAAGGGAAGAGGGAAACAGGAAAGCATTTACAGGAAAACATTTGCAATTCCCACACAGCAAGACATCTAGGCATGGTCCTGACAGGCATGGTCCTGACAGTTAACAGCTTTGCTCAGGTCTTGCAAACCAAGAGCTGTGGCTTCCTTACAGAATCAATCCATCCATTGTTCGCTCTTCCTGTTTTCCCACTTCCTTTGATTTTCCAAGCGCTGTTGCGCTTTCCAGCAAGTATTGTATTCTCATAATATGATCAAAGTATGAGAGCCTCCATCAAGTAGACGTTTCAGCTTCTAGGGTCAGTTCAGACTTGATTTGATCTAGAACCCACTTTTTGGGGAGAGGGGCAATCCACAGTATCCATAATGCTGCCTTCTAACACCACATTTTGAAGGAATCTCCTTTCTTCCTGTCAGCTTTTTCCATTGTCCAACTTTCACATCCATACATAGTAACACAAAATAACATGGCATGAATTATCTTAGTTGCCAGTGACACATCCTTACACTTAAGACTCTTTTCTAGCTCATTCATGTCTGCTCTTTCCAGTCTCAATTCTTCTAACTTCTTGGTACAGTCTCCATTTTGGTTGATGATGGAGCAAAGGAAGAGAAAATCTTGAACAGTTTCAATTTTTCCATTGTCCACCATAAAGTTGAGTAATTCCCTAGTGTTCGTTACTTTTATCTTCTAGATGTTCAGCTGTAGCCCTGCTTTTACACTTTCTCCTTTAACTTCCAACAGTAGCCATTTCAAGTCCCCACTATTTTCTACCAGTAACGTGGTATCATCTGCATATCTCAAATTGTTCATGTTCCTCCCCCCAGTTTCCACACCACCTTCATCTAAATCTAATTCAGTTTTCCTTCTGTTATGTTTTGCATCCAGATTGAAGAGATAGGAAGATAAAAGACATTCTTGGCTGACACTGTTGCCTGCTGGATGTCAGACTCTCGAACGCGGAAATAACAGAGACTGTAGGAAAATCCTAAAGCAGTTTATTTCTAACAACGCATAGAGTAACAATCGAAAGCTGGATCTAAGCTAGAGAGCTTAGATCCAGGAACTATATACTTCAACCCCCACGTTTCACCCCACACTAAATGTTCCTTACAGTTTCTACAACATTTGCACTACAGAGCTTCAAAGGATCCGGGAACCGTTTGCACCTTTTTGCAGATGAGCTGGCACCAGGAGGTTGCCAGGAAGGGAAGAGGTAAACAGGAAAGCATTTACAGGAAAACATTTGCAATTCTTACACAGCAAGACGTCTAGGCACTGACAGGCATGGTCCTGACACTGGAAACCATTCCGTTTCTCCATATTCTGTCCTAACAATAGCCTCTTGGCCAGAGGACAGGTTGTGTATCAAAGCAATCAGAGGCTGGGGCATGCCCATTTCCTTTAAAAGCTACCATAGCTTTTCATGATCCACAAAGTCAAAAGCTTTGCTGAAATCTATGATGCAGAAGCTGATTTTCTTCTGATAGTATCCCATGTATTATTAGGGGGTATAGTCCTGTGGTGGTGAACCAATTGGCCATGCTGGCAGTGGCTGATGGGAATTGTAGTCCATAACATCTGGAGTGACAAAGGTTCGCCACCACTGGCATAGTCACTCACTCTTAACCTTTATTAGGCATAGAAAACAAGGACAAATAGAAAATAAATGGAGATTAAAACAAGATCAAGTTCTTTTCTGTTGTTCTTGAGTACGTGTAGCAATCACTTGCAGAAGAAATTTTGCAGTCTTTTCCAAAATCTCAGTTTTTTTACTGTTTAGAAGTAGGGCAATTCCAGAATTGGATGAGCAAATTAGTGCTTTATTAAATGTAGTCTGTGGTACCAGATATCTGATGCTCGCATATTTGGGACAGAAGAAGATCATATGAGTAAAAGTCTCTACTTGATTTAGACAGTATGAGCAGAATCTTTCATTGAATGGTATAGAAAGTTGTCATCCCTCCTCTACTGCTGATGGAAACACATTGCACCTATGCAACCCGTGTCTGTCGTCCTTCACACCTAGCTTGAGTTAGAGCCCATCTTTGCCTAGAGTCCAATACTAGACTGATATAATGCGCCAATTGCCAATATTATTAGTGCCCAAATACAGATACCCCAGGAAACCGGCTTAGGATTGAAAACAACTGAATGTGATTTCCTCATATTACTAGGGTTTGTTAATATTTTTTTTAAAAAAATGGGTCATGTTTTTAAAAATGACACAGGAACCAAATCCAAATTTTATTTTTTACAGTATCCTAGTCGATTATTAATACATTCTGTATATACAAAGATATCACACACACACACACACACACACACACTCACTCACTCACACACACACACACACACACACACACACACACACACACACACACACACACACACACACACACACCCTTCCCAAGTGTCCTGTTCTTTGTGACTGCTAGAGAAGGATGTGGAGAATATGATTTCTTCAAATGTGGAATTTCCATCCAGCAGGTTTTGATGCATTTTGACAGGGTTGTGAAAGTCCTCTGCCTGTGTCCTTGGAGAACAGCTTCTGAGCATGATCAGCTAATTAGGAAAAAAACCCTTAATTGTTAAGAATTTCAATTACACAGAGGTATTACAGTGGAACAACGGGGATTTAGTCAAGGGTCCACAATATTATGGGCTAGTGGATGAGATTGCATTACTTCAGATGAGGCATTTTGACAAGCTATTTAACAGGTTTCATCTCAAGCTTCACATACATATCACTTTCTTTCCAGTAAGGTACTGTAGGACCATGAAACATCCTGAGGACATTACAAGAAGCGTTTAGGGGAGGAACTGCGTACAGCTTTGCCTCCCAATCGTCTTCAGGATATCTTATTTCAGCTGAACCCAACATGTTTAGAAAACTCTGAACTAGCTATCTCCTGTGGTGCAGCGCCAAGGGGGTGGGGTGTATGTGTGATGCACTGGGAGCGTGCCCCTGCGGGGGTGTTCTGGGGCGTTGGTGGGGCAGGTAGGGGCATTCCAGGGAGAGGGGCAGGCAGGGGCATGGCAGGGGTACGGGGTGCACATATGCTGCGGCCGTAGTTCCCCCTCGCTCTGCCCCTGATTATCTCCCCCAAGTCATCACCCTGTTTTCCTTTGCCTGTTTAGAACAAGGATGCATATTATTTTCCCTATCCAACTTATAAGCTTTCTATTTTCATTCCCCCCCACCTGCCATTTTCCACCACTTGACTCTTCTTTTTTCCCAATGACGTGTCTTCGAAGCTGTGAAGACTTGAAACGAGAATCAGCACGGATTCTCATTTGAGTCATCATATCTTCAAAGACATGTGATTGATTTAAAAATAATAATAATGGGGAAACTATACGTTGCCAAAAATGACAGGAAAAGCTGTGTTTAAGCATGTACTTTATTGACCAAAAACCAGATTCAATCTAATGCCTTCTATGCTGCTCTATGGCAGATATCAACAAATTGATAAACAGAGGAGGCTATGTCCATGCAATATGGGTCAGGTGGAGACACTCGATCATACCCTCTTTCATTGTGTAAGGTTTGCAAAAAACAGAATGTCGCAATCTGCACTTATCCCATTTCTGTATAACAATCTAACCGATGCTCTTAAGATACCTATGCTTTTGAACAACATGGATCCCACAGTATGGTAGAAATGTAGCAACATTTCTGCTAAAGATAATAGACGTAAGTCTAGATGAATGCCAATCAATGTCTATGTATTATGACCACATATAGCCAGCAGTAATTTTTCTAGCTTCTGTCAGTATCCGATGACGTTTAAGTGAGTCAGCTGAAGGAATGTCCTATAGTTACAGAAGGACCATGTATATATTTTAGTACCAGTGTCTATAACTGTGAGCGATAATGGGCAAATTTTGTATGCTTATTTTGTATGTTTATTTTATGCCAATAAAGGCTTGTTACTTACTCTATTGACCAAAAAGGTGGGTGGCCACGATGCCTGCGGAGCAAACATCCCAAAGGATCTTCGGCAAACGGCAGGCTGCACAGGGGAGTCAACCTGCAGAAAACGATGAAGAGGGGAAAAGGAAAGTAGAACACTTATAAGTCTGCCAGGGACAATAAAATGCATCTGTAGCTGAGGGGAAAACCCACTGTCTCCTCAAGCACTTTATTTTCCTTCATGCTGTCCAGACCAAAAAAAAATTAAGAGATGGGTTTTTTAAAGACATCCGCAGGATGTCTTTTTTTTGGTTGTGCAGAAAAAGCTCATAAAAGGCAAATTTCTCCTCCATTGTTGATATTCGGCATTTTGAACGACCCTACTGAATACTGCTTACATTCCAACTCGGTTGTCTTTATCGCCATTTGAACATTCGGAGGCTATAGTTTCTTCTGCAAGCATTTCAAAAAAAATGTGAACGCTGAGATAAAATATATTTATTAGTGGCGGCTGAGGAAGGTGTTCTTTTATATGGGCCTTTGCCTGGAAACTCATTGTGTGTTTAATTAATTGATAGTTTTAATTATTTTTCAGAATGCTTGCATGGTGGAAAAATTGCATTAACTTGTTATAAACAGGGGGTGGGGATTCTGCTCTGTGAGCATTTTCTTTTTTGGTTTCAAATGTTTAGGCATTTGGGCATTTAAGGTGGAAAATCCAAATGTCCTTTTCCACATGGGTTCAGAAGTAAATCAATAAATAGATGGAGAGTTCACTTGCCTTTAACAGCAGCAGCACAAAACTGCTTTCTTAGCTGGTTGCCTCATCAGCCCTAGGGGTGTATCTGTTGGAAACAACACCAAGGACAAGCACGGTGGCTCGCCTCACCCCCAAACTCCACATAGGGCGATTCCGCACAGGAGTAAAAAAAGGTTCGACCCAGTTCCCTGAGAAGGGTACTAACCTAGGTCGAAGCCATTGTTGTTCCCCACTGCAACCAGCTTGATCCCAGCTCGGAAGGCGGAATCATCCTATGCCTCTTCGCCGCTCCATTCCAATTGGCTACTGTTCTACGGCCATGTCCCATCTATCCCCACACATGTTATAAAAAAACTGCCACAGGAATGGAGGGACGAAGGTGGTGTTTTTTGATTGGCCAGCTGTACGCATGCCCAAAACACTCAGCTGTGATTGGCTGAATGGGGGACTCCTGGCACCAGAGATGCCGCACTTTACTGGAATCGAGAGCTGCATCTCGAAGCGGCGGTTTCCCCTGAAAAGTAGTGGTGGTAGTTCCCAATGGAGTCGGAAAGTGGACCGTTACACGGTTAGCGGTAGAAGTACTGGTACAAGAAACGCGCTGATCCTCTACGAGTAGAAGCTTTGTCAGCGGATAACTTAAGTCGAACGCAGCTCGAACTTAAGTTGATAACACAAGTGCAGAATCAACCATAGAGTTCAGGGACAGGGGGTGCCTGCTCAGTGCTGACCTTCAGAGGCTGGGTTGACCTTCAGACGTGGAGCTTGGGGGCAAAGCCAGCCAAGCAGGGTATAGCTGGAGCCAGTTGAACCAAGTTTGATGTTGGGGTCAGCCTAACTGGGTCCAGCTTTGAACTGCAGGCTTCAATCTGGCCAGCTGAGCCCTGCCTTGAACATGTCCTGCCCCCGAACTCCAGTGGAATTGGGGCAAGCCCAGAGGAACACTGGCCAGGTCAGCATTCAATTGGCCCCACCCCTGAACTCCATCTGGAGTGTGGGGGCAGGCACACAGCTGCACGGTAAGTGTTCAATTTGGCTGATCTGCCCCAAACTCCACATGGGGTTTGGGGGTGGTGCACAGTCACTCCCAGAGACTGTGGGGGCATGGGCTGGTGACCCTTGAGAACTGGTGCCTGGGGCACATGCCTTGCCTTACCCCACTCTAGATATGCTTCTGTTCATACACCAGTAGGCTTTGGGAATGTGCAATTTTTTTATTGCATGGAACTCTCATTAAGTGCAAGAAAAAGAGACAGGACAACGATATAACCAACCCCTCATGGCACAAAGCAGTGTTATCTGAGGCTGTTTTTTCATCGCTGTTAGCACAGGGAATACCCCAGTGTTAGTCTGGAATGTCGTTTGCGGAGGGAGAGGGAGTGGAGGGTGGCATGCAAGGGAGGGGAGGGAAGGGGAGGGGGCCCAGCCAGAGGTGGGATCCAGCAGGTTCCCACAGGTTCCCGAGAGTAGGTTACTAATTATTTGTGTGTGCCAAGTGGGGGTTACTAATTGGTGATTTTGCCACGTGATTTTTGCCTTAGTTACACCCCTCCTCTCAGCAGTAGCGCGCAGAATTTGAAGCAGTCTAGCAGGAGGTGCACCAGCGTGCGTGGCAGCCTGTGCCTGCGTGCATTCGTTTCCTGTCCAAGGACCAGCGCAGCAGCTGCGTCCTTGCCACAGCCCCGCCCAGGAATGCCCTGCCCCCGGAATGCCCAGCCACACCCCCATCGTGCCCTGTCCAGCCCCATTGGCGCTACGCCACGGTTTGAATCCCACCACCATGGGAAACTGTTACTAAATTTTTTGGATCCCACCACTGGGCCCAGCATCTGGATATGGCCCACCCACCCTGGAGGGGTTAGCCTGGAATACTTCACGGTCTTTGGAGCTGCATCGGGTCTGCCCCTGAGTTGCTCCACCATTTTCCCATTTCCCTGAGGCTTTTAAAAACCGCCAAATTGGAGGTTCTTTTGAAATGCCCTAGTGTGACTCTGCTTGCCTCTGTGTGTTTCCACAGCAGCAGAACCAGGGCCATTTTCTCTGCCTTGCCACTCTGACCCGCCCCACCAACCAACATGCACACCCCGCTTTTCTGACTGAAATTCTTGTGTGTGAGAGAGAATTGGCGCCCTGCCATTCGTGGTGCCTCCACACCCCGCTTTTCTGTCCAAGATCTACGGTTTATCCTTCTGTGTTTTTCCCGTACTGCAATGAAAGCCACATCTCTCATCGACAGGGAAGAAGTTTTGGGTTCAGAGTCATTTAAAACTAAACTAGTGAAAGTGAGCGGGGGAATGGGGGAGAATCAGCCAATCAGAATGCAGGAAACAGAGGTTGCCCACACATGCGCAGAAGAGATTGTGGAAGAGCTCACGGTGCAAATGGGAAAACACTGAGCTCTCGTGGAAACGGCTGGGGCATAATGCACCGTCCCTGCCTTGACTCCCAGGAAGAATCAGGGAGCTGTGCAGAATCTGAAACAGGAAAATAAAAAAGCACCATGGCATGTAAGATCTGAGATATACCACGGGGTAATTTGGCCTTGGAAAAACGGCCAAGATTGAGAATGGCTCTAATCTGGGGAAGGACCGAGGCTCAGTGGTACAGCATCTTCCTTGCATCTAGAAGGTTTTAAATGCAATCCCTGGGATCTCCAGCTAAAAGGATCGGGCAGGAGGCGCTTTTAAAAACCTTGATCTGAAACCCTGAAGAGCTGACATGACTCCATTCTAATCGTACATGGTTTTAGATAAAACTCTAAAAGAAAACATCTCTTTTCACACATATGTGTGGACATGTAGCTACCTTATCCTAATCAGTGTGGGAATGAGAGGATTTCTTTGCTGAGTTTTTGACCTTAGTCCTTAAAAACACTTATAGTACAGTCATAGTTCATTATTCAGTTCAAGCTGTTTGGTGGTTTTATCCAAAGCAATTTAAAACAATTCATAGACTAGTTGCTGATTCTATCTTGCCTCAAGAGCCATCATCAGTGTATGTAATTTTCTACAAGACAAATAAGGCCATTAGAACTCTTTACAATTACGCAAAACAACATGAACGTATGAACCTGTCTCCATGGATTCACTCATCACATTTTTGCAAGCCAGCCACCAGTAGCCTTGATTACACCGGACTCCATGTTTTGTCAACATTACATCATGTTTTTTCCTGTCATTTGTTGATTATACTGAACCAGACCCTTAGTCCATCAAGATCCCTATTGGTGACTGAGGCTGTTTCCTCACGGCCAGATAATAGGGCCCCAGGGACGCTAAAAACTGCATCCCTGGAGAGGAGTTTGCACGGCCGGTGCAGCAGCACTGTTCTCACCCCCCCCAAGCAGCGCGAAGGCACTGCTTTCAAACCCCACTCAGGGAGTGAGGTTTTTGCAAAGAAGCATCTTCCTGCCTGCGCAGTACGAACACTGTTTTTCCCATCCCCTCCACTCACCTCTTCTGGCAGCGTCGCTCTGGAGGGCTGGAGAGACATGCCCATGCTGCCTTCTGACCCCTGGAGGTCGGAGGGTAGCGTGGGTGTGTCCCTCCAGCCCTCCAGAGCGACACTGCCAGAAGAGATGAGTGGAGGGGACCGAAGGAGAGGCGGCTCCGTGTGGAGCATCCTCTCCTGCTGGGGAGGAAATTGGGGCTGCTCGCACACTACGGTGCAAATGTAACCTCAGCTTGTGGGTTCTGTGGGGCAGAACTTGGAATGAGTTTGCAACAACAATTTTTAACAACAAAATGGTTTACTTTCTTAACATATAACATATAACATCGACATTTAACATCACACTTCAAGGTCCTGTTCAGGTTGCATTTTCAAGTCCTTATATTTACAGTCTCCTGATACTGCCAAGTCCAATTCTTCTTTACAAGTGGGTTGGCTCCTGAAGACTCCAAGGGCTTGATGAACAGGATTCAACATGATGAAGGTTTCCAGGAGAACTCTCACCCATTACAAACATAAAAAAGAAGCCCTGAAACAATAAACTCCAACATTTACAACATAGCAAAAATAAACAACTACGTTCCCACTAGTTCCCAACAACATTGCAGTTACCTTAACAAGGTGTTAAGGGCTTATACAAATCAAGGTCCAAGTCTGGTAGCCTTGTCTCCTCCAAACTACATGAGCTCTGCAGTCTCTTGCTGCTTTGAGTCTCCACCCCTTACTGGGTCAACCCATTCTGAGCATGGAGGTTACATGAATAGCTCCCGAGCCTCCACCGGCATAATTTATGCCAGTGGAGGTTCGTTTCCACTCTTGTGCGGAAGGGGCTCAGACTGGCAGCTGCTCTGCAGGGTCTCAGGCCTTTCAGTTCACCTGTTACCCACTCCTTTTAATTGGAAATGTTGGGGACTGAACCTGGGACCTTCCGCATGCCAAGCCGGGTGCTGTACCACTGAGCCAAGGGCCTTCCCCAGTAGCAAATGTCATATTTTTCCTTAGTGGTGGTGAAATACCCAGTTGTCGTATAGAGGCGACAATTTCATTCTGGACCAGACAATCATAGAGTTGGAAGAGACGACATAATCATAGAGTTGGAAGAGACGATATGACTCTTAATCATAGAGTTGGCAGAGACAACAAGGGCCGTTAAGTCCAACCTTCTGCCATGCAGGAAGACACAATCAAAACAGTTCTGACAGATGGCCACCCAGCCTCTGTCTAAAAACCTCTGAAGAAGGAGATTCCACTATCCTCTGTGGCTGAACAGTCGAACGGCCCTTACCCTCAGGAAGTTCTTTTTAATGTTTAGGGGGAATTTATTTTCCTGTATTTTGAGTCCATGACTCCTTGTCCTAGTCTCTGGAGCAGCAGAAACAAGCTTGCTGCCTGCTCCTTCAACATGACATTCCTTCAAATATTTAAGCATGGCTATTGTGTTACCCCTTAACCTGGTGGAACACTCTTCCTCCAGCTGTCCGGGCCCTGCGGGACCTTGGTGAATTCCGCAGGGCCTGCAAGACTGAGTTGTTCCGCCGGGCCTTTGGAGTGTCCAGTCGCTGAGTAGGGTGCTCCTCCCCCTTACTCACTTACTTTTACCATTCTATTTTTGTTTACATCTACGTTACCCTCCTAGGGAGGAGTCCGGCCATTCCCTCCTTTTGGGGAGGCTTTTTAATGAATTGGGTTATGGGATGCCCGTTATTATTGTATGGACCGCTGTTTTAATCAATTTTAATGGATTTTAGTAAATGTAATAATTGTTTGTGTGGTCACTATTGTGATCTTTTGTTATAAACTGTATATATGTTGATGTTGTTGTGCACCGCCCAGAGCCCCTTGGGGATGGGGCGGTCTACAAATCTAAAAAATGAATGAATGAATGAATGAATGAATGAATGAATGAATGAATGAATGAAATAAACCTTCTGTTCTCCAGGCTAAACATACCCAGCTTCCCAGGAGCAGCAGTGGTGTAGGAGGTTAAGAGCTCATGTATCTAATCTGGAGGAACCGGGTTTGACTCTCCACTCTGCCGCCTGAGCTGTGGAGGCTTATCTGGGGAATTCAGATTAGCCTGTACACTCCCACACATGCCAGCTGGGTGACCTTGGGCTAGTCACAGCTTCTTGGAGCTCTCTCAGCCCCACCTACCTCACAGGGTGTTTGTTGTGAGGTGGGGAGGGCAAGGAGATTGTAAGCCCCTTTGAGTTTCCTACAGGAGAGAAAGGGGGGATATAAATCCAAACTCTTCTTCTTCTCCCTAAGCCGCTCCTGGTAAGGCATGGAATTCAGACCATTTTGGTCACCTTCCTGAGCAGTGTCATTGAAGTTGTCCAACCTTAGGAAATGTCATCATGGATGTCTAAGGGGCCAAGCACAAAGCAGGCTATGTCTCTGCTGCCTAGCTCAATCAGGCTGTTATTACATGAGGATAGTACATTTTAAGTGGCTCGATCTCCTTTATGGGATCATGACCTGAGAAATGAAGCATTTAAGTTGTAGAGCGGAACTATGGGAGGTTACAAAGGGCTCTTGGTCAATGAAGTAGCGTCTGACAACTTTGAAATTATTCTTATGGCTGCTAGCAATTTTTTTTTATTTCATTAGTTGCAAAGAATGTAAGTAGCAATTTTCTGAGCTGACATTAATGTGAAAAGTCTGACTACTGGAAGTAGTGATTACAATCAAGTCAAGCTCTGAACAGACAAAAAAAATCCCAGGTAGCAGAGAAGTTGATGCTAATAAGAGTACTCGAAGCCGTCATTTCAGGTTAAAAACAGTCATCGATGCAGGCAAAGCTCTATATGCGATCCAACATAACACTAGAAGTCCATCAACAAAGAAAAACCTGCTAACGTAACCATCTGGGCCCAGCAGAATATGTATTCGGTAAAGGCGGAGCTAGAGTGAGAGTTATCCATGGGAATTCAACCTTTCCTTGCACATTAATCTTATTAAAGCCCCGTCAATCAATAGATCGATCGATCAATCAATCAATCTTAATTATGGTCATAGACTAGCATAAGGTAAATAATGTAGAATTCAAAGAATGTAATATCTTAAAATTGTAAATATATATCTAAAATAAGAAGAGTAGATGCAGAAGACATTGGATTTACACCCCAACTTTCTCTCCTGGAAGGTGTCTCCAAGTGGTTTACAAACTCCTTCCCTTCCTCTCCCCACAATAGACATTTTGTGAGTTAAGTGAGGCTGAGAAAGTTCTGAGAGAGAACTGGGACTAACCCAAGATCAGTGATCCCAGCAGGCTTCATGTGTAGGAGTGAAGAAACAAATCCAGCTCACCAGATAAGAGTCTGCCACTCATGTGGAGGAGTGGGGAATCAACTGGGTTAGAGTCCACTGCTCTTAGCCCCTACACCATGCTGGCTCTCTACTAGTAGAAGAAAACTGGGAACACAAAAAGATATGGGAGCATAAAGGGGATTGGATGAGAGCATCAATATTAAACGTAAACAAGGCATAAGGGAACAGCAAAACTGTCAGATAAAAGGCTATAACTATTAGATTACAGAGGAGTCTCGTAAGACAGCATTAGGATTCTTTCAGCCTGTTTTATAGCACAGACCTTCCAGCAACATACTTCAAGTGCTTCTGTACAAAGCCTGGCAGCACTGTATGCTATATCAGGGTTGGTATCTTTGAGCAACATGGAAATATACCATTGGCCTGTGTGACCCTGAAATATATGCAGCAGGGGTGAAATAAAATTAGTATGTGTTTTTTTCATTGTACTGACATTGTAGAAACACATGTTTATGGTTTCTGTGCACCCACATTCACAAAGGCATTGTCTCTTATCAAGGCCTTTAATAGATAGCTTTGAAATGCCTTGAATGTTTAACTAGAATTAGAAACCCCCCCCCCAAATTCAATCACAATTCAATTTTCCCTAAGCTCGTGGTGGCGAACCTATGGCACTCCAGATGTTCATGGACTACAATTCCCATCAGCCAATTGTCCATGCTGGCAGGGGCTGATGGGAATTGAAGTCCATTAACATCTGGGGTGCCATAGGTTTGCCACCACTGCCCTAACCTTTGTATGAATGTAGCTTTTAAAGGGGTGTAATGTTTTTTTTAGCGTTATCCCTTATTGGACTGAATTAGCAGCAAAAATAGATAAAAAGGGTTTTAATATTGGTCTATTGTTGCTTAATTGATATTGTATGCTGCCCTGAACCCATATGGGAAAGGGTGGCTTAGAGGTCAAATATATAAATAAATCATCCAATATCCATAAGATAAATATATAATGTACAATGCTAATTTATTGGTGAACAAATGTACATGTGTGTGTACATTTCAGGGGAAATTAAAGTGTAGTGTAAAAGAAAATGGCCTGAAGCTCAGATTTGACTTGGCACAGGTGACTCAAAACCAAAATGTGGATTTGGGGATAGAAACGTCCCGACTCTGCATTCTTCAAAACCGAAGTGGAAATAAATTGTGCTGCTTCATCTCTAGAACTTGTCATTCAGCGCAAGTCAAAAGTTTTATACTGTTTTCTGGAGCATGCGTCGATCTCAGTTTAATAAGTCTTTAATCTACCACAAGATGTTCCTTCCCCACTGAGCAATTTCTCCGTCTGTAACGCTTTGCTCTCACCATTAATTATTTGATTGGCTCTCTGTTGTGAAATATCACCTTTTTGTTTGTATAAACTAAGCATTCAAGTTTGCTGGTTGCATTCCCTCTAGTCAAACTGTGTGCATAGTTGGTGCACATAATCCAGACTTTGAAACATAAATCTATTAAGCCATTGCAGGAAGTTCATGGAGCATATCAAAGGGCCAAGAAAGCCTGCAGATGTTCTCTGAGACTTGAATTGGCACTTCTGTTCTGATCGACTGCAGCAGCACGTTCATTTTCTCTCCTGGGATACATTAAGGAGATTTGTGTGTGTGTGCATCATGGGAATTGTTTAATTGTTTCCCGCAGGAGATGCATAGACTCCATGGACTTTCTGATGCCCCTGTTGATTTGGTCGAGTATCATGGGAACTTTGTGTAAATCAGTATTTAGTGGTCAGCAAGGCTGACTTTGTAGTTGATGTTTCTGGTGCATGGATCTGGGGCTTTATCATTCCCTTTTAGAGGGAGTTCTGATTATTGGATGCCATCCATTTTTCTGAGCTGCTGCCGTTGTCTATTTTTATGATTGTATATTGTATTTTAAAGTGTATTATTATCTTCCATGTTGTAAACCGCCCTGAGCCCTTAGGGGGAGGGCGGTGTATAAATCTAATAATAAATAAATAAATAAATAAATAAATAAATAAATAAATAAATAAATAAATAAATCTTACTAAATGATTTCAAACGTTGTGGTCAGTCATTGGAACTGGTGTCCTTAGCCAATGCTTCTCATTTGAAGAAGTCAAGTTGATATCATAAATTGAAGAAGAAAACGAAGGACTTGCCAGAGGTGGGATCCGGCAGGTTCTCATAGGTTCCCGAGAGTAGGTTACTAATTATTGGTGTGTGCCGAGAGGGGGTTACTAATTGGTGATTTTGCCCCGTGATTTTTGCCTTAGTTATGCCCCTCCTCTCAGCAGTAGCGTGCAGAACTTGAAGCAGACTAGCAGGAGGTGCACCAGCGTGCGTGGCAGCCTGCGCCTGCGTGCATTCGTTTCCCACCCAAGGACCGGTGCAGCAGCTGCATCCTTGCCACAGCCCCGCCCAGGAATGCCCTGCCCCTGTCGTGCCCCACCCAGCCCCATTGGCGCTACGCCACAGTTTGAATCCCACCACCACGGGAACCTGTTACTAAAATTTTTGGGTCCCACCACTGGGACTTGGTACTGTGTTGATAGCATCTGCTGACTCTGTTATGTGTTGAGAAGAATATTGCTCCAGCCAGTATGAAATATAAAATTTCCATGATATCAACCTAAGCATTGCTACCAGGGGAGCAGATGAAGGGAGAACTGAACATGATTACCATAACAGTACTTCTTTTTAAGTTACAGAAGGAAATTGAATTCAAGAGGAAGCAGCACAAACGTATTTCACCATTTGCATTCTCAAACTCTTTCCAACCCTGGGGACTGATTTTCAGCATCTCCCTTCCCAGTCCAGTTCTGAAACCAGAAGTCAGATGATCTGGAAGACATGAGCTACAATTCAAAAGCCCCCGCCGAACTCGCGGTCACATGGACTGTCAAGGGACTTGCCTTTGAAAAGGTTTTGTTCCTCAATCTAGTTCTGGGACGCCGTGTGACGGTGTAAGGTTGCCTGTCATAGACATCAAAAGATCATTCAAAGGTAGTAATGATAACCTTTGTTGAAACTTTATGCAGAGTTGGTTACCACAATTCTCGATAGCCAGTTCAAAAGAAGCATAGCAAGCATAAGCTATACCCAGTGGTGGGATACAAAAATTTTAGTAACAGGTTCCCATGGTGGTGGGATTCAAACTGTGGCGTAGCACCAATGGGGTTGGGCGGGGCACAACGGGGGCGTGGCTGCGCATTTTGGGGGCGGGGCATTCCTGGGCGGGGCTGTGGCAAGGATGCAGCTGCTGCACCGGTCCTTGTGCGGGAAACAAATGCACGAAGGCGCAGGCTGCCATGCACACCAGTTAACCTCCTGCTAGACTGCTTCAAATTCTGCGTGCTACTGCTGAGAGGAGGGGCGTAACTAAGGCAAAAATCATGGGGCAAAATCACCAATTAGTAACCCCCTCTTGGCACACACAAATAATTAGTAACCTACTCTCGGGAACCTGTGAAAACCTGCTGGATCCCACCTCTGGCTATACCTATACTCCATCCAGATGGCTGACGAGCATAATGACATTAGCAGTTATCTAGGACCGTTCCAGTTAGTTTCAGACAGTGCACATCATTATCTCCAACTCTACAAATCTGGGATGCACCCTGGGGCCCAGAAGGGGAAAGAAGGAAAACTACTGTCAGATATCCTGAGAAAGAATAGCCTGGCAGACCATGCGAAATGCAGGACAAGCAAATACAAAGGCTCATTCCGCACATGCAGAATAATGCACTTTCAAACTGCTTTCAGTGCTCTTTGAAGCTGTGCAGAATGGCACAATCCACTTGCAAACAGTTGTGAAAGTGGTTTGAAAACACATTATTTTGCATGTGCGGAAGGGGCCAAAGATTGATGTCATCATCACACAGGCTGCTCCCAGACTCCCAACAAAAAACTTGTTAGGGGAGAAATTGCATAGCAGCTCTGGCAGGTCTGTCAGGGACATGACATCCTGCCCCCCCCAACCCCCTTGCCCTTTAGGTTGGTCAGGATACGATCTATGAAAGACCCTAACCAGTTTAGGAGCATGAACATATGCAGCATCTACCCACTCATTTTCCTCTTCAGGAAAGCGAACCCAAGAGTCAAGATGCTGCAAACGGCCTCGTAGATCCAAGAGTCCAAAATAGAATCCACTTTGCCGTATGTATCTTTTCCAATTAAAACGTGGGGGAAGTCTTCAGATCTGGATGCCAGCAATTTCCTGGAGGTGTCTTATTTCAGCAAGCTGCAATGAAGCACAGGATGTAATCGACAATAGTTCTTAGGTAAAGCCAACTTCACGGTCACAGCATTAATAGCATGCACCACGTTAAGAGGATCAATATACTTATTTCCCAACTTCCTGCTAGTCTGTAGACAGCAAAGATTACACGTGGACAGGATAGTCCCCCACCTCATAGGACAGTGGTGGCGTTAACCCACTATGGTATCTGCGATGTGCCAGAGGGAGATGGCACTCTCAAGAGCCCTCTCTGTAGAGCAATATCACGCAGCACAGTTTGTGGCATGTAGCAGGGAGCGTAAAATGCCCCCCCCCCACACACACACACGCATTTCTAGGCTGGCCTTGCTTCTGAGTAAACCCTCCTAGGGTCATGATTCACCCATTCAAAGTGTTGCACGGTTGCTTCACCTAGCTTACTCCCGAGTAATGCGTGCCTTGGAGTAAACCATTTTTTCTAAACTAAAACCTCAGTATTCATGTTGGCACTTTGTGATAATTAAGTGGGTTTTGGGTTGCAATTTGGGCACTCGGTCTCGAAAAGGTTCGCCATCACTGTCATAGGATATCATCAGCCATTTTTTGTCAGCCTGCTTTTTGCAATCCACTTTGGAACAGTGTTGAGAGTCCTAAATCACCCCCCAGGAGTCATGTAGGCCAGCTTCCCAAGACTGCAAATCCACAGGTCCAGATGACACACCCCCAACAGTGGCGTTCCTGCCTAGGGACGAAAAGAGTACCCTTTGTCCCCAGGCTTTACATTTAGTCACGTGGGGAGGCACCAACATTTTCAAGAATCGGATTTGTGTGTTTTTAAAATTTTTAGAAAGTGTTTTTTTCGCGTTGATTCCACGGCCTGCAGGGGGCGCATTTTAAGGCTATCGGCACCAAAATTTCCAGGGGTATCATCCAGAGACTATCACTGATGATGATACCACCCAGGATTTTAGTGATATTTGGTTCAGGAAGCAAAGTTATGGACCCTGGAAATGGGAATTGCCCCACCACATCCCATTATTTTCAATGGAGGAAGCCTAACCTGGGAGATAGGGGCTACCCATTTTGAGGGGCCTGATGAACCACAGTTCCCCTGAACCTGCTCATAAACTTGGGTGGCATCATAGAATAGTTAACAGATGATACCACTGAGAATGTCAGTAATCACTAACTAATAAAATACATCCCTTCCAAGGCACCCCAAGAGATTTACTTAAGATTCTTTGTTTTTTGCAAGTGACTTTTTTGCTCATTGCTTAGCAGCCAATAGGGGAATTTCTGAAGGCTGGCTATTAGGCAGGCTGCACATTTTTTACTGAAGATAGAGGCACCAGACTTTCAGGGTGGCTCTGGGAGGAGGGCCTCCTAGTAATAGCATCAGAGTTTGGAGACAGCCTTTAGCTTCTGGGGTTTCAGTTTTATGCAGGCCCAAAGGCTTATTTTGTTTCCCGACATCCTTGCACACTTGAAGCCTGTAGGCTGGGATTCTCTCAGGGCTCTCTCTCTCAGCTCCCCCCCTCACACCCAGAGAGAAGCAAAGCTCCACCCAAGGTGGATGCAATGCCTCAAGGCCTACTTGGGGCCACCTTGAAGTCTGGGCTACATCATCTTCAAAAAAATGTGCGGCCTGCCTCCAGAAGAAAATCCACAATGGAGCAAAGGTCACTGCAAAACAAAGAAGAATCTTCAAACAAATTCTTCAGAAGTGCTATAGAGATCTTATTCTTAAAGCTAGTGACACCAAAATTTCAGAACATCAATGTGTTAGCTTTATTCTTGTATGATACCACCAGGAGATTTAATGAGATTATATTTGAAAGAACCAAAGTTATAGTCCCCTCAAATGGGTAGCAGCCCCCATCTCAGAGTTAGGCTCACATTGAAAACAGTGGGGATTGAGGGCATTCTGATATTTGTGAAGTCCATAGCACACTTTTGCTGCCCTAGACCAAACAGCCAGCCAGGCTTGGAACGACATCAAATCAGGGCCAGTCTCTGGATGAGTCGCCCTAAGAGAATCACAATGGGTGCACAAGCTAAAAGATAAAATGCAGGCCGAAAAAGCACTGAAATGCACAAAGGCCCTACGATACCATGCGTTTGCATTTTGTTCATATTTGGAATGCGGACATGATCAGGGACACTTTTTTTGTCCGATGTTGCCCAAAGGTGCCTAAATTCCACCCAAATCTACTTGCTATTGTTGTTTCATCTGAATCTCAACCCTCCGAAGTATTGATGCTGTTTTCAGGTGTGGAGGAAGTCACCTTAAACAGCATCGCACTTTGCCGAATTTTATTTTTTTAACACAGGGACCCCAGATTCTCCTTACAAGGTAGATTTAAAGAAGAATCTGGAAATCCCTAGTTTTAAAACACCATTGAAAGTGATGCTATTTTAGGGGTGGATTCCCACTGGAGGGTGTTTGTGTGAGAGATGATGTGACATTTGTTTTGGTAAAGTATTTTGCTGGGGAGTGATTTGTGAGAGATTAACATGTAATACCCACTTGCACTGAAGCAGGTTGTTTCTCAAGGCTAGCAACCTACCTCATACCGGGTTATTTGTGGTCTAGGAAATTAGGAAAAGAGTTGGTGGGAAGAGCCATGTAATAATGTGTGTTTTATAGAAGGCGGGAGGTGTTTGTGAGCTAGTACAAAATCATTATTTAGTCATGAGTGGGGAGGTGGCCGCCCATCTGCATACGAGGTGAGACACCAAACTGAGGTTTTGTCCCGAAGCGCCAGTGTTGCTGGAAGTCGCTGTTACAACCAGGGGAAAGGGCTTTCCTTCTTGTCTATACACCACTTGAAAGGGACTTGTCCCTGTGCTCTGTTGGACAGCATTATTATAAGTATACTCAGCAGACAGGAGCAGCTCAGCCCAGTTGTCCTGATGGTAGTTGACACAACAGATCAAATATTATCCAAGGACCTGATTCACCTTCATTGTTTGTCCACCAGAAACAACCTGTTGTACTCCCAAAAATTGCTTCCAAAAATGGGAAATTGACCGATTCCCTCGGTATGAGATGGTTTTCACTAGAACAGAATGCAGCCTATATATATGAGCTATAAACCTCAGGGCCAGTTTCTGAGAGGTAGGAAATGGTATACTACCACAAGGCATGGAAAGGGCCTGCTTCAAAAACAAGTCTACTGCTACCCAGATAACCATTTTGCCAGTGGTGGGATCCAAAAATTTTAGTAACAGGTTCCCATGGTGGTGGGATTCAAACTGTGGCGTGTGTGTGTGCGCCAATGGGGGGCTAGGCGAGGAGCACTGTGAGGGGCACGCAGTGGGAGAATCATTCTGGGGCAGGGAGACATTCCTGGGCGAGGCGCTGTGGCAGGGGCGGATCTAGCTGCTGGCGCCAGTCCTGGGTGCGGCAGAGAAAGCTTAATGCACGCAGGAGCAGGCTGCCACTCACGCCGGTGCACCTCCTGCTAGACTGCTTCAAGTTCTGCGCACTACTGCTGAGAGGAGGGGCGTAACTAAGGCAAAAATCATGGGGCAAAATACTAAATGCAAGATCTAACAAAACCAAAATGCCCCATCACTTTGACATTATGGCAACCTTTCAGAGTGATCCCACCACTGAAGCCCCCCACTCTTTGAATCCCTCTTTACAGGAGTTCAACTCTGGGCCAGTGACCACAGTGACTTGTAATTCAGATTCCAGATCACTGACCAAGTTAGACGTCACCTCCTCCCAGTAACCTCTTTGGCCCAGTATGGGTGGTGACAACCAGTCCCAACTCGGTAGAGGTGAACACGGTTGAGACCACTTCTTCTTCATGGATGGGAGGCTGTGGCAACCTGGAGAGGGTATCAGCTAAGAAATTCTTCTTCCTCAGGAAGAAATGCAATGTGAAATTGAACTTTGAAAATAAATCAGCTCAATGAAAATAAATCAGCTCAATGCAATTGCGATCAATGGGAGACTTGTGAACCGCAAGGTTTTTGTGGTCCGTCCACTCCTCAAATGGGTGCTTAGCCCCATCCAACCAATGGCGCCAAGTGGCTATGGCCATTTTAATGGTCCTGGCTTCTTTTTCGCCCACTGAAAATAATCTCAGATGGAGGGAGTTAGCTCATATCAGAACCTCTCCTTCCTTCCCATGCCATTTTACAGGGAAGAAATGCCTGTGGGGGTCCTGTTTTCCCCTACGTTGTGTGTTCTCAATCACATGACCCCAGAATATGTGGGGGACAAGATAGGAGCAAACAAGGGCCTATGTAGTTTGGAACTAACATTCCTATACAGGCCAACGTATCTGTATGGTTTGGGACCAACAAATGGTCGAGATTAACATATCTGAAAGACCATCTACTCCCACACGAACCTGACCAGTACAGTCATCTTCAGAGGTCCTGTTTGGGGTGCCCCAACCTTCTGAGATTAGGTGGGCAGCAACCCAGGGCAGGGGTTTCTCTGGAACTCTCTCCCCAGAGAGATTCGTTGAGCCCCTCCTTGCTACCTTCTGCTAGAGAGCAAAATCTTTTTTATTTCATTTGACATTCGTTCAGTTATCCCCTTCTTTCTAACCAATGTTTTAATTTCTATTTTAAAATGCTTTGTACATATTTAAGCCTTTTAAAATTGTTTTGACAATGTCTATTGTCTATATATGTGTGTGTATGTGTCTCTCTCTCTGTAGGGAGTAATTTAATGTTTTAGAAATGTGATTCCATCGTGTATGTTTCAAATAGTTAGCTGCCTTAAAAGGGCAGGAAGATGGATTTACAAATGTTGTAAATAAATAAAATAATACATAAATAAATGCCCCAAGGCCCAGCCACAGTCATTGCCAGTCTGAACAAAAAAGGTACGAGAAGGAAGATGGGAACTCTGCCTCCCCCTAACAGCACTCCTAAGTCATAATGATTGACAGAGTGCTTTCTAAGATAACCACCACCACCACCACCCCCGGATGCTACATGCAACTGAGAAACAGGTCAGTGGACTTCCATCCCAATACAAGACAAATGTCTCATATAAGAAGAAGAAGAAGAATAGTTTGGATTTATATCCCCCCTTTCTCTCCTGCAGGAGACTCAAAGGGGCTTACAATCTCCTTGCCCTTCCCCCCTCACAACAAACACCCTGCGAGGTAGGTGGGGCTGAGAGAGCTCCGAGAAGCTGTGACTAGCCCAAGGTCACCCAGCTGGCGTGTGTGGGAGTGTACAGGCTAATCTGAATTCCCCAGATAAGCCTCCACAGCTCAGGCGGCAGAGCTGGGAATCAAACCCCGTTCCTCCAGATTAGATACACGAGCTCTTCACCTCCTATGCCACTGCTGCTCCTATAGACAAACTCTGTGCTTTCCCCATGTTACCAGTGAGTCCAGTTTTGAAGTTCTACTTCAAATATCCCATCATTCCATGGGTCTCCAACGTTTTTGAGCCTGTGGGTACCTTGCAATTCCAAAAAGGTTTGGTGGACTCAGACACAAAATGACTGCCACAAAATGGCTGCTACAGGAGATAAAGGCAGAAACAAAATGGCTGACACATCTTATTTCAGTCACACGGTGAACATCCTTGTGCTGGGGTGGCAGCTGCTACCGAAGAAACATTTTTTTTAAAAAACCCTGCACAGTCTATCTGAAGCCTTGCTGGGCAAAAGCCCCATTTGGCCCCACCTACTTTCTAAAACATCTAGGGGGTGGCATGGTGCCTATAGGCACTATGTTGGAGACCTCTGCTTGAATATAATCTTAAAAACCCCAAATATTTTGTTTTCCGTGCCTCTGGTCACTAGCCTGTGTTCTTCCATCTCTCCTATTTATTGTTCCAAAAGCAAATTTAACTTTCTCTGTGGGCTATCCATTTATAATTGTTTTACAGTTCCTCCTTTCACGCTTTCTTTCCTAACGGAGCATCCACTCGTTTCGTTCCCTGCAGTTAAGAAATGCATCCTAGACAAACAAGTCATTAGTTTACAAATTATAAACTATTTCTTTTAAAATGAGTAAATGAGCAGGAGAAGATGAGTGAAATGGACAAGTTTGGTAAGTTTCACCAAGGATTCTTCCTCAGAATGATTTATTCTGGTTTCCTGCCTAAATTGGAATGGGTTTGCTTGGAACATCCATATTTTTTATCCCCTAATGGTCCAGCAAGGCATAGATCGATTCCGCACTTGAGTTATCGACCTAAGTTCGAGCTGTGTTCGACCTAAGTGCTCTGCACAACCACTGGGATCGACGTGGTTTTGTACCAGCTTCGCCCCATGTAACGGTCCAATTTCCGACTCCAGTTGGGAACTACTACTTTTTCAGGGAACCACGCTCGAACTCAGCTCGATTCCAGTAAAGTGCGGAATCTCTGGTGCCAGGAGTCCCCCATTCAGCCAATCACAGCTGAGTGTTTTTTGGGGCATCGCGTGACAGCTTTAGCCAACTGCAAAAAATGCCACCTTTGCCCCCCTCCATTCCAGTGGCAGTTTTTTTATAACGTGTGTGGGAATAGACGGAACATGGCCGTAGAACAGTATCCAATCGGAACGGAGCGGTGAAGAGGCACAGGATGTTCCCGCCCTCTGAGCTGGGATCAAGCTGGTTGCAGTGGGGAACAACAATGGCTTCGACCTAGGTCAGTACCCTTCTCAGGGAACTGGGTCGAACCTATTTTACTCATGTGCGGAATCGCCCATAGTGGTTAAGAGCAGCAGACTCTAAACTGGAGAACTGGGTTTAATTCCCTGCTCCTCCAGATAGAGCCTGTTGGGAGACCTTGGACTAGTCACAGTTCTTTCACCTACCTCAAAGGATGCCTGTTGGGAAGGGAAGGCGTTTGTAAGCCACTTTGAGACTCCTTATGGCTGAGAAGAGCAGGCTATCAATGCAAAAATCTTCTGCTTTATCCTAGACTGCTGTGATCTTCTCCAGACCTTGTTTGGTGCAATCTTTTGCACACTATAAGAAGAGAAAGATATATTTCTTTTTGCACGTCCTAAGCATGAGTGTCATTTTTCATGTCTCAGTTCCTCCTGGCCATCATTCTCTCCCCCTGCTCCCAGTATCCTGAAGGAAAGATATCATTACAAAAAAAATGCTAAGTGAAATATAGGCACCCCTTAAAATTGTTAATTTTATCTATTCATTGAAAACATGTTTATGCTGGCTTTCCACCCAATCAGGGTCCCCAAGGTAGCGTAAAAAAAACATTTGCGCAATTAAAAACATTTACAATTAGAAAATAATTCAGTAAATGTACCTCAAAAACAACACTAGAACCAGGGTGGAGGGCTAATAATAGTTATTGGGAGTATGCCGTTGGTAACAAAAGAGTCTTCATCCATGGGCAAAAGACACCGATAAAGTCTCCCTTGGGAAGGCATCCCGGGACTGAGAAAGCCTTTTCTTCGCTGCTTCGTAGCTATCCTGGTAATGGCAACTGAATAAAGACCTTTAATGATGATAATAATAAGGAGCAGCAGTGGCGTAGGAGGTTAAGAGCTCGTGTATCTAATCTGGAGGAACCGGGTTTGATTCCCCGCTCTGCCGCCTGAGCTGTGCAGGCTTATCTGGGGAATTCAGATTAGCCTGTACACTCCCACACACGCCATCTGGGTGACCTTGGGCTAGTCACAGCTTCTCGGAGCTCTCTCAGCCCCACCTACCTCACAGGGTGTTTGTTGTGAGGGGGGAAGGGAAAGGAGATTGTAAGCCCCTTTGAGTCTCCTGCAGGAGAGAAAGAGGGGATATAAATCCAAACTCTTCTTCTTAATGATGACAAGAGTGAATGGGTAGGTACACTTATATAGGCCACACACATACACACAAAAGACAGTGGCTGGAGCAGGTTTCAATGCTGCCAGAGAGATGGCATGACATATAATAATAACCAACTATGGCACATACATGACCTCAGTGCATGCATGGAACCAACATGGTGTAATGTTTTAGAGTAGCAGACTCTAATCTGGAGAACTGGGCTTCATTTCCTGTTTCTCCACACGAGTGGTGAACTCTGAGCTGGTGAACGGGGTTTGATTCTCCATCCCACTACATAAAGCCAGCTGGGTGACCTTGGGCTGGTCATAGTTCTCTCAGAACTCTCTCAACCCCACCTACCTCACAAGGTGTCTGTTGTGGCATGGTGGGAGGGAAGGCACTCACAGTAGAGAAGAGTGGGGTAGAAAAGCCAACTCTTCTTCATGGTGAGAGATAATAAGCCCAGAGTCAGTTCACACCTGAATGGGTTGAAATGCAGCAGTAGGGGAAATAATAAAAATAAACTTTGTTGTATCTCCACAAAGATACGCAGTGGGAAGGGGGGAGGGGGCAGGATGCAACCTGTCAGTAAAAATGTACCATCCTGACAGAAGTCAATAACAGGGTCAGTCAGGGAACAAAGGATTTGTGTGTGGATAGGGCCAGTGCTGAAAGAAAGAAAAATGTCACAGTGTAAAGAGGACCCCAGAGCTCAGTTACTGCAGGCAAATGAAAACAAACGTCGTGTTTTGCAACAACGGCAGGTCCTGAGATATTTTTGAGATAATGCTTCCATCTTTGTCAAGCGAATAGCCTTTTGCATGTTGGAAAGGAACTCCGTTGCTATTAGTGAACTCCTCTTCTCCTATGAGAGAAGTGGTAAGCTAGTCAGGAAGTTGGAAGCTGAAATAGTCACACACAGCCTATCTGTTACAGTTTGGAAGCTCAGCCACTTTATAATTACAGTATCTTTGCATCATCATGACTCCCCTCTGATGCTCCCCTCTATAAAGCCGTGGTGCGACCGCACTTGGAGTACTGTGTTCAGTTCTGGTCGCCACATCTCAAAAAGAATATCGAAGAGATAGAAAAAGTGCAGAGAAGAGCAACGAGGATGATTGAAGGATTGGAGCACCTTCCTTATGAGGTGAGGGTGCAGCGTTTGGGACTCTTTAGTTTGGAGAGGAGGCGTCTGAGGGGGGATATGATTGAAGTCTATAAAATTATGCATGGGGTAGAAAATATTGACAAAGAGAAATTTTTCTCTCTTTCTCACAATACTTGAACCAGGGGCACACATTATAGAAATATGCTGGGGAAGAATTAGGACTAATACGAAAGGAAACACTTCTTCACGCTAACGTGTAGATTGGTGTTTGGAATATGCTGCCACAGGTGTTGGTGGTGGCCACTAACCTGGTTAGCTTTAACAGGGGCTTGGACAGATTACTGGATGATGGAGGAGAAGTCGATCTATGGCTACCAATCTTGATCCTCCTTGATCTCAGATTGCAAATGCCTTAGCAGACCAGGTGCTCAGGAGCAGCAGCAGCAGCAGAAGGCCATTGCTTTCACCTCCTGCATGTGAGCTCCCAAAGGCACCTGGTGGGCCACTGCGAGTAGCAGAGAGCTGGACTAGATGGACTCTGGTCTGATCCAGCAGGCTAGTTCTTATGTTCTTATCTTCTTATGTTCTTGTAAAGTTGGTTGCTGGTTCATAACTGCAGAGATCCTATTCTGGCATTCTAATCATCATAATTCACCATGAGGGAAGGAAGTTTAGAGTTAGAAAAGGGTAACACAAGTAGGGGAAGCCTTAAGCTCTTTCTGGTCACATGGTGCTCTCCCAATTCAAACCTGGGGCCTCCATGTGCCTGAGAATTAGCTTTTCAAAGCCACTGAAGTACCAGCCTTGGAGCTTGAAAGGAAATGTCTGGGGAAGGGGAGGAGGGCTGGGGCAGACTCTGGATCTGGAAACAGTATTCCGTAGTTAAGCCTCAGAAAAATGAGTATACTGTGGTCGATTCCCCACTGGAGAGTCGACTAGGTTTGACCCGGTTCCCTGAAAAGGAACTGACCTAGGTCGACTCCATTGCTATTCCCCACAGCAGCTGAATTCATCCCACTGGAGCTGAGCTCAGAGGGCGGGATCACCTCAGCACCTCTTCTGGTCTTTGTCCCAGATTGGCTGTCGTGTTACCATGGGAACGTGAACGTGCGTCACTTTTTGTTTTTGTTTTTTACATAACGGCAACGTAGCCACAAAGCAGTGCTCTATGTAGCTAAAAGCAGCGTGTAAACGTGTGCTGTTTATATGTATGGCCATCGCTTTGTATACAAGAAGGATTAAAGGCGCACTTTTCCCTGCCGCAAATCTCCCATTCTGCACATGCCGAAAACTCTGAACTGTGATTGGCTGACCAGAGGGAATAGTTCCTCGACGATTCCCCACTTTACCAGCTTCAACCTGAGTTTGACCTAGGTTCGATGAAAAAAGTTGTACCTCTCTAGTGGAGTCGGAAATTTGACAGTTAGAGGGGGCAAAGCTGGGACGGAACCGCGTTGAACTCAGTGGCTGTGGGAAATACCTAGGTTAAACCTAGGTTGACTCTGCCAGTGGGGAATTGACCTGTGTTTCACAGAAATATGACAGTAGGGTTGTATATTCCTTCTCCACAGAACAAAGTATGCTGGGAAATCTTTATTGCAGAATGCTCCTCCTTAGTGCCTACCTAGCCCTGCTACTCCCATCCGTTTGAACATTTAAAAGTAAAAATAGATTTTGACATAAATGCTCTTGTATCAAAGTACCACGTTCAATAGTACACAAAATAATGGTTTTGACAAAGGCAGCTGTCAGGGATGGCTCCTAATGATTGAGAGAGCCAGACCATGGCCATATAATTCTGACAGTGATTATATATAAATGATTGAGAATGCCCTCATGTCAATGTAACTGCTTTTAGATATATAGACTTGCATGCTAAATGTAGCACTTGGGCTAATGAAATATCCTTGCTCTGATCTCCCTTTCACACTCTTAGTAGATAATTGTGCTGATCCCTGACACCTTTCACTCCCATGGGAAGAAAGAAGTTTCTGTTGTTCCAGGGAGGGGAAGGTCAGGTGGCTTGGAGCAGCAGTGGCGTAGGAGGTTAAGAGCTTGTGTATCTAATCTGGAGGAACCAGGTTTGATTCCCAGCTCTGCCGCCTGAGCTGTGGAGGCTTCTCTGGGGAATTCAGATTAGCCTGTGCACTCCCACACACGCCAGCTGGGTGACCTTGGGCTAGTCACAGCTTCTTGGAGCTCTCTCAGCCCCACCTACCTCACAGGGTGTTTGTTGTGAGGGGGAAGGGCAATGAGATTGTAAGCCCCTTTGAGTCTCCTGTAGGAGAGAAAGGGGGGATATAAATCCAAACTCCTCCTCCTCCTCCTCCTCCTCCTCCTCCTCCTCCTCCTCCTCCTCCTCCTCCTCCTCCTCCTCTTCTTCTTCTTCTTCTTCTTCTTCTTCTTCTTCTTTATCTCTTTCTGTTGCTGACCTTGGGGCACCTAGGCTCCACTGCAACTCTTTCTTACATTATTTGGGAAAATGGGAGGGAGGATTGTTCTGGATAAAATGGGGTGTGAAAGCCAGGTTCGGCTTCCTGTAAGCTGGGTGCTCTGTTACCTTTCCAATAAAAACTGCTGATCATCGATCCAGAGTCCATTTATTGTTTTAAGAATCAAGACCTAACAGAAGTACATAAAAATCTATGATAATTCTCATAGTTGTTTGAGACAATATTCTGATTTGGAAGCATACCATTTTCTCAACTGCTGCACTTCAACTGATTGGATTATTATCTTTATGTGAAACAGACTATCATAGCCATCTATAGAATTTGTCTACCCCCCCCCCCCGTTAAAGTCTTGAAAATTGGTGTCCATCACCACAGTTTCACTATACACTGTGTGAACTGGGAGGAGGGGAAAAGCTGATTGGTTGCTGTCTGTTTTTGTAAATAGTTTAAATACTGGAACTGAGGACAAGAATCCTCAGTTCCAGCACCCTGTACCTAGGGTGACATAAGTCAATAAGTTCTTCTTTTTTTAAGCTGCTTTGTTTGAGTGTGTTCAGCCTTACACGTATTTAATCGTTTTGGCATTACAGTAGTACTGTTTTAATGTTTATATATTTTTAGATTTATATAACGTTTTAATGATTGCAATATTATGCTGTGACCTGCCTTGAGCCCTAGAGGGATAAGGTGGCATAGAAATCAAATCAAATTAAACATACAAATAAACAAACAAACAAACAAACAACAGGACTTGGGTGCTGTGTGGTTTCCGGGCTGTATGGCCGTGTTCTAGCAGCATTCTCTCCTGACGTTTCACCTGCATCTGTGGCTGGCATCTTCAGAGGATCCTCTGAAGATGCCAGCCACAGATGCAGGCAAAACGTCAGGAGAGAATGCTGCTAGAACACGGCCATACAGCCCGGAAACCACACAGCACCCAAGTGATTCCGGCCGTGAAAGCCTTCGACAATACATTAAACAACAGGACATTTGGGAAGACATTGATTCATAGGGTTGCCATGAGTCAGACTTGATGGCATTTAACACACACACACACACAAACACACACACACAATGTTGTAGAGAAGGGTTCGTTCAGTGTGGATTTGGATTCATTTCCCCCTAACTGCACATTCTTCCCTAGCGTTTTTGTCAGCAAGACGAAGAACGAACTGCATGGCCGCAGATGCCAAAATCAAACGATACTGAAAATCACAATGCCCACAATTCCCGGAACTTTCTACAAAGGATGCCGTAGCGATAGAACTGGAATGAAATGTTCTGGCCACGTTTGTTCTGGCTTTGAACAGCCTGTCTCTCCCATCATGCACAGCTTTAACTGTTACGCGTTCTTTTTGTTCGCTAGCCTGGTTGTCAACTCACCAGTGACTGCTGTTTTCTTCCTCGCCACATTATTTTACCAGTCCTTTCCTTGTCCTTTTTTAATTCTAACCTCAATTAACGTTTCTTGCCACGTTTGGCATCCAAGTGTGAGTGTGAAGAGTCGTCAAGCTGCAGACAACTTGTGGCAATCCCAACAAGGGGCAAGTTATTAAGGGCAAGTTATTAAGCAGGGCAAGTTATTAAGCAGAGGTGGTTTGCCATTGCTTTCCTCTTCAGTGGTCTTCTTTAGTGGTCTCCCTTCGAAGTGCCAGCCCTGCTTAGCTTCTGAGTACTGACAAAATTGGACTATACCATATCGCCTTCCCTCCTTTCTGCATTCATTTGAACAATCAGGATAGAAGTAGATAAGGTACAGCTAACTAAAAAAGATAAGATTTTTTAAAAACAATAAATAAATATCTAAAAGAATCTGCTGGAAAAAAATGGGAACACAGGTATAGGAATATAAGGGAACTAGGCTAAGGATGTACATGTTAGAAGGAAACAAAAACGCTTAAACATTTTAAAAGGGAGAGAGGCACATGGGAACAATGAACTGGGCACATGAACCGGATCCAGAGTGGGGGAGGGGCAGATGCCCAACTGAATGCAGTGCAGGCTTCTGCCAATGTGAGTGTCTATTGTGTTGGTGTAAGGGGCACCCCTCCCAGTGATGACGGCAGCCAGACCTCCGGTAGTGCCTGCACCCAGAAGTATGTGCGTGCAGATGGTGTAGACCCTTCCCCGGCAAATAAACCCATCAAACCAAAGCTTGGAAATAGATTGGGCCGCAGCCCAATTTATTAATTAGCAAACATCAAACCCTTAAGAAGCTGGGCAGACAAACGGATCGCAACATCATGCCATCCCCAATCTCCATTGGGGCATTGGGCAGGAAGCCGGGAGCCACCGGGGTGGATGCCCCCTGGTGTCAACCCTTCCTGCTGGGGGTGTAGGACATCGGCTAAGCCTACCAGCTTGCCTACCGGCCCACCCCACCCCCACCTGCTGGGGTGGCTAAGCCTACCGGCTTGCTTACTGGCCTCCCCCCCCCGGCCCTTTCTTAAGGGCACCAATCATGGAGAAGACCGGCCGCCTGGCTCGGCTTCTCCCCCCAGATGTTGCGATTTCGTTGCCAACCCGCCGGGCTGCAACAAAGTACAGTCATGCAATAAACCATTACAACAAGTCAACTATTAACAATTGCAGCTAGGGAGGGTGGGTGGGTCACGCCGCTCTTGAGTCTCAGCTAGCCAAGAAGGCCGAGGCTCGGGGCGTGGCGCTTTTATGTGTCTTGCTGCTCCCGCCTTTTTCAGTTCAGGCCAATCATTACCCCCTCCTGTTTGCCTCGTGTTGCTCACCTTTGCCACAATGGCTGCCACTGGTGACTCGATGGCTGCTATTTCCTGCTTCTTCAGTTCAAGATGGCCACTTGCCTGAGTATATTTTGTGGTGTTTTATCTTCAAGTGGCTTTAATGTAAATACAATCTTAGACAATCATGGCTACACCCACCAAGTTAATTGTTTTGTGAAGCTGACTCTGCAGGTGGCTTACCTTGCAGGAGTGGCTTTCTGAATTGTAACTCAGGAAGGTTGGAAGCTTGCCCCTGGACTTCTGGCTGTTTGGGTAGAGAAAGGGACTGGTGGCAGCTACCAAATCCTGGGGATAGGGATAGGGATTCATACTCAGGGTTTTGTAAGTGCTTTGTCATGCCTTCCATTTGTCATCCCTTCCATTTGAGCAAGGTGCCCCTGGCTTAGGGCATTTCCACCCCTGTGCCTTGGGCAAAAATGGCTGCTGGCTAAATAGACTGGTGCCAAATTATTCAAAGCCCTCAGAAAATATGCATCCGATTTGCAACAGCAATGGCGTAGGAGGTTAAGAGCTCGTGTATTTAATCTGGAGGAACCGGGTTTGATTCCCAGCTCTGCCGCCTGAGCTGTGGAGGCTTATCTGGGGAATTCAGGTTAGCCTGTACACTCCCACACATGCCAGCTGGGTGACCTTGGACCACAGCTTCTCGGAGCTCTCTCAGCCCCACCTACCTCACAGGGTGTTTATTGTGAGGGGGGAAGGGCAAGGAGATTGTAAGCCCCTTTGAGTCTCCTGCAGGAGAGAAAGGGGGATATAAATCCAAACTCCTCCTCCTCCTCCTCCTCCTCCTCCTCCTCCTCCTCCTCCTCCTCTTCTTCTTCTTCTTCTTCTTCTTCTTCTTCTTCTTCTTCTTCTTCTTCTTCTTCCTGCTAAATGGGCACATACGTAAAAATATACCCAATCAAAACTGACTGCTGCTGATTCACATCACCAACAGGGCGGCTCTAAGCAGCATTGCACTCTTCTAAGCATCTTGAAGTCGACGGGCTGAGATTACACTGTCCGATGAACCCTGAGCAGTAGGATCTTTGGAACACAGGATTTCTGATTGATTTAGACGGCGTGTGACTGATCTGTTTAAACAGCTGCCTGCTGAGCTGTTCGGCAAGGATATGGGTGAAAGCAGAATTCAGTTGGGCATCATAGAAACCTCACGTGCAAAAAGTTGCTGATGGTGTCGTGCTGCGCTGTTAGGAAGCAATAGGGTGAAGCAGCCTGCTAACTGGTCACAAGTGGGTGGGCAAATGGATGTAGATTCTATCAAAAAATTAGCACCCTGTGTGCAACTGGTGAACCGGGCATGAACTGGACCCAAGGGTTGCTTAGCCTCCCTAATTGACATCAGTTTTGGTTGGCTTCGTTTGCTGGCAAGCTCTTTTTTTTACACCTTTTACATTATTTTATCACTCAGAATCCCCTGCAACGTCATACGTCCACTGCGTCCCAGTTATGTGTAATTGATGCCAAAAACAATTCTGGAATGTGGGGGAAAATGGGGATAAAGGGGATAAAATGGGATAAAATTGCCATGAGGAAAATCAAACTGGTATCATCATCATCATCATCATCATCATCATCATCATCATCATCATCATCATCATCATCATCATCATCATCATCATCATTATTATTATTAATTTTAGACTTTTATACCGCCCCATCCCCGAAGGGCTCTGGGCGGTGTACAACATATAAAATACAATGTAGATTAGATAAACATTTAAAAGCAGCGATAAAATTTTTCAGTACTTATTCCAAATATAAAAGCTCAAAATTTAAATTTAAATTTAGATTTAAGGTGGTGTCCAGCATTCCAATAATATAAAATCCCTCCCTCCCCACGGAAAAGGGAGGCATGGCGAGTCTCATGAGGTGATTAGCGGCCCAGATGTTAGGGGCCAAGGAAGGGGCACCATCATAGACCAGTGGTGGCAAACCTATGGCACGGGTGCCAGAGGTGGCACTCAGAGCCCTCTCTGTGGGCACGTGGGCACAGAGTTCATCATGTGATAATAGTGTAATTATTGCAGGGAGATTATTAGCATTAAACCTAAGACCTAGTTTTGGGGAAGTAGTGTAGGTAACCCTGTTAAGTGCTGTTAAACCCCACTGATTTTCATGGGAAATAACTAAAGCATGATCCTTTACCTGGGAGTAAGCTCAGTTGCTGGCAATGGGGCTTGCTTCTGAGTAAACCCTCCTAGGGTCGTGATTCAGTCTTTCAAAGCGTTGCACAGTTGCTTCAAAGCAAAGCAACCGATTACCACCAAGCTTACTCCCGAGTAACGCGCACCTTGGAGCCAACCATTTTTTTCTATACTAAAACCTCAGTATTCAGGTTAAATTGCCGCGTCGGCACTTTGCGATAAATAAGTGGGTTTTGGGTTGCAGATTGGGCACTCGGTCTTGAAAAGGTTCGCCATTGCTATCATAGACAGACTCAAAATGTTGTTTTGCGCAAAGGGCAAACAAATTTAAGGCAGGATTGTATTTTGAGGGTACATTACTCAGTATTGAAGGTATTTAAAGGGAGTGTTCCTCTTTCCTGATAAGGTGGAGGCATGCTATTTTGAGACGGCAGCTCTGAAGGTATCGTCTTTGAAACTCTTTTATTTTCATTTTTCACTTTAATTGAGCAGTGCGAACATAAGATCCATTGTTATTGCTTGTTACTTTCTCATAGATAAATAATTTAAGCCCTTTAAAGGGATTTTCCAAAGCACGTATTATCCTGAACCTAGCAAGGTGTTTTGCTAAAGTTCATAACAGCTGCTGGGCTAATGGGAAGTTTATGTCCTGATAGCACAGCCAACAGAAATTGTAAACTCAACATTGGGGAGCTATTTTTTTTTCTTTTTTCTTTGGCGTTTTGCTTGTTATTTACACCAGCCGCTGCACTGCTTTGGAGACTCTTTCCCTGATTACACAACAAACAGCAACAGCAAACTTCATTGTGGGATTTTCCACACAATTAGTTAAAAACATTTTGCAGCAGTAAATACAATGGGCCTTTCCCCACTCTCTTCGATCCCCCCTATGCCTCGCACTGCTCTCAGCGCGCGGCATCCCTGGCGCGCGCCCGGGCATCCCCACGACCCCGTGCTCTGTGCGGGGTCATCAAAAGGCACCCTTAAGAAGAGCGCCAGGGATGCCGCACGCTGAGGGGGCGCGACAGCGTCAGCGTCAGGGCGGCTGCGCTGTTGCCACCCCTGTCGTGGGGAGTGCCGGGGGACCCCGCGCTAATCTCCTCAAGTAGCGCAGGGCTTAAGGTAAGTGGGGAAAGGCCCAATATTTCCACCATGGAGTCCTGCATTGTTTTTATCCCAATTTTTTTTATTTCCCATCATAAAAAGTTTTTAAATGAATCCCCTTTTAAAACAATTATCTGGCCAAAGCGTTCTCAAAACGTCTTCAGTTGCTGTGTGATCCATTTACTATGTTTCCTACACTTCTCTGCTTCCCTGAATTTCCTCCTTGGCCCCATTTTCTGAGCTCACTCCATTCCCCCTTGCCTGTTTCTTTGCGGCATTCCTCTGTTCGTACTTTTATTTTGGGAGGGGCAATCTTCAAAGCATCAAGTACACAAGAAATGTAGAATGCAGGACAAGGCTGTGAGGAATTGAAACATCAATTCAACATGGAACTCCACAAGGAAAAAAGAGAGAGAGCAATCACATAATGGTGGCCAGGAATCATATTGGGACTGTGAGTGGTCGAATCCCCACTTGAAATTTGCACGCAGATCCAAACCTGTTTGTTGTGAAACCGTGTCCTCTTCATCGGAGTTTCTCCCTCCCCACCCCAGCGAGCACACAGCAGACACACTCGGTTGCAGAACTCTTAGCAATCCCCACTACCAGGCAAGCTTGCTTCGCCGGTCTCCCCTGATTGGCTGGTGTGCCTTGATAGGGCAGGACCTTTTCCCACTGCGGAAACGTACATTGTAGGGGCGTGATTAAAAAAGCGGGTAAAAGTTTAACGTTTGACTGTTTAACTGTGCAAACAGTTAATCGTTACCTGTGTAAACCATGAACAATTCAAAGTTACACATTTGACTGTTTAATGTTCACGTCCCCTTCTGCTGGCCAATCGCAAAAGCGGAAATGAAACCAAGGAAAGGCTGCGGGTGCATCGCATTGCTGATTGGTTGCCCGAATTCTGCGTCACACTCCAGGGCGGGAAACGAGTCAGGGTGTCAACCCTCATCCCTCCCCTTGGATCAGCTCTGAACTGTGTTAATGGGGTCTGTGCCACTTGCAAACAGGTCCTGCCAGAACACGGATTAACAGGAAGAACGAAAGCCAGAAACGGTATCTGCCTCACAAGCAATGGGGAGGTCATCCCTCTAACCTGGTTAGTTTGTGTTCTGAAACCTGGCTAAGACGGTCGTGGGGATTCGACCAGTGCAAACAAAAGGGGTGGACTGAAAACACTTTACCAACATTTTGCAAATTTTTAGAAGAGTTTTAAGAGATGTGTGTGGGAAAAGGCCACTGAGAAGCTTAAAAAGATTTTGATTTCGATATTGAGAAGTTTTTAAAGTTTTTGATTCTGGAATTTATTGTGGACTTCAACTTGTGATTTACCTCCATAAGGACTCTCAAAGCTCCGCACTAGAGCAGTTTATTTTCAAGAGTGAAATTAACTCTGGTTTATAATTGTTTCTTGTATTTGGCATGTAATTATAATAACGGTATAATTATAAGAAATCTTTCCTTGATTGCTGCTGCAGCTTTGGCTTATTTGGTCATATTGGGTTGCTGTACACTTAAACTTCATTCTGTCAAATTTTTGTGTTCTGTCTTTGCTTGGCATACAGAAGATCTCAGGTTTAACTCTGTTAGAAAGATCAGGTAGTACGTGATGTGAAATGAGACTTTGGAGAGCTGCTGCCAGGATCTCCAATCTTCTTCAGACTGTGAACACTTTTAGACTTTTGAGCAGAAATAAAGGGCACCACCACAAAATGGCTGCCGTTGAGAATTGAGCCCCACCAGAAAATGGCTGCCATAGGTTACTGGGTTACCTCATGAGTAAGATTGGACATTCAAATTATATTACATTTAACTGTTGGATTTCTGACTGTAATTCACAATATCAAAAACCATTTATTTATTTATTTATTTATTTATTTGTTACATGGGAGGTTTATTGTACATGTTCATTTCTATTAAGTTGTATTGGTTCACATTGTTGAATTTCATGTTGGTGGGTATTGTTGAATACATGTTTATATATCTATACCTATGTACCTATGTACCTACCTACCTACCTACCTACCTACCTACCTACCTACCTACCTACCTACCTACCTACCTACCTACCTACCTACCTACCTACCTACCTACCTACCTACCTACCTACCTACCTACCTATCTATCTATCTATCTATCTATCTATCTATCTATCTATCTATCTATCTATCTATCTATCTATCTATCTATCTATCTATCTATCTATCTATCTATCTATCTATCTATCTATCTATCTATCTATCTATCTATCTATCTATCTATCTATCTATCTATCTATCTATCTATCTAATCTAATCACTTACATTTTTCTCCCTTTTTTGAGCTAGTTATGCAGATGTTGATCAGATAGCTTGTTCTTTTTATTTTGAGTTTGCTGTTTTGACCTTGTTTTTGGATTTATGTAGCAAACAGGCACCAGAAACTCCATCAATCAGTACCATGGTTCTCATAAGTGCCACTTTATTTTATTTTATTTATTTTATTTATTTATTAAACTTTTATACCGCCCCATCCTCTAGGGGCTCTGGGCTCTTTGGGATAGATAATACCACCCTTGGAAATCCAACAGCGGGACTCAGTATAAGGCAGTTTCATGAGTGTTTAAATCAAACCAGGGATCTTTTAACACATGGTGTCATCCTCAGAATGCATTTCCCTACAGTCAATGTTTTTCTATCCATTTGAAGTGAGTAGACAGTTCGATGGTGGGAATTGCTGTCAAACTGCACCTAAATTGCAACAACCCAAAAGTGTTTTCAAGACAAAAAAGAATAAAAGTGCTTTGTGATTGCCTGTCTCAGCATAGAGACCATGGACTTCCTTACTAGTTTCCCATCCAAATCCTAACCAGGGGCGAACCCAGAGGTGCGATCCAGCAGGTTCTCACAAGTTCCCGAGAGTAGGTTACTAATTATTTGTGTGTGCCGAGAGCGGGTTACTAATTGGTGATTTTGCCACGTGATTTTTGCCTTAGCTATGCTCCTCCTCTCAGCAGTAGCGTGCAGAACTTGAAGCAGTCTAGCAGGAGGTGCACTGGTGTGTGTGGCAGCCTGCGCCTGCGTGCATTCGTTTCTTGCCCAAGAACCGGAGCAGCAGCTGCATCCTTGCCAAAGCCCTGCCCAGGAATGCCCCACCCCCGGAATGCCCAGCCATGCCCCCGTCATGCCCTGCCCAGCCCCATTGGTGCTACACCACAGTTTGAATCCCACCACCATGGGAACCTGTTACTAAAATTTTTGGATCCCACCACTGGGCGAACCTGCTTAGTTGCCTTGGCTAGCCTGGCTTATTCAGATCAGGACAAAGTAGTTCAGAGGAGACAGTTTGGGAGCTGGAGAAACATATACAAGGGATTGTCAAAGGCTTTCAAAGTCAGATTCAACTGGTTGTTGTGGGCTTGTCGGGCTGTGTGGCCGTGGTCTGGTAGTTCTTGTTCCTAACGTTTCACCTGCATCTGTGGTTGGATGCCAGCCACAGTTGCAGGCAAAATGTTAGGAGCAAGATCTACCAGACCATGGCCACACAGCCTGGAAAGCCCACAACCACCACATACAAGGGAGTTCATGGAGGAAAGCAAGCCTAGAACTCTTCTCTCTGCTAATTTTCTAAATGTAAGATGTTTTTTAGATGGGGAGCATTCGCATGCACAGAACCACTTCTCTGCCTGTGTATCGTCTTTCTTCTGCAATGTAGACCAACCCAAAGCTGCATCATGCAACCTACAGATTGTGTTCTTTAGTCGATTCCGCACTTGCGTTATCGACCTAAGTTCGAGCTGCATTCAACCTAAGTGCTCCGCACAACCACTGGGATCGACGTGGTTTTGTACCAGCTTCGCCCCGTGTAACGGTCAAATTTCCAACTCCAGTTGGGAACTACTACTTTTTCAGGGAACCACGCTCGAACTCAGCTCGATTCCAGTAAAGTGCGGAATCTCTGGTGCCAGGAGTCCCCCATTCAGCCAATCAAAGCTGAGTGTTTTGGGCATGCGTACAGCTGGCCAATCAAAAAATGCCACCTTCGTCCCTCCATTCCTGTGGCAGTTTTTTTATAACATGTGTGGGGATAGACGGAACACGGCCGTAGAACAGTAGCCAATCGGAACGGAGCGGCGAAGAGGCACAGGATGATTCCGCCCTCCGAGCTGAGATCAAGCTGGTTGCAGTGGGGAACAACAATGGCTTCGACCTAGGTTAGTACCCTTCTCAGGGAACTGGGTCGAACCTATTTTACTCGTGTGCGGAATCGCCCTTTGACTCTGCTGGCAGCTCAGTAGGATAACTGTTGATACAGCTCCACATTCTGTGAAGTCTGCAGGCCTTCTGGGGCCACCTCTCCCTGGAGAAAGAGCTCGTTGGGCAGTTGCTAGCAGTTGGCCTGCCTGCTCAAGTAGTTGAGCCCAGACAATGGGAACATCCAGGTGAGTCCCTTTCCCCTCTATCTATTCGTGGCACTTCCTTAATGATGTCCCGAATCATATTGATGCGGCAGAGACAGAGAACTTTGAAATCTCTCCTCTTCCCCATGCTTGGAGAAGGGGATAAATATAAGATATGTTTGCGACGCCCTACTCGCCACATTTTGGGTAATGACATTTAATAAGAATATTTCCAGGAGGGGAGCACAGCTTGTTGTGAAGAAGCCTGCTGTTGAATATGTCAAACTGTTCCTGTACCATGCTGAGGAGGACGGGCTGAGGGAGGAGTGGGGGAAAAAATGGTACCTGACAGATTAAATGTCGCTTCTCATAGCGACTCCTGAGAAAATATACATCTCGAATTTTTTTTTTTGTTACAAAAACGCAAGAGAGGAACATTAAAGTTTTGTGTTTTCAGCAACGGCTCAGCAAAAAATTAATCGGCTTCCAAAATATCCTCCTCATGCTGAACTATAGCCAAGTTTCCGAAATAGATCCTTTTCAGTTCTGAATTTAGAACTGGAGTCACACGTTGCTGCTATATTCGGAATTGCACACATATATCTCAATCCCATCACTGAACAACGTGCAGGCATCCTCCTTGACTGTAGCTGGCTTCCAGTTTCAGGATAAAAGTTATGTCTGTGCTCTTCTTCTAGGTTTGGGAAATTCCTGGAGATCTGGCAATAGGAGGGTGGCATTTCAAGGGACAGATCTCAGCCAGCTGTAATGTGTAGAATTCACCCTCCAACACAAGCAGTTTATCCAAGGCTACTGATATCTGTAGCTTGGAGGTCAGTAATAAGTTGGGGGATCTCCAGGCTACCCCAGGAGGTTGGCAGCTCTATAATTTCTTCAGATTTCATGTTCATTCTGCTTTCTTGAGGAGGATAAGAAGAAGAGGAGGAGGAGGAGGAGGAGGAGGAGGAGGAGGAGTTTGGATTCATATCCCTCCTTTCTCTCCTATAGTAAGGTGACCAGATGGTCACCTTTGTGAACTGGGATGGGTGGGTAGGTGGGTGGCCGCATGCATGCGCGCAACCGCAGGAGCGCACAGCCTTCTGGGGCACTCCCGTTTCCCGCCCTGTGACAGGGAAACCAGAAGGCCGCACTGCCTTGCGCCCCAGAAGGCCGCACTGCCTTGCGCCCCAGAAGCCTTCAAAAAATCGGGACACTTGAAAAAACCCGCGGGATGCGGGACAAATTGTTAAAAGGCGGGACTGTCCCACCAAAAGCGGGACGTCTGGTCAGCCTATCCTAAAGGAGACTCAAAGGGCCTTTACATTCTCCTTGCCCTTCCCCCTCACAACAAACACCCTGTGAGGTAGGTGGGGCTGGGAGAGCTCAGAAGAACTGTGACTAGCCCAAGGTCACCCAGCTGGCGTGTGTTGGAATGTACAGGCTAATCTGAATTCCCCAGATAAGCCTCCACAGCTCAAGTGGCAGAGCGGGGAATCAAACCCGGTTCCTCCAGATTGGAATACACCTGCTCTTAACCACTACGCCACTGCTGTTCCTGAACAACTGAACAACTGTGCAGTTCAAAACAGAGCGATACTGCTCTATGCTCATTGACCTCAATGGTCATAGAAATGTGTCACTCTGTTCAGCATTGATTAAAGCAGAATCCTTTGAGATGTCCAAAGAGGGTCAGCCAGCAGAATGTGCTCTTGTGACTTTCCCATGTAGCATCTGTGCTTTCTTATTCCCTCAGCTCTTTTCAAACGAATGAAGGCAGCACAACAGATCTGACAGACATGAAGTAAAATGAGGTGCCAACACGCCGATTTTAACTACTAGCCCACAAATGAACAGTGCATAGAAAATGCAGTGTAAAGGTTACAGTGAAGAAGAAAACACTTGAGGGGCTAATGTTCAGAAAGCTTTTTATTCCTCCACCATAAGAATATTTGTTGAAGGGGAGAATCGTATGTGTGAGGAATACAAAAGAAATGGAATTGTGGGAACCATGAGAGGCCCAGATAAAGGAGAGAGCGCAAATAATTAGGCCCAGCGAAAATAATGCATTAGAAATAGGTAAGGTTTAAGGTGAGTCCCTTAGGTCTTCCTTTTAGCTTTCTCAAAAGTTAAGCTGATAACAGGAGAGAGAGAGAGAGAGAGAGAGAGAGAGTAAATCACTGCCAAGTAGCAGAAAGTTGTAAGAAATGATCATGAGGCAATATCTTCTATTCAAACATGCTCATTTACGGAGGTACCTGAAGTATCTTGATATTTTTTTTTTCAGAGCAGGAAGATCTAAATTATTTCCCCAAAGATTTTGGTGATGATGAATAATCATTTTCCGCTCTTCTGCCCTTTACATCTGGGCAACCCCCTATGGAGAGGTTTAGCCATCCTCCCCTTTTTGGGGGGAGGGTTTGAAAAATGGGTTTATTGGATGCCTTTTCTTGTATTAATTGCTGTTTTTAAATGGAATTTTAGTAAGTTTTTAATGATTATTTAAATGGATGGAGCCTTTGTATATTGTTGTTGTGGATTGTATGGTTTGCTCCCCCATTTAATATTGAATTGATTTTATGTTGTACACCACCCAGAGCCCCTTGGGGATAGGGCGGTATAGAAATCTAAATAATAAATAAAATAAATAAATAAATTTTGAAAACTCAGGGTGAGGGGTTGCAGAACAATACCATTTGGTCAAAGTCTGTTCAAGCACACCTCCTGAGTCCATTAAAGTTTTGCAATTACTGAAACAAGAAGATACATGAGCCCTATACCCATAGCATTATAATATACACATCGTACAGAATATTGCGAATAAACTCTCCTTTAAAACAGTGCTGTATAGTGTTTAGTAGTGGGTTTGATTTTCCATTTCTCCATAGGAGCATCAGACTCTTATCTGGTGAACCGGATTTGTTTCCCTGCTCCTACACATGAAGCCTGCTGTGTGACCTTGGGCTGGTCACAGTTCTTTGGAATCTCTCGTCCCCCACCTACCTCACAAGGTGTCTGCTGTATGAAGAGGAAGGGAAGGAGTTGGTAATCTGCTTTGAGACTCCTTACAGGAGAGAAAGGTGGGGTATAAATCCAAACTCTTATTATTGATAACCATGATTTGTCACATCACGTTTGTCCCTTGGTAAATACTTGATGGGTTTTCTGGGCTGTGTTGCCATGGTCTGGTAGTTTTGTTCCTAATGTTTCACCCACAGGATGCAGCCGAAATGTAAGGAGCAACAATTACCAGGTAATAGCCACATGGCCCAGAAAACCCACAGCAGCCGGTTGACTACAGCTGTGAAAGGCTTCAACAATACAAATCATTGCTGGTTAGGAAACTGAATGGGTAGCCTGATGCTACAATATTTGAAGATTAAGGTAGGGGTGGAGCAAGAGGGAATTGTGCCCGAGGCACGCGTGCACCCTGCGCCCCTGCCATGCCCCCATCCACCCCCACCATGCCCCAGAATGCCCCCAGAATGCCCCTGCCACACCCCCACAGGGTCGAGCGCCTGGTGCGTTGTGATCCCCCAGTCCCCTTGGTGCTACGCCACTGTTAAGGTGCCACAGTGCATGCCTGTGTTGTGTCCCTTACCAGTTGTGCCACGTGACCTCCCCCAGAGCTTGACTGGTTTCGATGTGGATTGACAATGGTGAATGAGAGTGAAGTACTGAATTTACAGTTCCCTCTGCTAAGTGTGCTTTTTCCTACTGTTCCTCCAAGAACCTAGAACATTGTATGCAGAGGTGGGATCCAGCAGGTTCTCACCAGTTCCCGAGAGTGGGTTACTAATTATTTGTGTGTGCCGAGAGGGGGTTACTAATTGGGTCTGCTTTTCCATTAGAAATTCCATTAGGTCCAAAAATCATAAAGTCCTGTTGTTTCCTATGTGGCTGTTTAGCGAAGGTAGAAAACAGGATAATTCTCCCTGTTGGGCTGTTTTAAAAACATGTTTTAGAAATATGGTAAAGTTCCTTGTTTAAGGAAAGTATCCTTCTTTTGATTTCTAGAAACAAAATGAAGTATTTGAAAGTATTAAGTATTTGACAGGCAGTCAATTAGAGGAGAAGTAGTTGTTTCTGTTGGCAGTAGACGATGGGACTTGCTATAATGAGTTTAAATTATGGACAGAAAGATACCAGCTGGAAATTAGGAACTTTTTTGTTTACAGTAAGAGTTTTTTGCAGTAACAGAGAAATTATTAATGCCCCGCCCCCTGAATGCCCAGCCACGCCCCCGTCGTGCCCCGCCCAGCCCCATTGGCGCTACGCCACTGTTTGGATCCCACCACCATGGGAACCTGTTACTAAAAGTTTTGGATCCCACCACTGATTGTATGTCTGTGTTCCCTGTTGTTGGAGTCCACAATGTGTTGCATGTACAGCACTTGATTACTCTATCTTCTTAGTTGGTTTCGTTAGGACACGAGTGCCCTTTCTGCAAAACCTTTTAAAACATTTTGAGGCAAGAAATAAAACACTTCCATGGAGTCCCACGTGGTTTTTACCCCAAAAGTTCAATTAGCAACCTCAAAATGTTTTTAATTAATTCTCTAAAACGATTCTCCAGTTGAAATGTCTTGAAAACATCTTCGGTTGCTCTGCAATCTATTGACCACGGTTCCCACACTTCCCTACTTCTCCTGAACTTTCTCATTCGGGCCATTTTCCCAGCAAACTCTCTATTTCCCCTCATCTGTTTATTTGCTCATTCTGGGTTTTTATTTTAATTGGGGGGTAATTTTCAGGGAATTGATTATTGATCAATAATTTTAAAAAATGAGTTTCTTTCACTGTCATTAATCCCCATTAGCATAAGAAATGTCACTACAGAAGTCACAGCACGGGTTGGGAAGAAATAAGGAGCTGAACAAACCTTTATGGGTCATGCAATTTTTTTTTGAAAAAAAAATAGTCTTAGCTGCATACAATCTTGGGGAGGACTACAATTATTGCCCGGTGGCAAACGCCAGAGAATAATCATACAAACTTTTCACAAAGAGAAGTGTTTTCGCATTGCTCTCCCGGGGAAAAAGAAACATTTCTTTCTTTTATTCAAAGCAAGTGAATTCAGACCCGCTGCTTGGGTTTAACTTTCTTATTGATTAGCCAATGCAATTCTTTTGCTTGCTTAGTTGCAGAGCCCCCAGTGATTAGTATTGGAGTTTGTGGTTTCATGCTCTTTGGTAATGAGGGTTTGCATACTGAGGTGAGCAAACATTCAAGCGCCTTCATCTTATGCATAAATGTGCTATTTCCGCAGAGCAGTTGGAAGATTATGGCGATGTTTCAGGTTGCTTGGATTAATTTACAGCTAAAAAAATAGGAACTGTTGCTTAAAAAAAACCCCAATAACCCAAAGTTAAAACTGGAGCCGCGAACAAGAGGAAAGCATTACAGGGAGGGAACCTACAGCAAATATTGCAGGGTATTTAAGAACAAGAGAACATGAGCTTGGGCCCTTCTGAACTGGACCTTTATCTTTATCTTTATTGACCTTTAATAGGCATAGATAGATCAAGATTTACACAGACACATTCTGCAGTCTCAAGTATAGTTCAGTAGCAAGGAAATAGTCCACATAACTTGACGGTTGACTTCGAGGGATTCAAATCACTTCAGATTTTTTTAAAAAGAAATAGCCAGAGCAAATGACAGTAAATACCCCTACACATCAATGTAAAAATACAATCTAATATAAAATTGCAATAAAAATAGATCTGTTTAGCAAGTTAAAAGCAAAATAATACGGCAATAGCTATCGTACCATGCCGAACATTAGACAGATTGGAGAAGATACCTATCTTTTATTTAAAAGTTCTACGTTTGTTTTATGTATCATATTTGATATTTAAAAATTTGATTCTGTGCCAAATAATAATGAACCAATTTGGTTTAGTGTACTGGTATAATATATTTTTTTAAAAAATACAGTTAAAAGTAATAAAATGGGAATAAATTAGCACTTTAAAATGGTTGTCAGGTATAGAGCTACCATACGTGTCAGGTATAGAGCTACCATACATATCGCTTCTTGGCCTTTTGGCTGAGCTCAAGCATAACATACTGTGAACTGGACCATGGACATGTCCAACACGGCAGTCTCACTGTAGGTCAGATCAGGTTTTGATAAGACTTTGGCAGGGTTCAACTTGATGTGCCAAAGACTGCTGATCATCATTCATTTTCAAAAGGAAATGTAAATGGCACTCACCCCTTAGCCAAACTGAGGGCATGTGGGGAATGGAGAGGGAGTTTAACTCTTTAACTCCTACATGGTTTTGCATATGGCCACTGTCATGCCCACACAGAGGCTTTTGTTATTTCCCCATTAAGCTTCAGTTTCCCCATAATTAGCATGGTTTTAGTACATTGTCAAGTCTTCTAAGGGAGGGTATTTTAGTTAGCCCCTGTCCCTTTAAGACATTTCCCAATACACAGTTTCCTTCTTTACTCAGCAATCCCCTGTTTTAGTTCTGGTCAGTCAGTCAGAGCGAGGTGCTAAGGGTAGCTGGACACTGGAATATTTGTGATGTAAATGGTTAAGGTTAACAGCAATTAGAACCAGACAAAGACTGAAAGAACAAAAAGGAAGCAAGACACAGTGGACTTTCTTGAAAGCAGCCAAGAGAAGATACAGTCTACAGCTTCAAATCTCCTCAAGACAAGCAAGTATCTAAATCAGATAGACCCAAGGGAGGAGTTAGGGTCTTGCTTCTCTCAAGTAATAAACCTATTGTTGAACGGTTGAACCTGGCTTGTTTTTCCCCTACTCTGTCCTAGCCAAGTACAAGGCACCAAAAACAGATTAACTTGGGGGGGGGCAGAACAGCCACCCAAATCAAAATCGTGTCCCTGCTGTTAACACTTCAATGGGGGGGGGAGGGGAGACATGAAAGAAGCCATCTTTGTTTCCAGTCCCAGTTCCAGTCTCTGGCATCTCCACTTAAAAAGAACTGGGCAGTAATTGATGTGAAAGGTTAAGACTCTGGAGAGCAGCTGTTTGTCTGACTACTAGGCAATACTGACTTAGACCAGGCACCTTCGTGTTTACATATGTACTCTTAATTAGTGAAACCATCCAAGGGTGTGGTTGCCTTTGATCTAGGATGCCTGAGAATCCTTTAGGCCTCTCTCTCATACATCCCGAATCCGAAACAAGGCTATAAACTCCTGCAGTTTGCCTTCATAGTCAAACAGAGATTTGTGGTCTCTATGGTGTTGTTATGGGGCGATTTCCCACTTTTAAAAAATGCTGAGGCAAACTGGTCTCGTATGAATCGCAGCTTTTGAGCGCGTAGCCGTTCTCCCCACTTCAGCTTGTACCGTAGGAAAGCTTCGCTTTCTGCCGCGGCTGCAGAGAAGCAGCACTCACCACATCCACGCATTCGCTGGTGATCAGCAGGGCGGGTCTTTGTTCTGATTGGCTGGAGCGCAGATCTGGAGGCGATGGCCATACATATAAACAGCACATGTTTACACGCTGCTTTTAGCTACATGGAACACTGATTTGTGGCTATGTTGCCGTTATGTAAAAAAAAACGGACGCACGTTCATGTTCCCATGGTAACACGACAGCCAATCAGGAACAAAGAGCAGAAGGGGCACTGAGGTGATCCCGCCCTCTGAGCTCAGCTCCGGTGGGACAAACTCGGCTGCTGTGGGGAGTAACAATGGAGTCGACACGGTGTGTAGAGTTGTAGAGTGGAATGTGCAGAGTTGTTCTGGAAACCTTCAAGTGAATTATTGGAAGCTGGGAACCCCAAGCTTGAAGTACCTCATGAATTCTCTTCAACCTTTTGGCAGGGAGTGATGTCCCCCAGCTTCTCTTTCTCTGTCAGCTACGTTCCACAGCATCAAGTGTCAAACAACATTCTTTATAGCATGTGGTAATCAAAGGATCAGTGAAACGAGAGGTCATTATTGTTTCTTTGTCTGAAGTGGACACGAAATGAACTCTCAGTTGGGTTTTCTAATGTGAGGATAGCTCACAGTAACCTTCTAATTAGCAGAAAGACAAACTTCCACTCCTCCAACCCAGCAGTGACACTAAAAATATCAGAGTTCAGGTTAAAAAAGAGTATAGCTAAGTCTGCTGCTACAGGACTCCACTTCATGTCGTGTTTGATTGTAATTCCTTTCCACATTCTCCACAACCTCATCAAACAATAAGTTAGTAAGCTTTGAAGAATGAATTGCAAATGATCTACGGATGCATGTTCCTATAGATGTGAATAAAAAACAGGATATCCAGAAAAAAAGTATATTTTCCTCAATGTTTCCTGAGGCCTTTCCCCCCCCAGTTTTTCAATCACCTAGATACAATCCTCCTAGCAGTGGCGTAGTGGCTAAGAGCAGGTGCACTCTGATCTGGAGGAACCGGGTTTGATTCTCCGCTCTGCCGCTGGAGTTGTGGAGGCTTATCTGGGGAATTCAGATTAGCCTGTGCACTCCCACACACGCCAGCTGGGTGACCTTGGGCTAGTCACAGCTTTTCGGAGCTCTCTGAAATGTCACACAGTGTGTGGTGTGTGGCAAGGGTGCTCCAGGGGTGTGGCGGGAGTGTTCCAAGGTGGGGCGGTGTAAGGGGTTGTTACTCCAGTCATCATTTGAGACTCAAGAAGGTTTCATGAGCTTTATTGGATCTGTGTCATCCCAAGGCACAGGTAGCCAAAACTGAAGTGTGACCCCCTGGCCTTGGCATATACCTGGAAGTTACAGAAAGGTTCAGCCCATAATCCCCCCATCTTTGCATTCCCATAATATCAGCATTTGAAAGGACGGTGGAAATAGCGGCATTGTTTGGGACAGACAATGACTAGGTTCGCATAAGCAGGGGGAGGCCTCCTTAGCCTGGGGCGATGATAGCCTGGGGCAAAAAACCATGGGAAAAAACATTTCATTTCCTGCCTCAAAATGTTTTTAAAGGTTTGTGTGGAAAGGACCTCTCTTAGCCTAACCTGTTTCACAAGGTTTGTTGTGAGGGTGAAATGGAGGAGAGGTGCCACAAGCCATTTTGTGTCCCCACCGGGGGGAAAAGGGGGGATATAAATGAAGCAAAGAAAAAATAAAACCACGTGGAATTCATTGGCATGTCAGACTAGTCCAGCTAGACCCAGTCTGGTCTTTGAAAGGTTAAACTTGAGATTCCTGCAGTCTGAAAGCAAGTGTAGACCTTCTAAAACTTTCCTGCTTCCTTTTCAGGGAAAATGTTTACCGCACAATTATTTTATTTATTTATTTATTTATTCAATTTGTAGGCCGCCTCATCCCCGAAGGGCTCGAGGCGGCTCCCAACATGGCTGTTCCCAACAGCAAACAATACAACATAAAATTAAGCCATTAAAACTCAGCAGCAATTAATAAATAAATTAAAACAACCAGATTATGTAAACACATATATACACAGGCGCCCGATCTAAGGCCAAAGAAAAGGAAGGAAGGAAGGAAGGAAGGAAGGAAGGAAGGAAGGAAGGAAGGAAGGAAGGAAGGAAGGAAGGAAGGAAGGAAGGAAGGAAGGAAGGGAAAGGGAAAGGGAAAGGGAGGAAAGGAAAGAAAAGGGAAGGAAGGAAGGAAGGAAGGAAGGGGAGAGGAGGAATAGAGGCAGGGCCCAAGGTGGAATTAGGGCCCAACCAGATGGTCCAGGCTGGCAGTTTTGATTTAATGGGGGGCAGTGGAACTGCGGCCGGCCCCTCCAAAAGCCCGGTGGAATAGCTCTGTCTTACAGGCCCTGTGGAACTTGCCAAGTTAGAGCAAGACAGTCCTATGAGTCCGCCCAAGGAGTATCGAACCCTCTCATTGTTGCCAGCCCAAACCAGTCTTCTTGCCTCCGATTCCCACTTCACAAAGGCTCTGTTAATAATTTCTTTCATCATGCTCTGTATCTTAAAGACAAATTGCAACCACTTTAAAACAGTCCTGGCTGACAGGAGAATCAGCTACTGAATCTTAATAATTGATTTTTTTTTGGAGAGGGGGGTGAATCCATTATCATTGCAACTGCCCAAATGGGAGAAAGAGCAAACCGGCATAAATTTGAAAGCTACAGTGGTTTAACAAAGTCGGCCACGGCTGCAATCGTCCTGTTTTAATACCATCATCTATAAGCCCAGGAATTACTCATTGATCCATTGGTTCATTCCTTCCTAAGATCTACCGTCCTCCAGGGAAGACCCTGGAGCTTTGATATTGTTAGCATGCTTTCGAGTTATATATATATGACTGCAGCTTTCATGCCTTGCTCAGAAGAGGGAGGCAGGAGAGAAGTGCTAATGTGTATGTTTTTGGGTCCAAGACACTCAAGCCGGATGGGAAATCAGCATAAGGCCCCGAAGCTCAAGATGTTCAATTGATTGATGATCGCTTTAGATCCAGATGTTTGGGAGCTTCTATGTGATGGCCCAACGAAGCACAGGTAAGTTCATGACATGGTCGGGGAGCACAGGAGAACAGCAATAGTATACATCCACAAGAGAATAAGAACGAAGAAGAGTTTCGGATTTATACCCCACTTTTCTCAACTGTAAAGAGACTCAAGACAGCTTATAAAATCCTTCCCTTCCATCCCCACAACAGTTACTTTGTGAGGCAGGTGGGGCTGAGGGAGTTCTGAAGAATACTTGACCCCTAGCTCAAGGTGACCCACATCGAGGCTTCATGTGGAGGAGTGGGAAACAAAATCCTGATCCCGAACCAGATAAGAGTGCATAAACTCATCTTGCTTGGAGGAAGTGAAAGAATCAAACTTGGTTCTCCAGAGCAGCAGTGGCATAGGAGGTTAAGAGCTCGTGTATCTAATCTGGAGGAACCGGGTTTGATTCCCAGCTCTGTCGCCCTAAGCTGTGGAGGCTTCTCTGGGGAATTCAAAGATTAGCCCAGTGGTGGCGAACCTTTGGCACTCAGATGTTAGTGGACTACAATTCCCATCAGCCCCTGCCAGCATGGCCAATTGGCCATGCTGGCTGGGAACTGATAGTGTAGTCCAATAACTGTATCTGGAGTGCCAAAGGTTCGTCACCATGGGATTTCAGCCTGTGTATGCTCCCACACACTGCATGCAGCTGGGTGACTCCTCTTGGGCTAGTCACAGCTTCTCAGAGCTCTCTCAGCCCCACCCACCTCACAGGGTGTTTGTTGTGAGGGAGGAAGGGCAAGGAGATGGTAAGTCCCTTTGAGTCTCCTGCAGGAGAGAAAGGGGGGATATAAATCCAAACTCTTCTTTTTCTTCTTCAAATTAGAGTCTGCTGCTCTTGACCAGTACACCACGCCAGTGGTGGGATCGAAAAATTTTCGTAACAGGTTCCCATGGTGATGGGATTCAAACTGTGGTGTAGTGCCAATGGGGCTGGGCGGGGCATGATGGGGGTGTGGCCGGGCATTCTGGGAAGCCCGAGAGGCATTCCTGGGGGGGGAGCTGTGGCCAAGCAGGATGCTACGCTGCTGCATGAGATCCTTAGACAGGAGGAAGCCCGAATGCACGCATGGCTTAGGCTGCCACCTGCCTTGACGGTGGCACCTCCTGCTAGACTGCTTCAAGTTCTGCGCGCTACCGCTGAGAGGAGGGGTGTAACTAAAGCAAAAATCACGTGGCAAAATCACCAATTAGTAACCCCCTCTCGGCACACACAAATAATTAGTAACCTACTCTCGGGAACCTGTGAGAACCTGCTGGATCCCACCTCTGCACCACGCTGGCTGTTGGTGTGATCCAAGCAAACTTTTTGAGTAGTCACAATTGCACAGATTATGACAGTCACAATATATGGATCCCCTTTGTCTTAGTTGCTGGTTGACGTGGACATTTTATGGAAAAGGTGGGAGAGAAAACCTTTCAGTAGAATAAAATGGAAGCGTCATTTCAAATTGTCAGTAATGTTCCCAACCTGCTAAGGCTCCTTCCCTTTTCTTTTGTAGCAGTTGACCGATATCCCATCTAATGACTAGCTCGTAAAATAATATCTTAGGAGGATTCCCCTGACGACTCAGTATGTGCCACTCTGTTGGGTTTGCCCTTTCATATTTAGCTGGCAAACACGGTGGAGTAAGTCACACTGAGTGAAAAAGAGGTAGATTCCACAGAGAATTTAGGCACATGAAGCGGAAATCTTTAAATGATTAAACAAAGGTTTAAAAGGGGAAAAGCTGACCTTCTAAATCATTTAAGTACCATTTATTTAAACCCTTTGTTTATTTCCGAGATTCCTACTTCACCTGCCTGCACAGCTAAATGGTCCCTGGAACCCATCTCTTATCATTCGGTGTGACTTGTTCCACTGTGTTTACACCTAAACAGAAGAGGACAAAGCTGAGATGCAGTGGGCATCCTTGCTGTTTGTCAGCGTCAGTGTCACCGCAGGTTCGAGGTACAGAATCAGAGGCAAAAGAGCCAAACCGACAAAGGAATACAACTAAAGAAATAATTTTATTCAGGCCAACAAGGGCTTCCGCTAGAATCAGGAGAGTTGCGCTCATCTGGGCAAAACCAGGGGTGTATAAAGGGTCCAAGCCAGAGTACATCAAAAGAGAGAAAAGATGAATTGGTGCAGATAGAATGACAGCAATAATGTCACGATTAAGTCATCAATATGCCAATATGCCAGGAGATGTTCTCAATGTTCCCAAAACATGCAGAGATTTAGATTCGTAGTTTGACCTGATTTAGCATATTTCACACTATTGACATCCTGTTCCTCAGATGTTTCTGCTTTCTTATGTAAATGTGCCTTTATGGCCCTGGCTTAAACTAAACAAAAGAGGCTAACTGTTGACACTTCTTCTGGAGTATCTCAGAACCTTGGTGCCAGGGAAAGATTGTTTCTTAGGCAGAAAATGGGAGTTTTCCCTTTATCATTAGGATGCTTGCGTTCTTGTGCATGATTTAGAACAAAAGGGGTCTTTTGTGACACTATGAATTCCATTAGGCCAAATGCTAATGGGTCAGGGCAGGGAGCCTACGTGGCCTCTCGCTCTGCGGATTATGGCTGCTGCCATCCAGGGCCTGGCTCGGAAGATAAAAATATATTTTCTTTTTCTGTGAACAGAAAGCCTTTATTGGCATATTAAAAAAACACAATAGCTACAAAACAAACCAATACAGCAAAACACATCCAATGCAAACCCGCATGACACATCGATCCATGTTCACATCTTCAACAAAAAAGAAGGCCCCCAGTTCTCATTCCACTGGGCCCGAACCACCCAACAACAAGCAAATTCTGTCTGCATCATACTGACCATGTTTGTTATGATTACTATTAGCAAGAGACAGAAATTGAAACACATATTACATCTAAAAATAATACCACAGATAAACATTTCAGAGCTGCTACAGAGACATGCTAAATTCCCAGGTTAATATATTGTAGTATAGCAATAAAATATTAAAGTAAGGTGGCGTGATAAGGAAGGGAGAAGTTAATTACTTATGCTCTAAAATCCCTAGCTTAGACCCATGGCTGGATTATTTGCATTCAATTATTTCAAGGAGAAGAGTTCTTACTTACAATCTCAGGGTTGGTATTATTCAGAAGAATTGGAATTGCAACCTTGAAGTCAGCAGGGGCCATGGTGAGGTAGTGGTATGGAGGATTTACATATCGACTTCTGACTCCCCTTGGTTCTCGAAAGCAATTAAAGAGCAAGAATGGGCTATGGTTTCAATCTGCGTTTGGTTGCAGGAACATAATCTTTAGGTTTATCAAGATTATTGAATTGGACACGCAATATGAGCCGGAGAGCATAATAACAATAAATCTGGCAAAAGCGTCAAAGCTCGCCGTTGTGTTAAGGTTAACCAGAGTAGTTAAATGGATTAGCCATTTAGCCTTGGATTAGAGGTATTGCTAGATTAAGTGAGTGAGCATGTCCTTTTGCTGCCTTGGTCGAATGTTTTGGAATTCCACATCAAAGCAGTTTCACTTTCAGGGTGTTATGAAGCCTCAGTAAGGAGTAAGCTTACTTACTGAGCGATTCCAAGGATAGACCAATGGTTTCAATTTTGTTTTGATAATGTTGTCCATAACATTGATTTACATATCATGTGGTACATTGGTGAACAAACCTGGAAGAGTCCTATAGATAATGTATTTTCATTGACAATATTTGAATGCTCTTAACCAAACCAAGGTTCTCAAAAGTGATATACGTCCCGCTTCCAGGCAAATAGCAGCAAAAGGAACACAGTTAGGTAGGCCCATTATTTTATGTAGAAATTTGGATTGTAAGAGTGTTAATGGTTTTATTAACTGCAAGAGATCCAAATTGGGGACCGATATAATATCTGTGCTCCAACTTTAGCGTGTTAAATACCTTAATTGCTGCAGGTATATATCTATTACCAGTGTTATGCAAAGAAAACGGGAGACTGCTCTCATTATTACTTGGAGGCCATGGTTGAGGAAAGATTGCGATGCAGGTGCCAAGACAGATTATAAGAAGAATTGATTCCACAGAATTGTGGCATTTTAAATTGTTTGACCTGCTCCAGAGTAATATTATTGACTTCCCACTCTGTGCATCTTCAGCCGTGCCGTGAAAAAACTAAATTTTTTGATTTGTTATAATTAATCTCCAGTTTATTAGTTTTACAATACTGGATGCATCGCCAAATGGAGAAGGCCCACTTTAGATCCTGAGAATAAAGCTGCATCATCCGCATATAACATTAATGGTATTGGCAATGCATTTAGAATAGGAGGATGACTATTGGTTTCTAATAAGGCAGGGGCTAAGTCATTCAAGAAAATATTGAACAGTGTGGGGGCTAGTACACAGCCTTGCTTGACTCCTTTTGTGATTGTGATATTTTTTGTGTTAGCAGGCCCTCTTGCAAGCATTTGACCTGGCAAGATGTATTCGAGGTAAGGTGTTGGATCAGGAGAGGGAGCAGTCTTGGGTCAATTTTTAAACCCGGAGATTCTGCCATAGAAGTTCTCTAGAGATGGAGTCAAAGGCTCCCCTTTAAGGTCAATGAATTCTGCATATAGTTTTGCTCTTTCCCTTGGTAGCATACTCTGTTAAGCTAGATGAAACAAAATAAGGCCGTGATCTAAAAGTTGCTTTTCCTTTCACGAGGAAGCCAATTTGCTCCAGCTCCAAGAATTTTATTGTGTACCAGCCAAGATTCTATTTTGTTCAGCAGGAATTTGGAATAAATCTTTCCGGCCACTATTGATAAAGAGAACAATCGAATGGAAATTTGTAGGATCACTTGGATCTCCTTTTTTGTATATCAGCACAAGTATGGCAGAAAAGCCAAGATTTAGGATTTGGCTTTCAGAGTTGTTGACATAGGTAAAAAAGCGCTGCCTAGCAATTTCCAGCCCACCAGTTCGGAATTTAGGTTGAAGATTTCTTCACCAAGAATAAGTGCATCAGGGCCTGGGGCTTTCTCCTCTTTCATATTATCAATCAAGATGGTAACTTCTTTTTCTGTGCTCACATCAGGAGTCACTGAATGAAACAAGACTACTAGACCAGGAACAACAGCTGCTTCTAGCATCAGCAAACAGATCGTGCTCCCCTCTATACCGCAATATATTATTATTATTATTATTATTATTATTATTATTATTATTATTATTATTAAATTACTTATGCCTAAAATCCCTACTTAGACCCATGGCTGATTATTTGCATTCAATTATTTCAAGGAGAAAAGTTTGCCACAATCTCAGGGTTGGTATTATTCAGAAGAATTGGAATTGCAACCAAGCCAGTTACAGCGAGTAGTGGTATGGAATTTACATATCGACTTCTGACTCCCCTTGGTTCTCGAAAGCAGTGAAACAGAGAATGGGCTATGGTTTCACCCGCTACTGCAGGAACATAATCTTTGTTTTACCAAGATTATTGAACCTGCCACGCAAGAAAAGCCGGAGGGCATAATATTAAATCTGGCAAGCGCCAAGGCTCGCTGTGTTGGGTTAACCAGAGTGATTGAAGTTAGCCATTTGGCCTTGGACAGTATTACAGATTAAGTGGTGAGCATGTCCTTTGCTGCCTTGGTCAGTGCCGGAATTCCACATCAAGCAGTTTCACTTTCAGGGTGTTATGCTTCCCAGTAAGGGTAAGGCTACTTGCTTATCTCCAAGGATAGACCAATGGTTTCAATTTTGTTTGATAATATTTGACCATAACATTGATTTGCTATCTTGTGGTAAAAGTGAACAAAACTGGAAGAGTCCTCACATAATGTGACAATATTTGAATGCTCTAACCGCCAAGGTTCTAAAAGTGATCTGTCCCGCTTCCAGGCAAATAGCAGCAAAAGGAACACAGTTAGGTAGGCCCATTATTTTGTGTAGAAATTTGGACAGAGTGTTAATGGTTTTATTAACTGCAGAGATCCAAATTGGGGACCAGATAATATCTGTGCCCAACTTTGGCATTAAATACCTAAATGCTGCAGGTATATCTATTACCAGTGTTGTAAAAGAAAACGGGAGATCACTCTCACGCTATTGGAGGCCATGGTTGAGGAAAGATTGCTACGCGGGTGCCAAGACAGATTATAAGAGAAGGTGATCTTGTGGCATTTAAAATTGTTTGACCTGCTCCAGAGTAATATTATTGACTTCCCACTCTATCTTCTTCAACCGGCCGTGAAAAAACTAAAATGTTGATTTGTTATAATTAATCTCCAGTTTATTAGTTTTGCAATACTGATGCACGCCTAATCAAACGGAGAAGGCCCACTTTAGATCTTGAAAGCAAAACTGCATCATCCGCATAAACATTAATGGTATTGGCAATGCATTTAGAATAGGAGGATGACTATTGGTTTCTGATAATGCAGGTCCATTCAAAAAAATATTGAACAGTGTGGGGGCTAGCATGCCTTGCTTGACTCTTCGCAGGATTGCGATATTTTTCTGTTAGCAGGCCTTCGCACATTTGACCTGGCAAGATGTATTCGAGTGAGTTGTTGGATCAGGAGGAGCAGTCTTGGGTCAATTTTAAAACCCGAGTTTCTGCCACAGAAGTTCTTAGAGATGGAGTCAAAGGCTCCCCTTTAAGGTCAATGACTCTGCATAAGGTTTGCTCTTCCATGGTAACATACTCTGTTCGCTAGATGAAACAAAATAAGGTCGCGGATCTAAAAGTTGCTTTTCCACGGAAGCCAATTTGCTCAGCTCCAAGAATTTTATTGTGTGCCAGCCAAGATTCTATTTTGTTCAGCAGGAATTTGGAATAAATCTTCCGCCACCGATAAGAGAGCAATCGGACGGAAATTTGTGGGATCACTTGATCTCCTTTTTGTATATCGCCGCATGGCAGAAAAGCCAAGATTTAGGGATTTGGCCTGAGTTGTTGACATGGGTAAAAAGCGCTGCTAGCAATTCAGCCCACCAGTTCGAATTTAGTTTGAAGATTTCTGAAATAAGTGCATCAGGGCCTGGGGCTTTCTCCTCTTTCATATTATCAATCAAGATGGTAACTTCTTTTTCTGTGCTCACATCAGGAGTCACTGAATGAAACAAGACTACTAGACCAGGAACAACAGCTGCTTCTAGCATCAGCAAACAGATCGTGCTCCCCTCTATACCGCAATATATTATTATTATTATTATTATTATTATTATTATTATTATTATTATTATTATTATTATTATTATTATTATTATTATACTTAATAGACCGCCCAACCCCCGAAGGGCTCTGGGCGGTGTACAATGAGACATAAAACAAATACAATATAAAGTCTCATAAATACAATATAACGATAAAACATTAAAATTCATTAAAATACATAAGGTATAGTACCTATACATCGGCAGCTGGCACACTACATTGACCTACTCCTGGAGCCAAAACAGAGATGTGCCCTAACCCGCGCCAGATGCAATGTGTTTCCATCGGCAATAGAGGAGGGGCGACTACTTCCTATCCCATCCAATGAAAGATTTTGTCCCTATTGTCTGAACCAAGTCGAAACCTTAAACCACATGATTTTCTTCTGTCCTAAGTATTCAAACATCAGATACTTTTTACCACAATCCATATACCATAAAGCACTAACTTGTCCCGCTGACTTGCAAATGAACTTCCTTCTCAACAGCAAGAAACAGGAGACCCAGGAAAAGACAGCCGAATTTCTCCTGCAAGTGATTGCTGTACGGAACCAAGGAAAATAGGAAGGAACATGACCTGCTTATATCACTCGCTGCATTATTTTATTTTATTTTTTTACTCTGTATGCCTAATAAAGGTTATTGAACTTGAACTTGAGTCACTGAATGATCCAATCTTACTCCACATGGCAGAATTTCTTACTGATGGATTGGACTGGTTATGTCAGGACCAGGCCTGTCAGTGCCCAGATGTCTTGCTGTGTAAGAATTGCAAATGTTTTCCTGTAACTGCTTTTCTGTTTCCCTCTTCCCCTCCTGGCAATTCCCTGGTGCCAGCTCTCCTGCAAGAAGGTGCGAACGGTTCCCAGGTTCTTTGAAGCTCTGTAGTGCAAATGTTGTAGAATTTGTAAGGCACATTTGGTGTGGGAAAAATAGGGCGGGGGGTTGAAGGATATAATCTCTGGATCTAAGCTGGAGAGCTTAGATTCAGCTTTTCTATTGTTACTCTACGCGTTGTTAGCAATAAACTGCTTTAGGACTTTCCTACGGTCTCTGTTATTTCCACGTTCGAGAGCCGGACAGGTGCTACATCACTCAGAGATGCAACTGGCATTCTCCTCTCTGAGTAAGCTTAAGGAGTTCACTGTGGAGTCTTTGTTTACTTCTCTAGGCATATTTACGGGTTTTCTCAGTGTGCCCCGGTGTGTTCCAGATACTCTTTGGGAACAACTCTTCTAAAAACAGGATACATGCAAATGGAACAAATAATTATACAGCAGCGTAAATATCAGTGATTTGCCTAACGGAGACCATGGGGGCTGAGTTCTCTGGGCATCACAATCAGCATTTCTTCATTTCAGACCAAATGCACATATGCACCGGCTGCGGAATGCCTTGCTCAGAGCTACAGCCGCACTCCAGGGTACAGCTTGGCAAAACGAGAAAAGAAGGGGCTTAGTTGCACATTCCAGTCAGAGTGGCAACATCTGGGGCCATGATTCAATTTCAGCATATTGGTCCCACCACAGCCTCCTGCTCGGCGAGCAGATGTTCCTCGGGGATGTTCTGCATGCCCGGCTCTGCTTTTCTCATACCCTCATCATCATGCTTGGCTGTAAATTAGATTGGAACATCCTGCTGGGTGTCATTCCTGCCTTCCCAATTTTAATTAGCTAAGTGCCAGTCTCTGCTAAGGCACTCCAAGGCACTTCTCCAGAATTCTTCAGCGAGGAACCTTCCTGTACGAACAAGGAGTATAAAGAAGGTTGCAGGGGCGTGCTTCTTTTTTTAGCCAGCATCTCAGCAAGTGCCATGGGTGGGCTGAATATTTTCCCTGGAGCATAAATGGATGGATAGATGGATAGATAGATCTCTATCCCAATACTATAAAGATTCTGGTGATTGCTTGAGTGACCCTTGTCTAAGGTGACCAGATGATCACCTTTGTGAACCGGGATGGGGGTAGGTGGCCGCACGCGCACATGCGCGTGCAGCCGCAGGAGCACACTGCCTTCTGGGGCTTGTTGTTTCCCACCCTGTGACAGGGTGGGAAACGGCAAGCCCCAGAAGGCCGTGCTCCTGCGGCCACGCGCGCGGGAGGCTGCCGCACTGCCTTGCGCCCTTGAAGGCAGTGCGGCAGCCTCCCAAAAATTGGGACAATTGAAATGGGACACGGGACAAATTGTTTGAAGGCGGGACTGTCCCGCCAAAAGCGGGACGTCTGGTCAGCCTGCCCTTGTCACTTCCAGGTGGCTCTAGGAATTATCAGGAGTTCTAAGTTTAACCCCCATGCTCAGAATGGGTTGTGCCAGAAAGGGGTGGAGACTCAAAGCAGCAGAAGGCTGCAGAGCTCATGTAGTTTGGAGGAGACAAGGCTACCAGACTCGGACCTTGATTTCTATAAGCTCTTAACACGTTGTTAAGGTAACTGCAATGTTGTTGGGAACTAGTGGGAAGGTAGTTGTTTATTTTTGCTATGTTGTAAATGTTGGAGTTTATTGTTTCAGGGTTTTTTTATGTTTGTAATGGGTGAGAGTTCTCCTGGAAACCTTTATCATGTTGAATCCTGTTCATCAAGCCCTTGGAGTCTTCAGGAGCCAACCCACTTGCAAAGAAGAATTGGACTTGGCAGTATCAGTAGACTGTAAATATAAGGAATTGAAAATGCAACCTGAACAGGACCTTGAAGTGTGATGTTAAATGTTTGATGTTATATGTTAAGAAAGTAAACCGTTTTGTTTTTAAAATTTGTTGTTGTAAACTCATCCCAAGTTCTGCCCCACAGAACCCACAGTTAGAGTTTACATAAGGACAGAACTTCTTGTAAGTAAATGAAGCCTTATCTTTCTTTTTAACTTTTCTTCCAGAATGATTGTCCCCAACCCCACCCTTCGGTTCCAGTTTTTACCGGCCAATAAGCTGAGCAATGGTGGGCAAGGGCTACAAATGACTACTCTTTGGGAACAACCATTCTAAAATCAGGATACATGCAAACTGAGCAAATAATTATACAGCAGCATAAATATCACTGATTTGTGACCATGATAAATGACCAGACAAATGACCAATGACCATGACAAATGACCAGAGGCCTACCACTATAAGTGGAATCATACAAATAGGGATGGACATTGTGTCATGGCTGAAGGGAGATTTAAAATGGAGACTTCCTAGCTCAGATGAGTACATTTGGTCACAATGCCTACTCAATGCCTGACAGGATATATGGCCCACGACTACTCTTGTAGAGAATCAGTGTCATAGTACAAATCCTTCTGGTCCCAATTTTTTAAAAAATCAATTCCAAGTTCCTTCCTAGGGGGAGTCAATCACATCTCAGATGTCTCCCCCTAGAACTGCCCTTCAAAAAATGGAGTTGGAGCAGCAGTAGAAAAGAGTAGTATTTTTGGGTTCCTCCCGATATTATCCCAAAGGGATAGGATGGATTTGCATTGCCACATGGGTTATGTGATCTTTAAACATTCCCTACAGTAATTCGTCGTAACAGATGTTAAATTTCTTCTGAAGAAAAAAAAAAGGAAGAATAAAACTAGCATATCAAAATATAAAATCTTGCCATTTGTTGTTACAAAATATTATGGAAGGGATAAAAACCTCAAAATTAGGTATTAGCAAGAAAACGTGTTTGGAAACAAAACTAACACTCGTTCGCAGTAAAAGTGCAGCTGTTCTCATATCTGCCAATATACCTTATCCCGTGAAATGTAATCTTCCAAGGATTCACAATCCATTGCTATACCAATGCAGAAATCAGTGGGTTTTTACGCATCTGCTGGGTAGTACTGTGCTTTCTTGGAAATAAAATGCAGTGTTATGGTTTGGATAAGGAAGTAGTTTTACGACCAGAATTGGATGGTGTGGAGCTGTTTGTGGATGATTATGAAACACAGCTGTTCTCCATCTCTTCCTCCCTCCTCCTTCGAAATGGCTCTAAGACGGCCATCTGAAAGATGCTTTTCTGGCATAATCCCCACTGAATTACACGGCACTTGTTTCTGAGTAGACCTGTTTAAGCTTGTTCCCCAAGAGGCCATGTGCATGAAAGAAATGTAAAAAATAACAAATGGCACCCAAGCTGAGTTTGCTGTTCTCGTGTGTTATACTGCTTTTTAAAAAGCGTTTCTAGCATGGCTTTTTTTTTTCAAATGACATTTATAGACATGATTAGATCAAGGGTTGCCCTAATCAGGACTTCTATATCTGAGGTGGGGGCAGTGGTGGGATCCAAAAATTTTAGTAACAGGTTCCCATGGTGGTGGGATTCAAACAGTGGCATAGCACAAATGGGGCTGGGCGGGGCATGACGGGGGTGGGGGCGGGCATTCCGGGGGCGGGGCATTAATAATTTCTCTGTTACTGTAAAAAACTCTTACTGTAAAAAAAAAGTTCCTAATTTCCAGCTGGTATCTTTCTGTCCATAATTTAAACTCATTATAGCAAGTCCTATCGTCTACTGCCAACAGAAACAACTACTTCTCCTCTAATTGACTGCCTGTCAAATACTTGATACTTTCAAATACTTCATTTTGTGTCTAGAAATCAAAAGAAGGATACTTTCCTTAAACAAGGAACTTTACCATGTTTCTAAAACATGTTTTTAAAACAGCCCAACAGGGAGAATTATCCTGTTTTCTACCTTCGCTAACCAGCCACATAGGAAACAACAGGACTTGATGATTTTTGGACCTAATGGAATTTCTAACGGAAAAGCAGACCCAATTAGTAACCCCCTCTCGGCACACACAAATAATTAGTAACCCGCTCTCGGGAACTGGTGAGAACCTGCTGGATCCCACCTCTGGGTGGGGGGGGGTGGAAGTGGGAGAAACCCTCCACTCTGGAATCATTTTCACGACAAGTGCACACTGGGCCTTTCCTCCTTGAGGGGTGTCAGACAGTGGGAATGCATTTCCTCCAGTTTCCAAGAAACAGGCTTATTTGAGAACTGTTTTAGAATATATTGCCTTTTCTAATTGACTTGGATCCAGAGGGGAGCAGGCTTTTAACCGTTCTTGCAAACACTAGCAAAATGGAATATGCTGTGTTTGGAAAAGTCATACATAAAAATGTAAAAAAAGATTTACACCGAACATGCAAAACTTACTGGTGCCTCCCAAAGGATTGGTCTGTCTCTCACTTTACACATATACGCATTATGCCCATGTTATTCTATAAAACTAATGTGCGCACACACACACACACACACACATACACACACACACCAAATGGATAGTGTACTAAATAGCACCAGTTGCTTCTACATGGAGATTGGCCTTTCTGCGCTCTCAAACTGGAGAGGTAGTTTTGGATTATGACATGTCACTTCAAAAACTTGTCAGTTAATATCAGAAGAGATCAAATTACGGTCAGGCAGAGGTGGGATCCAGCAGGTTCTCACAGGTTCCCGAGAGTAGGTTACTAATAATTTGTGTGTGCCGAGAGGGGGTTACTAATGGGTGATTTTGCCACGTGATTTTTGCCTTAGTTACGCCCCTCCTCTCAGCAGTAGCGCGCAGAACTTGAAGCAGTCTAGCAGAAGATGCATTGGCGTGCGTGGCAGCCTGTGTCTGCGTGCATTCGTTTCCCACCCAAGGACCGGTGCAGCGGCTGCATCCTTGCCACAGCCCCGCCCAGGAATGCCCCACCCCCAGAATGCCCGGCCACGCCCCCGTCATACCCCACCCAGCCCCATTGGTGCGACGCCACAATTTGAATTCCACCACCATGGGAACCTGTTACTAAATTTTTTGGATCCCACCACTGGTGTCAGGCATCAACTTCCAGGTATCCCCTGGAAATGGAGGGGGAGGGAACTTACCAGTAACCAGCAGCAAACTGAGACATTCTCGAAGGGTAGGTTCAGGCCCTTGCGATTGGTCAGCATCACAGCAGAAGGCAAAGGCCACAAGGTTCTTTGTGTGGAAGGCCTTTATTTCCACTTCAAACAGCTACAGTCCAGTCCTCTCATCTCTACATCTCTCCTACCAACCACACTGTACATCCTCTGCCATCTTTTTATCCCTCTCAAAAGGTTTCTCTCCCACCCCACCCCTCCCCACCCCACCCCACCCCTCCCCTGATCTCCCTGCTCTAGGCTATTAATGACTGATGGGCTGCCTGTAGAGCCCTGTCAGCTTGTAATTGGCCTCCCAGTCCTCTTGGCCCTTCCCTTTGATTGCAGCCTGGTTTGGGGTATGCAGACCTCACGCTACTCTGAGGAAAGACTGGGCCAGCTGCCTGCAGCTTGGCCTCTGCTGTGTCAGCCTTGCTGTGCTCTGTGGACTTGCTGAAGTCTGCTGATTGCAGCCTGATCCGGTCTATGCAGTGCCTGCCCTACTCTGAGGAAAGGCTGGGGCCTGCTGATTGCAGCCTGGTTGAGGCTGTGTGGGCCCTGCCAGGGCTCTGAAGAAATGCTGAGGTCTACTGGCTGCAGCTTGGTGACAACTATATTAGCCTTGCTCTGCGGAAGTGCTGCGTCTGGCTCCTGCTGCCCAGGCCTTCCTGCCAGCTCCCTGAAGCTTCTCCTGGCTTCCACAAGGTCCCTTTGTTTGCTGGTATGTCTGGGGTGGGGTTTCCAGTTGCAGGCTGCCCTGCCATCCGTGGGTGGGCATCCATGAAAGGGAGGGTGTGAGAAGGGCTGATGGGGGCTGGAAAGCAGCCCTTTCCCTGGACACACATGTGATTAAATTGCACCTATTCACACTTAGATATTACACCATCCTCAGCAGAGTTAAACCTTTTCAGTCTGTTGAAGTCAGTTGATTTACAACTCTAGAAACCTTGGCATGGATAAGGGCCATAAAATATTGGCTGCATATACATTTTCTAGTGGGATCCAATAGCTATATTCCCTCTCTGTTATCAGATCACTTTATTTCAGAATGGTATACTTTGATCTTTAGAAAGGTTGAAGCTATTGGTTTCCCTTTGGAATCACTCCTTATGCTCACAAAGGTGGACGCCTTCAGACTAGTTAAGAATAGGCTCTTGGATCTTGATTTTCATAATTTGACTCGTGTTGCCAAGACAACCTGTTCTCCGACTACATTATTAATCCCATGCGAGCGAGGAATTATGGCACCATATCTTCGTCTGCTGATTAATCCCACCCAGAGGAGAGCCTTGGCTACTGCAGTGCTGCCATCAGCTCTGCTGGAGGGAAGATGTAAGAATATGGAACGGAGCCCTTCGGGGATCGGGCGGTATAGAAATTGAATGAATAAATAAATAAATAAAAGAGTTTGTTCATGTGATATGACTACGGTTGAAACACTTGACCATTCTTTGTTTCTATGCCCTAAATACAATAAGATACGCATGAAATACATGAATTCCATTTCCTTGCAAAGTTCTCAGTGGCATGAGTGTTATAAGATACCCAATCTCCTGAACAGCTCTGATGGGCTCTTTTGTGAAACTGTTGCAAATTTTATACTGGAAATTAGTAATTTTAACTGTATTTCTTAACCTTGTTTTGTTTTAAAAATTTGTCCTGTTTTATATGCCAATAAAGGCTTGTGTTGTGTGGTGTCAGTTGATTTACAAGGAAGTAACTCCGCATAGAATTGCATTGCAGGTCTATCGGGTCTCAAAATAACCCCTCCCTGTCTTTGTAAAAAATGCTTATGCAGGCAATACATTTCCATTGAGCTTGAAACGGCAGTAGATTTGGAAAAGGCTTGCATCTCCCTCACAAATATTCATTTCAGCTCTATGCTGTAGGCTCTGGTCTCCCCCCCCCCTCCTTTCTGGTCAGCCTTTGTGTTAACAGCTATTGATAACTCAATCAATCTGTTCAGTGGTGCAGGAATACTCAAAATAAAATGAATCACAGGAGTTATTTCTCAGCCCGCACCTGGCCCTGTCTTTACTGCGCAGTAATAAATGATTGCGACGTTGTCATTTGCATTGTGCACACACAAATTATGTACACCGCAACAACGCACATCTGAGGTTCCAATAAATATATCAGTTCCCAGCCTGCTGGAAATTATCTTCCTGATTCAAGGATGTGAAGATGAAACTCCTGCTGTGGTTCATGGCAAAGTGTCTGTTATGCATGCAGATGGTCTCAGGTCCAATCTCTAGCAATTCTGGTTAAGCGGACCAAGTAGTGATGTGAAAGATGATGAAAAGCTGCTGGTGGTCAGAATACATAATGTTGACCTTGATAGATTAATGGTCTCTGTTTAAGGCAGCTTAGGAAATCTCTGCTTTGCATGAAGAAGAAGAAGAAGAAGAAGAAGAAGAAGAAGAAGAAGAAGAAGAAGTCGTCGTCGTCGTCGTCGTCGTCGTCGTCGTCGTAGTTTTGGATTTTTACGTCGTCGTCGTCGTCGTCGTAGTTTTGGATTTTTACGTCGTTGTTGTTGTTGTCGTCATCGTAGTTTTGGATTTTTACTCCCCTTTCTCTCCTGTAAGGAGACTCAAAAGGGCTTGCAATCTCCTTTCCCTTCCCCCCTCACAACAAACACCTTGTGAGGTAGGTGGGGCTGAGAGAGCTCCAGAGAACTGTGACTAGCTCAAGGTCACCCAGCTGGCATGTGTTGGAGCGCACAGACTAATTTAGTTCCCCAGATAAGCCTCCACAGCTCATGTGGCAGAGCAGGGCATCAAACCCAGTTCTCCAGATTAGAGTGCACCAGCTCTTAACCACTATGCCATTGCTGCTCCTTAGTCAGTTCAGTTCTAGTTTTCAGTCCTTGGCATCTCCAATTAAATGGATCATACAGCAAAGGAAGTGAAAAAAACCCGTCAACCTTGGATCCTGGAGGAGGAGGAGGAGAGTAGTAGTAGTTTGGATTTATATCCCACCCTTTCTTTCCTTTAAAGAGACTCAAGGTGGCTTACAAGTTCCTTTCCCTTCCTCTCCCCACAACAGACTTACAAGCTCCTTTCCCTTCCTCTCCCCACAACAGACACCTTGTGAGGTAGGAGGGCTGAGATAATTCTGAGAAAACTGTGACTAGCCCAAGGCCACCCAGCAGGCTTCATGTGGAGGAGCAAGGGAACAAATCTTGTTCACCAGATAAGAATCCACCGTTCACGTGGGTGAGCAAGGAATCAAACCCCAGGTTAAAGTCCACCTACTCTTAACCACTACACCATATTCAGTTCTGCTCTGGATTGCAGAGTGAGGCTTAGAATAGCTTCTGCAGTTCACAGGTTTACATAATTAGACTAAGGTTGTTTCTGCACAGCAGAATTATACATGTGTAGCACCGGTTCCTTACAATCCTGGCCTGTTTTATCCCATTTTTTTTCCATTTACATGGCTGCTTGTTTTGTGAAGAAATCCAGTGAAGACCAGGAGGAAATGCTCCAATCTTTTTTGTACAAGCCTGGGTCTTCTGTATTTATATTGCAAGCGTATCTGAGCATGCCTAGTGTCCCACATTCTGATTGGCTGTTGATTTTGAGTGGCAGGTCCAAATGTATCTGAGCATGCCTGGTGTCCTGCATTCTGATTGTTTTTGAGTGGCAGCTTGAATGAAAGTCAGGTGGGAAGATCAGGCAGCTGGGTGGGAAAAATAAATTATATCTGCTCCCAATTGGTGTTCACATGGAAGCAAATTCTAGCAGTCTCACCCCAAGATTTTTGAAAAGAATCACCAATTTGGTGGTTTTTGAATACCCTGGGATGAGGGAAATATTGCGGGGCAAACCTGGTTTTTGACCAGGAACCATGCAAACTTCTTGGCTACACAGGGATATTTTTCTTGCTCAACCCAGGATATTTTGACTGTGTGGAAACGACTTAACCGTAGCCAAAATATTCTTTGCAGGTCTGATGGCTTCCACTGATACAAGGGGGCAATATTTCTAGCCAACAAAATCTAACCCCCAATGCAATCACCGATTCTATGTGGCCTATTCTCTCTCTGTTTTTCCTTCTCACTATTCTTGCCATCATTTGCCTTCACTGCTCCTCCATTTGGTTTGTCTACAATGGCAATCTTTTGCCAATGATAGAATGCTATCTGATTTGATGACATCATCAACATGTGTAAACCATTCCAGAGGAGATGGAATGGCAGTGAAGACAAATTAAGACAGCAAGGTAAAGATATTCAGAAGAATGGTGCTAGGAAGTTTTATTTAATTATTATTATTTATTATTTATTATTTATTATTTATTATTGTTTAGATTTGTAGACCGCCCCATCCCCAAGGGGCTCTGGGCGGTGCTCAACAAAGTCAACGTATATACAGTTTATAACAAGAGATCACAATAAGCGACCACATAAACAATTATTACATTTACTAAAATCCATTAAAATCCATTAAAATCCATTAAAATCCATTAAAACAGCGGTCAATACAATAATAACAGGTGTCCCATAACTCAATTTATTAAAAAGCCTCCCCAAAAGGAGGGAACAGCCGGACTCCTCCCTAGGAGGATAATGTAGATGTAGACAAAAATAGAGTGGTAAAAGTAAGTGAGTAAGGGGGGGGTGCCCTACTCAGCGACTGGACACTCCAAAGGCCCGGTGGAACAACTCAATCTTGCAGGCCCTGCAGAATTCACCAAGGTCCTGCAAGGCCCGGACAGCTGGAGGACGAGTGTTCCACCAGGCCGGGGCCAGGGCTGTAAAGGCCCTGGCCCACATGGAGGCCAGCCGCATCATTGAGGGGCCAGGAACCACCAGCAAATTGGCCTCTGCTGAATGCAGAGGCCGAGCAGGGGCATATGGGGTAATGCGGTCTCTAAGATACGAGGGTCCCAGGCCGCGTAAGGCCTTAAAGGTCAAAACGCACACCTTGAAGATGATTCGGAAGTTGTGGGTTAAAAGGTTTCCAGCTAATATTGATCAAATATAAATGCTTGATGAAGGCTATGTGTGTAGATACATCTCAACCGAATATGCTAATTTCAAAACAAACGCCAAAATACAAGCCATACTGGGCAGCCATATTGGACAGTACTGCTCTACCACACGTCTGGGACAATCCTCCTTATCCCTTTGCAGAATCACGAGTCCTGTCAAGATACCACCTACAGTTGGGTTACTTCTCCTACCTCTGAGATGGAGAATTAATCTGTATGTTTCCTGTGTACAGGAGTAGTTTTTAGAACTTTTCTAAAGCTCGTGTTATTAAAGACACTTAGAGGAACGCTCTGCAATCTTTTCTCCACAGAGATAACGTGGGAGTCGGCAAGAAGCATAGGATTTACTTTGTCTTTTCAAGTGCAAGGATAATTGCATTCTAAGGCAAGGGACGCCAATATTAGCGCATGAGATAAACACTAGTTGAAATGTTTCAGCCTTGATTATTATTTTTCCGGGTATTTTGAAGGCCAGTGCATTTATTTCATTTTGCTTTGTTTGTCCTAAAGCTTCTGAGGGAATAGCGTTGTCTCTTCCTAGCATCACGAGGATGCGAACAGAACTCCGAGAATTTCATAACAATGGAGATATTTGGGTGCTGTGTGGTTTCCGGGCTGTATGGCCGTGTTCTAGCAGCATTCTCTCCTGACGTTTCGCCTGCATCTGTGGCTGGCATCTTCAGAGGATTTAAAACTCTGTTACCACGGCTAATAAAACAACAAAACTATCCTTTGCAAATATAAGAACACACACATATTCTATATATAGAATTACACACATTTTTATTGTATCTAACCTGTGAATAACATTATTTCCAGTAGTGGAAAGATAAAAATCTGTAGTTCAAGATTCTGAAATACCCTGAATAAAAACAGAGCTTTGGGAGATTGTCTAGGTAGCCCCTTTGTTGGGCCTAGAACTCCTGGGCCTAGAACCGTGGTGGCGAGCCTTTGGCACTCCAGATGTTATGGATTACAATTCAATCAGCTCCAAGTTGATAAGGGAAGATGACACTTGGGCCCCTTCCACACACGCAAAATAATGCATTTTCAAACCACTTTCATAACGGTTTTCAAGTGGATTTTGCCCTTCCGCACAGCTTTAAAGAGCACCGAAAGCAGTTTGAAAGTGCATTATTCTGCATGTGCGGAATGAGCCTTGGAGAGTGGTGCTGGTGATTTTGTTGTAGAACTAAATATTGATGGCAGCAGAATTTTCCCATACTATAGTATATTATACAAAAGACCTGAAGCTCCACATAGGCCGGTGATGTCAAATCAATACGTGAACTCCCTTTTCTGCTTAGTCTCTCTTCCAACTTGCCTGTCCTTTTCTATGACTATTTCATGTTCTTCTTCTTCCCCTTGGTATTTTGCATTTCCTTTTTTAAATTAAATTTATTAAGTGCAAAAATAAATTTGCAGATTTATCAGATCCTCTATCAGATCTATCAGATCCTCTGAAGATGCCAGCCAGAGATGCAGGTGAAACGTCAGGAGAGAATGCTGCTAGAACACGGCCACACAGCCCAGAAACCACACAGCACCTTCGACAATACATAGCTTCCTCTGTTGATCATATATTTTCCCTCCTTTACAGAAGTGCCCGGACACACAGCACCTTGGCCTATGCTAGTTGAAGTGCAGCAATAAAAAAAAAAAAGCTGTCTACCATCATTCCATCGACCTCTAGACAGTTTAAATATCATCACTCGGATATGCTCGGTGATACCGTAGCATCAATTACTTTCTAAATCCAGCTATCAGAGGAATGTCATATCAGACAAGTAGGCAAAAAAAATGTATGTGACAAGCTGCATTTCAGAAAAATTAAAAACAACAAACCTCTGACAACAGGAGAGAATCTAGATTAATATGTCAACATCCTTTTTGATTTTCCTAAGAGCTTCAAGGAGGGGGAAAGACACGTTATCAATTCTTCAGTTGATGTTATTTCCCACACATTTGATGCTGTTGGATTATTAAGAAATAAATATATATATACATATATTGGTTCCTTTGCAACTAAAGTGTAAGGGCACTTTAACTGTTTCATTATCAGCATCTGGACCATTATATAATGCATCAAAGCAGGCTCCAAAACATACAGATTCTCATAATCTTACAGCCCATTTATGCCATAAATCCCAAATTAGGTTAAGCGCTCACAAAGCTATCAAGTGTTCCTATATTTGACAACACTGCGTGTCAAACTTGCCACAGCCTGAATCGGATCAAGTTGATGACATGTCTGCCTTCATCTCAAGTAATTAAATGCATGTATTTTCCTGTTGGACTGAACTGTTTAGACCACTGATGTTATAGGAACAATGTGTTATGAAGTATCTATGGCCCTTTCCGCACGGGCCAAAAACGGCGGCCTGGGGACGGCAAAAACGCCGTCCCCAGGCCGCCGTTCGCACAGGCGGCGCTGCTGAAACGCAGCAGCGCCGACCTGGCTCCCCTTCCCCTCCCTCAGGGCGGCGTCAGGCCATCCTCAAAAACACCCGTTTAAAGGGTAGTTTTTGAGTGAACAGCGTGTTCTCGGCGGCGCGGTGCGAACAGCACCGCCGGGAACACGCTGTTTCCCCCGTCCCTCTCTTACTTACCTCGTCGCCGTCGTCGCCCTGCTGTCCTCCTAAGCCCCGCCCACGCTGTCCTCCGACCCCTGGAGGTCGGAGGGCAGCGTGGGCGGGGCTTAGGAGGACAGCAGGGCGACGACAGCGATGAGGTAAGTAAGAGAGGGACGGGGAAGAGGCGGCTCCATGCGGAGCCGCCTCTCCTGCGCCGGCCTCTGCTGGGGCCGCTCGCACGCTTGCGTGCGAACGGCCTCCACCCCCACGCCGGCAGAATTCTTGCCGGTGTGAGGGCGCCCGGAGGCCCGTGCGGAAAGGGCCTAATATTTTCTAACATTTAAACAGGACCCACAGAATAGTAGTGTAATAACATAAAAACATATGCTTGACTGGGAAGTTATTTTCATATATATGTATGTTCCTCTTGCTTCATAGGAATAACAACATAAACAAAAATTTCTTTGTACCCAAGTTGTACAAACCTATTGCTTCATAGAAGAATTATATACAGAAAAATCATTTCTTAATTAACAACAAATGTTAGATGACAAACAATATTTTAGTCACAATGCAACACAATGTTACACTACTATTCTGTGGGTCCTGTTTAAACGTTAGAAAATATTAGACACTTCATCACACATAGCACCATTCAGAATTTTAGGGTGTGAACTTGCTGGTGTTACTAGGGTTTCCTTCACACTCTGACCTTGTTTATGTTTGTTATAGGAACAAGACAAAGCCCGTGCTCTCTTGTCAATCAAAAACAATCATTCCTGCAACTGGAAAAGGAAACTGGGGATTTTTTTTCCTGCATAGGGATGGAAAAAAATGAAAAGAAGAAACACTAGATCAGTTCACAATCTTCATTCTGCAGAGCAGCATCCCCCAACATGGGGTCCGCGGATTCCGTGACCCCTATAGTGCAATATCCCTTCGCTTCTTCAACAAAGTAGGTCCTCTCTAAAGGAAAAAGGTCTTTCTGGTTTTAGTCTACCTGAATGGACCAGGTGGGGCTATAGAAGAACCCAGGAGAACCAGATGTGTCTGCAGAGAGTGTCTCTTTAAGAGTAGCTGCTGCCATCTGTTCAGCATTCCATGGCAGCCCTTTTGTGACAGCCAATGGCCATATTGTGGGGGCACTCACTTCCTCTTCTCAGCATTCCGAAATAGGGTGTAGTGGTTAGGAGTGGTGGACTCTAATCTGGAGAACTGAGTTTGATTCCCCACTCCTCCACAAAGGGCTCTTACCCGGTGAACTGGTTTTGTTTTCCCCACTCCTGTACAAGCAGCCTGCTGGGTGTCCTTGAGATAGTCACAGTTCTCTCTCAGAAATCTCTCAGTCCCATCTACCTCACAAGGGCCCCTTCCGCACACACAGAATAAGGCATTTTCAATCCAGTTTCACAATGGTTTGCAAGTGGATTTTGCTATTCCGCACTGCTACAAAGAGCATTGAAAGCAGATTGAAAGAGCATTATTCCGCATGTGCGGAGGGGGCTAAGGTGTCTAATGCAGGGAAAAGAAGGGAAGGAGTTTGTAAGCTGCTTTGATACTCCTTACGGTTGAGAAAAGAAGAGTATAAATCCAACCTCCTCCTCCTCCTCCTCCTTCTTTTTCTTCTGCTCAGCAATATTATGGGTCCCTGTGGTACAAAGTCAACCAAGTTTAGACTTGCCCAATTCTAAGCTAGATACTGCATTGCCTCTTGACATTGCTGCTATGCAGGAAATGAAAAATGGTCCCTTCAGATGTCCTTTTGACATGTTTTTCCATGATTTCAAACACTCTAGAATGAGTGCCTATCTCTCCCTTGTATTTCAATGCTCCACCCCTCTGTTTATGATGTCACAATTTGAACTCCTCAAGGCATGGAGCTGTCTTTTTGTACTCAGTGAATTGTTGAACACTGTCGGCACTTCTGGAATTTTGACAAAGCATTGTAAGTATCACCACAAAGCGGTCACTATGAGGCCCAGCAGTAACCACAGGCTGGCTTTCATGGGGGTTGGTATCAATCCCAAAATGCTGGGAAGTGCCACAAAAATGTGGGGTGTTCCTATCTGATCTGAGATTGCAAATGCCTTAACAGACCAGGTGCTCGGGAGCAACAGCCGCAGAAGGCCATTGCTTTCACATCGTGCATGTGAGCTCCCAATGGCACCTGGTGGGCCACTGCGAGTAGCAGAGAGCTGGACTAGATGGACTCTGGTCTAATCCAGCTGGCTTGTTCTTATGTTCTTATCCAAGTATCCTCCTTTGAGGGAGGTGGTTGTTTTCACATGACCACTTCCTGAAGAAACAAAAGTGATGCTTCCTGTAATTTTCTGAAGCATCTCCCAATCCAAGGAGATGGACACATTCCAGGATTGTCTCTTCATCTTGGACAAGAGATGCTGTTTGATTTCAGTTTCCAAGCATAGGAGAGGATTTACTGCTTGCTAAATCACATGCAGGTCTCCGTGTCAAGAGATAAGTCTGTGTCTATGGTCAAGCTGAGAATACTAAGAGTCAAAGATCTTGAAGCATCGATCAACATATGATGTGTGTCAGAAACCGTATTGATTAAATAATACTCTGAGCTATAACAGGAGGACCACTCAATTTAGTCCTTTGTAACTTGTTCTACCTGTTGGTTTTCTGTTGGGTTCCGAACACAGTTTCAGCAAACTATAAATGATTTGGAGGGAGTTCCTGGGGAGGGTGGTGTTTGGGGAGGATATGATGTCATATCCCAACAAGGCTGCCCCTCCTAACCTTGATGGTCATTGGCATAAAGACTTGGGGAAATTCTTAGAAAGTCACTATGTGGAGGCCATTTTTTTTCTCTCCCACTAAAATGTCTAGGGATGGAAAATTGGAATTGGTGGGTTAATGGAAGGCCTATCTTATTTTAAACAGAGAACTATTAAACCACACAGAAATCAACAAAGGGCGTTTCCCCACTTACCTGCTGCTGCGTGCTACTCTCCCCAAGCAGCGCGGGGTCCCCCAGCACTCCCCACTACAGGGGCGGCGACAACGCAGCCGCCCCGATGCTGCCGCTGTCACGCCCCCTCAGCGCCCGTCATTCCTGGCGCTGGAGAAAATGGCGCCTTTTGATGGCCCCACGCTCTGCGGGGAAGCCCAGGAGCATGTGGGGAAGTCATGGGGAAGCCCGGGAGTGCTCCAGCAACCACTCACCCAGGTAAGTGGGGAAACGACCAAAGAGCAAAAAGGAATAATCTGCTCCTCATAGGATTAGCAAACAGTTACTAAATCTGAGCAGTAACACTGCGTTTTGGTATCCGGTGAATACTCCAATCAGCTTTCTACATCTATAACTTTTTTTGTTGCAAAGTTAATTATTTTAGAGGACTAGCTTCCATGTGATTCACTTTGGGTGTACAACTTGATCATTAAGAATCTCCTCCATGGTATCTTATTGATCTTATTAATGAGATCCCATCAGTGACATTTGATCGGAGCTACATCTGTCATAGCTATAGGCTCAAGCTGCCAGTTTGCTAGAAGGGAACCATGTCTATTTGCAATAAACTGACACTGCTCATGAAAAATGGAAGGAAAGTCTGAAGAAGAAGAAGAAGAAGAAGAAGAAGAAGAAGAAGAAGAAGAAGAAGAAGAAGAAGAAGAAGAAGAGGAGGAGGAGGAGGAGGAGGAGGAGGAGGAGGAGGAAGGAGGAGGAGTTTGGATTTATATCCCCCCTTTCTCTCCTGTAGGAGACTCAAAGGGGCTTTACAATCTCCTTGCCCTTACCCCCGCACAACAAACACCCTGTGAGGTAGGTGGGGCTGAGAGAGCTCCGAGAAGCTGTGACTAGCCCAAGGTCACCCAGCTGGCGTGTGTGGGAGTGTACAGGCTAATCTGAATTCCCCAGATAAGCCTCCACAGCTCAGGCAGCAGAGCGGAGAATCAAACCCGGTTCCTCCAGATTGGAATGCACCTGCTCTTAACCTACTATGTCACTGCTGCTCCTACTCTGCTCTTAACCTACTCTTAACCTAGTACACCACTGTTTGGTTGCTTCTTTTACTACAACAACTACTTCTACTACAACTTATTCTACTGCTTTACTAAATATTACTTCGGTGCCACTGGTGCTTAGGCGCAGTACAGCAACCATTTTCCAACCTCTTTCAGAAATACCTCTGGTGGTTTTTCGTGCTGGGATCCGCACGAATACTACGTCGATATATTACAACTTCCTAGGCCTCTGGGTGAGGCTCGAATTGTAATGAAGGCCAACAACCAGCTAAAGATCTGGCAGCTGTGAAATCTACAATAATAATAATAATAATAATAATAATAATAATAATAATAATAATAATAATAATAATAATAATAATAATAATAACAACAACAATAATAATAATAATAATGAAGTAGTAGTAGTAGTAGTAGTAGTAGTAGTAGTAGTAGTTGAAGTTTTGCTTGACATGGAATATCAACACTGCCTTATGCTATGCTGTTAAATAATGCCAATCACTGCATGCTTGAGTTTCCTCCTCTGTTCTACCTAGTTTTCCCCCTTCCACTCTTTCGCTCTCAATTAACACGCATGCTAAAAATTCAAAATGTAATCAGTCACTTGTGTTTATGTAGCACCCTTCATGTCAACATCTCTGAGTGCTTTCCAGTCATTAAGATCAAATTTGAAAACCGTCTCAGTAAACACAGGAACATGCATATTAATGTCAATTTTAATATTAACCCAAACTAGGTGCTGATAATGCATTTCTTGAAGTTTCTAGCTAAGCTTGCAACTGGCTAACAACCTGCTATTACACCCTGACTGCTCCTATAGATTTCATCACGGTGCTTGTATTAACTTGGTACAGTTTCAAGGTTCCCCTAATCTCGAAAACCTTGCTCACTCAACCAGCAGATTAGATAACAAAATTGTTTCTGGATGGTTGTATTTCAGACTTGGGGTGGAGATCTTATGTGACTGAGTTGGTTTGGGCACAATTCACTTAAAACATTTCAAGGCAGGAAATAAAATGTTTCCTCCATAGAGTTCTGCATTGTTTTCACAATAAGAGTAAAGAAAAATCAAAGAATAAAAAAGCAGGTTTCCCCCCTTGACCTAACTTTTAAATAACAGTATAACTAAGCCTGTGTAGGCTTAGGCCCCTTCTGCATGGGCCATTTAGAGAGGTGAGGGGCCAGTAAAACGCTGGTGTGTGTGTGGGGGGGGGTGTTCACACCACTGCTGCTGGAGTGCAGTGGCAGCGGTGAATGCCCCCCACACCGACATTTTCTTGACTCACTTGTTGAACGAGTCTTTTGAAAAACTCTGCCAAGCGAACGGCACCGGGTGGAAGGCAGTGTCTTCCCTGCAGACTTTGGGGAGAGACGTTAAGGCAACTCTGAAAATGGGAAAGTGGGGGAAAAATCCTTCTGGGATTGCCAGTTCTCTACCAGATGTGGGGGATTCCCCAATGTTGGCCCTTCTCCCCCAAGTGCTGTCCAGCTGGCTGGCAGGGGTCTTACCAGGCTTAACAGTTGGGTTTACTGGGTCTAAGCCCCATTCCTGTCTACTCAATGACATCACTTCCAGAATGTATGTCATCACATTGGTGACGTCGAGGGAGGCGTTCCAGTATTTGGGGAAAATATGTAAAAGCAACCGATACCAGTGGTGGCGAACCTATGGAACGGGTGCCAGAGGTGGCACTCAGAGCCCTCTCTGTCGGCACGTGCAAACAGAGTCATCCCCCCCCCCCACACACACATCTAGGCTGGCCTGGGCTGCTGGGCTCGATTATTAGCATTAAACCTAAGACCTAGTTTTGGGGAAGCAGTGCAGGTAACCCTGTCAAACACTGTGAAACCCCACTGATTTTCATGCAAAGAACTAAAGCGTGATCCTTTACCTGGAAGTAAGCTCAGTTGCTGTCAATGGGGCTTGCTTCTGAGTAAACTCTCCTAGGATTGTGATTCACCTGTTGGAAGAGTTGCACGGTTGCTTCAAAGCAAAGCCACCCACTACCAGCAAGCTTTCTTCCAGGTAACGCATGCCTCTGAGCCAACCGTTTTTTCTAAACTAAAACCTCAATATTCAGGTTAAATTGCCATGGTGGCACTTTGCGATAAATAAGTGGGTTTTGGGTTGCAATTTGGGCATGAGCTTGAAAAGGTTCACCATCACTGGCCTCTACCATAGAGTTTTTACTCAAATACCAGTCCATCTTCCTTGAAGTTGCCGACATGTTGACATCACTTATGGGAGTGATGTCAGTGCATTGTTGACATCACATGTTGACATCACATGTTGACATCACTTATGGAAGTGATGTCAGTGCAGTGGCCCCAGCCTCTTTCCATAGCTGGTAAGTCCTCACACTCCCATCACCTGCTGGTTGTCAGGAGGACCTGGCAACTATAGGTGGCATCATTTGTAGGGTTGATAACCACCAGATGCAGTTTGGTGACCACCTAGATTTACAACTGGTTACCAGATAACAGAGATTAGTCCCCCTGGGGAAAATGGCTACTTTGGGGGCTGGACTGTATGGCATTATACTCGACTGAGCACCTTCCTTCCCCCAAATCCCACCCTCTTAGGGGTCCTCCCCACCCCAAATTCTCCAGGCAAATCCCAACCCAGAGCTGGTAGATCTAGCCAGTGGTGGGATCCAAAAATTTTAGTAACAGGTTCCCATGGTGGTGGGATTCAAACTGTGGCGTAGTGCCAATGGGGCTGGGCGGGGCATGACGGGGGTGTGGCTGGGCATTCCGGGAGTGGGGCATTCCGGAGGCAGGGCTGTGGCAAGGACACAGCCGCTGCGCCGGTCCTTGGGCGGTAAACGAATGCACGCAGGCGCAGGCTGCCATGCACGCCGGTGCACCTCCTGCTAGACTTCTTCAAGTTCTGCGCGCTACTGCTGAGACGAGGGCGTAACTAAGGCAAAAATCATGTGGCAAAATCACCCATTAGTAACCCCCTCTCGGCACACACAAATAATTAGTAACCTACTCTTGGAAACCTGTGAGAACCTGCTGGATCCCACCTCTGGATCTAGCCATTCCTGAACATTGGATCCAGAAGCTCACCTCAGCTGGCTGTGTTAAAAAGGTACTTTCAACTGATGTTAATCAAACTAAGTTGATTTGATTTGAGTGACTGATACATATGTCTGCTCTGGCAACAATTAACAAGACTTCTCTGACATGAATCGTTTTGTAATGCCCTATTCAGCTGACATTTCATCAAATGGGCTCTGACCTTTACCTTTTGAAACCGTGTAATTGGGAAGCGACTGTCTAATTAGAGATTAACTGTTGTTTATGCCTTTCCCTAATGGAACTCTAGCCACCGACCAGTGTTTTAAAGGACAACACATTAAAATGCATTTCCTTTTCATGCGCCCAACGAGTGCCCATCCTATTTGGAAAATACAGAACATGCAATTTAGCTGCCCTTCGCAATTACTCTAGTCACCTAATAGCTGCCATCATGAAGACCTTCCCTTCCAGCTAACTAGCCAGACTGACTGAGTTCAGCCCGCCTCATCTTCTGTAATGAAGGCAACATGCAGACAGATGGCACAGCGGTGGGTTCACATGTACTAAGAGCAATTACAAAGATTTATATGTATTCCTTTGAAGGTAGCTCGTGACAGGGAGAATTACAAACAGATTTTTTTTAAAGACAGGTAGAGAACTCAGGTGGGCCGAGAGATATTTTAAGCAGATTTGAGGTGAAGAAGAAGAAGAAGAGTTTTGGATTTATGTCCCCCCCTTTCTCTCCTGCAGGAGACTCAAAGGGGCTTACAATCTCCTTGCCCTTCCCCCCTCACCACAAACACCCTGTGAGGTAGGTGGGGCTGAGAGAGCTCCAGGAAGCTGTGACTAGCCCAAGGTCACCCAGCTGGCGTGTGTGGGAGTGTACAGGCTAATCTGAATTCCCCAGATAAGCCTCCACAGCTCAGGCGGCAGAGCTGGGAATCAAACCTGGTTCCTCCAGATTAGTTACACGAGCTCTTAACCTCCTATGCCACTGCTGCCAGCAATCCTTCCAAACTGAAGAAGAGTTGATTTTATACCCCACTTTTGTCAACCTTTAAAAAGTCTCAGAGTGACTTACAATCGCCTTCCCTTCCTCTCTCCACAACACACACCTTGTGAGGGTGATGGGGCTGAGAGAGTTCCGAGAGAACTGTGATTGGCCCAAAGCACCCACCAGGATTTTTGTGGAGTGGGGAATCAAACCCAGTTCTCCAGATGAGACCGCCACTCATGGGGAGGAGTGGGGAATCAAACTTGGCTCAACGGAATCGAGTCCACTGCTCTTAACTCCTATGCCACAGTTGCAGCTACAAGAACTATGTGATGTGACAGGTCAGAAAAACAAATTTACCTCAAATGTTGGAGAAGTGAGAAACATGCGCAGGACCTCTTCTGAGGGCATTAGCAATGGGTTTCTCTCAGAGGTGGGATCCAGCAGGTTCTCAACAGTTCCCGAGAGTGGGTTACTAATTATTTGTGTGTACCAAGAGGGGATTACTAATTGGGTCTGCTTTTCCGTTAGAAATTCCATTAGGTCCAAAAATCATAAAGTTCTGTTGTTTCCTATGCGGCTGGTTAGTGAAGGTAGAAAACGGGAAAATTCTCCCTGTTGGGCTGTTTTAAAAACATGTTTTAGAAATATGGTAAAGTTCCTTGTTTAAGGAACATATCCTTCTTTTGATTTCTAGAAACAAAATTTGAAAGTATTAAGTATTTGGCAGGCAGTTAATTAGAGGAGAAGTAGTTGTTTCTGTTGGCAGTAGACGATAGGACTTGCTATAATGAGTTTAAATTATGGACAGAAAGATACCAGTTGGAAATTAGGAACTTTTTTTTACAGTAAGAGTTTTTTACAGTAACAGAGAAATTATTAATGCCCCGCCCCCAGAATGCCCGGCCACGCCCCCGTCGTACTCCGCCCAGCCCCATTGGCGCTACACCACTGTTTGAATCCCACCACCATGGGAACCTGTTACGAAAATTTTTGGATCCCACCACTGGTTTCTCTGCAGACCTTAACTTACCATAGTTAATGGACAAGATTGCCAGTTGGAGCTGGAGATTACATTTGAGCTCCTGAAATTACATTTGAACTCTAGACTACAGAGTGAGTTCCTCTGGAGAAAATGACAGCTTTGGATGGTGGAACATCTCTGGCATCACATCTCTGCTTAGGTCCCTCTCTGCCCTAAAGTCTGTCCTTCTCAGACTCCATGTCCCTATCTCCAGGAATTCCCCTAGGTCAGAGCTGGCAACCTTATTAGTAGACTCTAACCACTCACTTCAGTTTAATTAAACTGTGGTTTCACATCATGCTTGAATTTCCTTTCAGAACCCCACAAAAGAACTTGCAAGATGTCACCCCAGGCAGTGGTTAAGAGTGGAGGATACTAATCTGGATTCCCTACTCCTCCACATGAGCAATGGACTCTTACCTGGTGAAGTGGGTTTGTTTCCCTGCTCCTCTGCCTGAATCCTGCTGGGTGACCTTGGGTCAGTCACAGTTCTCTCTGAACTCTCTCAGCCCCACCGGCTTCTAGGATCATCAGTGGTGTAGTGGTTAAGAGCAGGTGTACTCTAATCTGGAGAAACCGGGTTTGATTTCCCACTCTGCCGCTTGAGCTGTGGAGGCTTATCTGGGGAATTCAGATTAGCCTCTGCGTTCCACCATATGCCAGCTGGGTGCCCTTGGGCTAGTCACAGTTCTTCTGAGCTCTCTCAGCCCCACCTACCTCACAGGATGTTTGTTGTGAGGGAGGAAGGGAAAGGAGTCTCCTTACAAGAGAGAAAGGGGGGATATAAATCCAACCCTTCTTCTTCAAGTTGTCTAAGGTGGGAAAAAGAAGGGAAGGAGTTTTTAAGCCACTTTCAGACTCATTACGGTTGAGAAAAGTAGGGTATAAAACCAACCCTTCTTGGTGTGCCTGTCCTTGGGTGACTTGCGAGATTCGAACTGTTGCTAGGTTTATTGACACAGCTCATGGCTTCTTCAAAAATACATAAATTGGGCATAAAAGACAGGAAAATCCATTCCTGTGGATCCAGTGGTTATTTCCTTAGGATACTGGAAACGTGAAGAGATCCAGGTAGAAGATCAAAATGATTAGTGACAGTGTCTTCTGCAACTGCTGAATTGTGTATGGAAATGCAATTTCGTGGGGAGCCTGGGTAAAGAAAGGAAATTGCCTGTTGGGAAATGCCTTAAAGGGGCAGGGGCTAACTAAAATATCCTCCCGTAGAAGACTTAACAATGAACTAAAACCATGCTAACTATGGGGAAACTAAAGCTTAATAGGGAAATAACAAAAGCCTCTATGGGGGCATGACAGCTACCTTAACTGGCATATGCCCACAATTTTCTGGTTTGCTTGGCTTATGCATGTCCCACTGTCATGATAGGCAGGTGCAGAGGTGGGATCCAGCAGGTTCTCACAGGTTCCCGAGAGTAGGTTACTAATTATTTGTGTGTGCCGAGAGGGGGTTACTAATTGGTGATTTTGCCACGTGATTTTTGCCTTAGTTATGCCCCTCCTCCGCTCCTCAGCAGTAGCGCGCAGAACTTGAAGCAGTCTAGCAGGAGGTGCACTGGTGTGCGTGGCAGCCTGCACCTGCGTGCATTCGTTTCCCGCCCAAGGACCGGCGCAGCAGCTGTGTCTTTGCCACAGCCCCGCCCAGCAATGCCCTGCCCCAGAATGCCCAGCCACGCCCCCGTTGTGCCCCGCCCAGCCCCATTGGTGCTATACCACTGTTTGAATCCCACCACCATGGGAACCTGTTACTAAAATTTTTGGATCCCACCACTGGGCAGGTGATGTTAAATTTGAAAAAGAGTACTGTTATGAATATATGTACTTCCACCCAGTTCCCAAGAAGCTAAATTGGGCAATTTTAAGCATTCCTAGAAATAATATTTAACCTATTAAGAACGTCAAAAGTCTTGATTGCAAACACGGAGATTCCATCAATTAGGCAGTAGCTAATTACAGTTTGGCACTTTGATTCATTTACAGTTCAATTTTATTGAAAATTATGTATTATGTGAAATTTAGACGCAGGAAAATGAAATCTGCAAATCCATTTTCTAGAGCATTATAGCTTATTTGTGAGGGAGGAAGGGAAAGGAGTCTCCTTACAAGAGAGATTATATCAAAATGAATTTATGAGATAAATTGACTTCTTTTTATAGTGGAGTCATAGAGAAGTTACTTCGGAAAATTAGTATTGTACCATTTTACGTTGGGATTGTCAGGACCAGGCCTGTCAGTGCCCAGATGTCTTGCTGTGTAAGAATTGCAAATGTTTTCCTGTAACTGCTTTTCTGTTTCCTTCTTCCCTTCCTGGCAACTCCCTGGCGCCAGCTCTCCTGCAAGAAGGTGTGAACGGTTCCCAGGTTCTTTGAAGCTCTGTAGTGCAAATGTTGTAGAATTTGTAAGGCACATTTGGTGTGGGACAAATGGGGGGGGGGTTGAAGGATATAATCTCTGGATCTAAGCTGGAGAGCTTAGATTCAGCTTTCTATTGTTACTCTACGTGTTGTTAGAAATAAATTGCTTTTGGACTTTCCTACGGTCTCTGTTATTTCCACGTTCGAGAGCCTGACAGGGATTCCCTCCCCCTCCACATCCCAGTTTTTCAAGCCTTCCTTTTGTCTTCTAGGAGTAATTCTGATTGAATCTGATGGAACTGGGAGTGTGTTATGTAACTGGATAATTGAATGCTGCTCTCCTGGCCTAATTGAAACAGGATATGAAAAGTCAAATAAACAGTTCAAAAAAGAAGTTTGCCTCGGAAAGGGCATTTCAGTCTTTGAGAAAAGGAGATGTTTGTTTCTTCGTGCCAGCTTCTCCCTAGGGCCGAGTCCTGCTTAAAGGAATTAGCCAGTCTGCAAAGACATAGGCCAGAATAACTACCGCTTATTTACTGGTAGAATCTTACCCAGGGATGGGACTCAAATAATTAAACAACTGGTTGTTTATAAGCACCATTTTAACAACCGGTTCTGCTGAAGTGGTGCGAACTTGCTGAATCCCATCACTGATCTTACCCCTCTCTAAACTGTATGCATTAATCATGGAATGAACTGCACTCACTGTTTGGTCTGCAGCGTTACTCTGACAAAAGTAACCGGGGGGGTGTAGATTACTCCCCACTGCACCAATGACGACAACGCAGCCACCCCAATTCTGCCGCTCTTCTGGCTCCTCAGCGCGCGTCTTTTCCTCTCCTGCACGGAAGGGCGCTTTTTGGAAAACCCCGCGCAGAGCCTTTCCCCTCTGCTGGCTCTGGGCGTGGATTGCCCTCTGCCCCCCCCTTGGGTTGAGTTGCCGGCGCTGCAAGCTGGAGAGCGCGTGAGGGAACAACGGTTGTGGGAGGGAGGGAGGGAGGGAGGGAGGGAGGGAGGGAGGGAGGGAGCGTGAAGGCTGACTGGGGTGGAGAGGCATTAACCCATGCTCAAGAACACCCATTTCTTATGAGCACGGTCTGCCTCCGCTTTCAATTGACGTGGGAAATGGGCCATGATCTTGCTACAATCTGAGAGGAGGAATGAATGAAGTTCTCTGTGGCAAAGGTAGGGTGCCCACTCAGAGTTGGGAAATTTTTTAGAGATTTGGCGGCCAGGGTGGTGGTGGTGAAGATTTGCAGGGTTTGGGATGAGAGGGAACAAAGTGGCATATAATGTCATAGACTGCTCCCCCCATTATCTCATAGGGCTGCTCCTGATCAGGAGCAACAATATTTAATCTGCCACACAACAACATCATGCTCCCCATTATACCTGGGTATCAATCCCGACATGGGTAAGATGGCCAATTATATATTACAAATTTCAGATCCCAAACAACGCTGGGTTCTGACTAGAGCCAGATGCAATGTCTTCTCCCCTGCCCTTTTACAAGGTTGGATTGAGAAGCTCTCCCTATCGGACAGAGTATGCCCACATTGTCCTACCGCGGTGGAAACATTGGAGCATATTGTATGTTACTGTCCAAAATATAATTCACAGAGGGAAGCTCTATTATCTTCAATTATGGGTAAAGCCTCTCCCAAAGTTTGCATGGTAGAACTATTTAATAGTAATGATCCTCTGATTTTAGGAAAAACAGCTCACTATTGGTGGCAGGTCATGTCGCTAAGAGTGAATTAACAGCATATGTTAAACCTTTTCTTGTTGTCATTTTATGTAGCACAAATATGCCTGATAAAGGTCTTTGTATTTGTCATATGCTGCAAATTTGGGGTTCAGCAATACCCAGACCCCTTCTGAACATGCAGAATAATGCACTTTCAATCCATTTTCACAACCGTTTGCAAGTGGATTTTGCTATTCTGCACAGCTGCAAAGTGCATTGAAAGTGGATTGAAAGTGCGTTATTCTGCATGTGTGGATGGGGCCCTAGAGATGTGAGGATGGATCCAGAGGTGGGATCTAGCAGGTTCTCACAGGTTCCCGAGAGTAGGTTACTAATTATTTGTGTGTGCCGAGAGGGGGTTACTAATTGGTGATTTTGCCACGTGATTTTTGCCTTAGTTATGCCCCTCCTCGCAGCAGTAGCGCGCAGAACTTGAAGCAGTCGAGCAGGAGGTGCACCGGCGTGTGTGGCAGCCTGTGCCTGTGTGCACTCATTTCCTACCCAAGGACTGGCGCAGCAGCTGCGCCCTTGCCACAGCCCCACCCAGGAATGCCCCACCCAGGAATGCCCGGCCACGCCCCCATTGTGCCCAGCCACGCCCCCACCCAATCCCATTGACGCTACACCACAGTTTGAATCCCACCACCATGGGAACCTGTTACTAAAATTTTTGGATCCCACCACTGGACAGATCATGGGGGGAGTAAGGTTTAGGAAGAATATGGACCTTTTTATAATTTTTAATTCATTTTCTCAAATATAATTCAAAAACAGAAAAGAAAATATAGAAAGAGAAATAAGAAAATACAGTTACCCATAAACTATATATATTCTCCAGCACATCGTATCTTAGAATTACAACACTAATATCATTCAGAGAGAATATTACATAGTTTTAAAATTTGCTACCTTGTAACCTTCAGTTTCAAAACAGCAAAAAGTATCTAGTAAGCAGTAACTTGTATCTTAATCTTTTTTTAAAAAAAATATATTTTATTAAAGATTAGAATCATATTTGTACAGTAAAATAAAGTTTACGTTTGTCTCACTGTTTCTTTTCCAAAAGAATTACCAGGACACTACATTCACAAAATCCAATTGTACATATCTGGAGCATTTCCTCAATTACATAATATCACCTGATAAATAAAGAATAGATAACCCGTTAAATTTGTGAGATAAAAAATTTATCATATATATGAGACTATAAGAGAGAAATTAAGCATAAGTAGGTAGAGAAGAAGAGAAAGGAGAAAGCATAAGCTGACAAAGAAGATCAAAAAAGATAAGAGAGAGAGAAGAAGATCAGTATCGGAGAGAGAAGATAAAAGAGAAGAGAGAAAGAAGAAATAAGAGTTTGGACTTCCTCTTAACTTTGATTATACATATGTAAACCATATCTACTTGATTACAATTCAGTCTAGTATAAATTTATCAACATTGCAGGTATAAAGATAGCTTATTATAATCTTTGTTTGTTTGCAAAAATTTTACTAATGGTTGCCATATATCTAAAAAGAGTTCTATTGTACTATAGTGTAAAAAACTTGAAAGTTTTTCATAAACTGAAAATTCGAGTAGTTGTGTCATCCAGTCTTCTTCGGAGGGAGTTGTAGAAGTCTTCCATTTTTTGGCAAATTGTATTCTTGCCGCCGCTATCATATATAAAATTTTAAATTCAATTATATTTAATAGAAATAATTCTGGCTTAAACATAAATTCTATATCTAAAATTTTCCCCATAAGACAATGTATATTGCGCCAAAATTTTTGACTAGCTTTACATTGCCACCAAAGATGAATAAAGGTCCCAGTTTGGACTTGGCATTTCCAACATTTATCCGAATGGTTTTGATATATCTTAGCTAATTTACTCGGATATAAGTACCATCTCTGTAGCATTTTATAATAGTTTTCCTTCAGTCTTATTGATTTTGTAAGTTTTAATTTTTTTACCCACACATTTTCCCACGTTTCCAAACTGATTTCTCTATTCAAGTCCTGGGCCCATCTGATCATACAACGTTTTACTTGCTCGTCTACCCTTTTAACTTGTATCTTAATCAATAACAAATATTATTACTATTGTTATTATTCTTACATAATCGATTCAGCCTCATATAAGAAACACAGTTCCCATTTCTCATCTAACTCTATTTACAAGATTTGTTAATTTGGCCATTGTACCATATTCTCTAACTTTATCTTCCCAGAGTTCTGTGATAAGATCTCTTTTAGTTTTATAATCAAAACTTATACTGGCTTGAAAAAGGATAACGAAATAAAACCATATCCGAGAGGTTTTATTGCCTCAATATTTAACTTCACCTGTTGAATTTATGGAAATAATCCCTGATTACAAAAAAAATAGATATTGTTTGAATAAGATTTGAAATTTACTCTTGTATGACTCATGTGTTGAGTATTTGTATGCAAAGGTGTTGTTTCTGTTACTACTTGTACCTTGCCTTGGCCTCAGGCCAATTGCTGAGCCATTCTATGATGAAGAAGAAACACCTAGGGACCAGACAGGTACAAATGGCCAAGTGATTGGATCACAACCTGACCTGTCTCTGTGGCACTGCTTCTGTCACAAGCCAACTTCATTACAAAGATGCCTTAAGCAGGGCTGAGGAGATGTGACAGAGAGGGGGAGAAAGTAGAAAAAGAACCAGCAGGCAGTGAGAGACCATTTGCAGAAGGCAGCTCTTCTCTTCCCACTGTAAATTTGCGAGAGCAAAGCTTCTATGGGGCTCACATCAGCAAAACCCATACAACCTGGATGTCATCATTCATTGTTTAGCCTTTATTTGGCATAAACAGTATAAAATCACATCTAAATCGCATCAAAATACGAGCTTGCCACATATAACAAATGAAGTTGATTCATACATACTGTTGCTTATGGGATATTTCCAGCAGAAAGTTCGCAGCCATTTTACAGAATGTAGCGTCATAATTATTTAATAAGAACTCTAGTCTGCTTAGTTCATCCAGCTCGCTAGGTATCATAGAAAGCAACCTAGAGTATTTGACTCTAATACTTGCCGATTTAGGACAACGGAATAATTGGCGAGAATGTTTCTAATTGATTTGCATCACATGAACACACCCTTTTGCACATTTCTAGATTGTTATATCTACCTCATAGTATGGCAGAAGGGAAAACATTGAAGCGAGCGAGTGAAAAAACTCATCTCTGATCTGGACTGGTCAGATGATACAGATAGGAGGCCATTCTGTTATGTTGTAAGGGGATTGATAGATGAACAAAAGGTGAACAAGTTTTCCTCGCTGCCAGAGTTAAATAGTTCCATTCTCTCACCAACAATTTTTGTTTTAATAATTTATACGATTCTGAACAAGTTAAAGGTAGAAGGGAGTCAAGGGGCATACCAATTGATTCGATCTTCCTCAGTGAGAACCATGAATTACTCTGGGTATCTGATAGTATTAGGTGAACCAGAGAGTGCTTATGTAATGACTAACAGATAGAGGCACACCATGACTATAGCTGAAGGAACTCCAGAAGGTTTATCACACAAGCATTCACATACACCTATAAACACATCATAGCTTTCTTCTCCCACCAGCCACCTGGCTTGTAGGGTAATGGACTTACTGGCAGCAGGGAAAGCTCGAGGCACCACAGCGGCACCACAGTGACGTCACTGGCCACATATCAACATCACTTCCAACATGCACCGAAAGTGGGGTCATCACGTTGCAGGCACTGTGGAACGTTCTAATATCAGAACAAAAATTCTATGGGAAAAAAGGCTTCTACCAAAGAGTTTTTGCTTCAATCGCAATCATCCAGACATCATCAGCAATGAAATGATGTAACTTCTGGGGTACACCAGAAGGAATGTCACTGTATTGCCAGCAACATCATTGCAACATCAGTTTCGGCCTTCCGTTGCAAGGCTGGTAGCCCCCCACCCCACCCCAGCTTGTCCCACCAGTTGCCAAGAAGGACATAGCAACCCTATCTTGGTTCAGTCATGAAATCAGACCATCAACAATTTCAGAATGATACAGACAATAGATAATGCATAGCATTCACAGTGTCATACATGACAGTGTTCCCTGTGCGAATGGTCTTCAACCATTCCATTCATTCATAAATAAAGGCTGGATTTTAATCAAATCTTGTTCATCAGTGTTCATTTAAGTAGTCCCAACAGATGGTAATGGTGGTTGATAGATTTGAACCAGAAGCAACTTTTGCATCCCCGCCATTTTGCAAATACCTGTTACAAACCTCTTGTTCAGCGTGAACCGAACAAGCTGTGTAGGATACCCATCTCAAGGTGAGATGTGGAGATTCCCCAGAATTACAGCTGATCTCCATGCTACAGTGATCAATCCCTCTAGTGCAGGGGTCTTCAAACTATGGCCCTCCAGATGTTCATAGACTACAATTCCCATGAACCCTACCACTTGGCCATGCTGGCAGGGGCTGATGGGAATTGTAGTCCATGAACATCTGGAGGGCCATAGTTTGAAGACCCCTGCTCTAGTGAAAATGGATGCTTTGGAGTTTCCTGATCTGGATCTGGCAACTCTACCCACAACCCCTTCTGGCGGCTGGGGGACCAAGCAACCCTCAAGCCAGGTGATTGGCTCATTTTTCATCAACATATTCAAACACATTTCATTGGGTCGTTGAACATGTTTATTGTGAAAGTCACAGGAAATCTAGGTACAGCCACCACATATGCTCAAAAGCTATTTTCCTCCTCATGGACTTCAGCAATCCATTGGATTTCTAAAGTCTTTGAGGAGCAAGTAATCATCTCTGGAGGATTTTAACTGGACTGCTTTCAGACTATGAGATTTGAAGGGATCATTTACTATCTCGGGAAAAAATCAATTTCTGCACTTTCTCCTCTTCTTCTCATGAAAAGGTCTCTGCTATTTATTTAGACGTTCTCTTACCTCTTCATTTGTTTTTTTGAATCCCACTCTACAAGCCATTACTTTCCAAAGCAACTTATGTCAAGCAAGAGCACTAAGCCTTTCTCTCAGGCTCAAAAAACTAAAAAGGGCAGACACATAAGGGAAAGGGAATTAAACAACAATTCGAGGAGGGAGGTGCATCCGCACATGATTGGCTACTGTGCCATTATTCATTCCACTGCCGTTTGTAGTTGACCTTTCCTATATAGATGAGGTGATCCAGTTGCTAAGAGTAGTTACATGGAAACACTCTCACCTTGGGCTAGTCTCAGTTCTTTGGGACTCTCTCATCCCCACCTACCTCCCAAGGTGCCTGTTGTGGGGAGAGGATGAGAAGAAGAAGAAGAAGAAGAAGAAGAAGAAGAAGAAGAAGAAGAAGAAGAAGAAGAAGAAGAAGAAGAAGAAGAAGAAGAGGAGGAGGAGGAGGAGGAGGAGGAGGAGGAGGAGTTTGGATTTCTATCTCCCCTTTCTCTCCTGCAGGAGACTCAAAGGGGCTTACAATCTCCTTGCCCTTCCCCCCTCACAACAAACACCCTGTGAGGTGGGTGGGGCTGAGAGAGCTCCGAAGAGCTGTGACTAGCCCAAGGTCACCCAGCTGACTTGTGTGGGAGTGTACAGGCTAATGTGAATTCTGAAAGGAGTTTGAAAGGAGTTTGTAGGCCACCCTGAGTCTCATTTGCAGGAGAAAGGGATGGGGTATAAATCTTCTTCTATTCAGCCTGATGAAGAGTTTTAATAAACATGTTCTCTTGGGATGGCTTTTTAAACTGGCCCTCATAAAAGCATTACCCAACTTTGGAATTTCCCCTCCCCACCCCAACGGACCAGTACAGCAACCTACAATTTCTATTTCAGTCATGTACACGGAAGGCTCTGTTTTAAGTTGTGCTGTCCTCCGGAGGATCTCCCAGGGAATGGAGAGCCAATTCACCTCAAGTAAGTGAAAACCCAACACCAGAACAAGGACTAATAGCTTATGTTTCTGAATTCCTCTGCTGCAATCAATCTTGCTAAAATCTGTATTGCCCTGAGACCCAGAAAGCTGCTTTCCAAAGGGTTGGGCTATATATCGAAAAGAGCTCGGCTTCATTCCACTGACTGCGGGAACTCCAGACAAATCCTGAAAGGCATGATTAAATAGAAATGCCCTATTAAATATTATTTGAAGTCTCATTTGTACCACGGCTTCTTTATAGATTTGCAATACAACATATATATATATATATATATATATATATATATATATATATATATATATATATATATATATATACAAAAAAATATATATATATATATATATATATATATATATATATATATATATATATATATATATATATATATAAGCAGAAGAAGCACACTCACACACACACACACACACAGAGAGAGAGAGAGAGAGAGAGAGAGAGAGAGAGAGAGAGAGAGAGAGAGAGAGAGAGAGAGAGAGAGAGAGAGAGAGAGAAGGCTCGCGTTGTTTAACGAAGGCTTAAACTGCCTGAAATTCACCACATGCTTTGAGGCAGGTCTCTCTCAATGCTGTTAAGTCCGCAAACCTACTCAATTATGAGAATAATATGTGTGCTGCGTAGACACACAGTGTGGGACCTCTCATCTAAATGGATTTCCAGCCACCTCGAGAACAGTATTGATTTTATGGCTCCTACAGGGCACCTTTGATCACTACAAAAGCACACCTGATACCTGGGGATGTACAAGAAAGAGCAGTAGCCCCCAAGTAAATGTTTAGGTCACAAAGTGAATCTCGTTACAGTCACGAGGGGGATAACGGAGCTAAGCTAGATCTGATCAAAGATCCTTTCGACCCTTACTAATGCCCATTCTTCTTGTATCCAATGCACAACCCACTCACTCATGGTTACTATGCCAAATAAAAGAATCCTTTTCTAAACACTTGCTATGGTCTTTTTTTAAAAAAAAGTTGTTTGCCAGGCCTATTGCAAAGAAAGTAGCGGGTGTGAAATAATTTCATCTCTCATGACATACATGACGATCAGAGGAACAAGGACCAGTTCCAGGTTCTTGAGGTGCCCTTCTTCTCATCTGCCTACCACCTCGCCCCCTCTCATTCAATCCTTCCCACCCAGGTGGCCAATCTCCAGGTGGTGGCTGGAGATCTCCTGAGATCTGTGCACCAGAGATCAGTTCACCTGGAGAAAAATGGCCACTTGGGGAAGTAGATTCTATGGCATTTTACCCCACGGAAGTTCCTCCCTTTCCCAAACCCTGCCTTGCATAGGCTACACCATTTGGGCAAAATCTCTATGGCAGAAGCTGTCTTCCTCAGCTACCAAGGCCTCTTTCCTGTCCTCAGTGGTAGATATGGGGGGGGCACAAGGGGAGATATTTGACTCAGGTGCCATTCACCTGGGTCACATGGGGGGACATTTTGGCCACCCCCATTTCCCCCACCCCCTTGCAGACCAGAAGGGCCCTGTGATGCCACCACACACCTGCTGCCCACCTGCCGGAAACTTGGAGAGGTTAGCAAGGGCACCCTTTCATTCTGCCGGTCCCCAGGGGTGCAATTGTTGAGGGAGAGCACAATTTGGGAGTAGTTTCAGAACTTGCCCTGGGTGCAACTCGCTTCAGGTATGCCACAGCCGTCATTGCCTGTATGATGATGTCACTACCAGAGATGACATCACCCCAGCAACATTGAGCCATAGGCCTCATTTTAAGCCGGGAAAGCCCACTGCTGGCCAGCTGAAAGGTGCCAGGTGGAAGTGATCCAAAGCACGGGATCCCTCATCTCTGGTGGGGTCTGGTAACCTATTTAATCAGAAGGATTGATTCTAACATGTCAGAGATGGGTCAGCTACCAAGGTTACCAACCTCCATGTGGTAGCTGGAGATCTTTTGCTATTAAAACTGATCTCCAGGTGACAAAGATCAGTTTGCTTGGAGAAAATGACTGCTTTGAAAGGTGAGCTCCATGGCATTATACCTCACTGAGGACCCTTCCCTCCCCAAAACTAGCCCAGCTCAGGCTCCACCTGCCAAAATCTTCAGGTATTTCCCAGCCTGGAGCTGACAATCCTATTAGCTATAACAGAACCATGCTAGTGAGGGTAAAGCATCAGGAACTGCAGTGGGAGAAGAATTAAAATTGTATTTCAATGGCCCTTTCCGCAGTGCAGAAAGGGTGCCCCTGCACCGGCAGGAATCCTGCCAGTGGAGGAGTGGGGGCTGTTTGCACGGGAGCGTGTGAGCGGCCCCCGCAGAGGCCGGCACGGGAGAACCTCTTCCCCATCCCCCCCCACTCACCTCATTGTCCAGGGGTTGGAGGACAGCGAGGGAGGGTCTCAGCAGTCCGGCAGAGCAACGCAGGACGACGAAGTGAGGTGGGGATGACGGGGAACCAGGAGGGAGGTTTTTTGGGGCGGCCTGATGCCGCCCTGGGGGAGGTGAAGGGAAGCCAGGTTGGCGCTGCTGCGTTTCAGCAGCGCCGCCTGTGCGAACGGCGCCTTAGGGATGGCATTTTTGCCGTCCCTAAGGCGTCATATTTGGGCTGTGCGGAAACGGCCAATGTGTCATAAAACCCTCTGAGGAACTCTGAGCAGAATAGTGGACATAGGCGTAGCTGCTATGGGGATATCCAGGGACAAACGCTACGAGTGCCCCCGTGGGAGTCAGGTAGGGAGCAGAAAAATCATCCCCCTACACTTCCGGGAAGGAGAAAGGGCGTGGCTGGGCCTCTATCCCCCACAGCGCCGCCCCCCACAGTACCCCCTTCCCCCCACCCCTTACCTGAGTTCAGCCAGCTTCTTTTTGCAGCCGGTTGGGAAAAGCAGCCTGGTGGGAACTACACTTCCCAGGAGACCTTGTGAGCGAGTTGGGGTTCGCAATGTTTCCTGGGAAGTGTAGTTCTCACCAGGCTGCTTTTCCCACCAGGCTGCAAAAAGAAGCTGGCTGAGGTAAGTGGGAGGGGGGCGCCATTTCCCCCCCTCTTTTCCCCACTGATATTGGAATAAAAATAATTATGAAACATGAAACTGTCTTAGGCTGAATCAAACCATTGATCCATCAAGGTCTGTTTTTATCTACTTTGGGGACCTTCCGCTTACAACACAGATCCACTAGCAGTGAGCCAAGGCCCCCTCCCCTGATAGTAATACTAAGCTGATAGTATTATATCCAGTGTTCTGTGTACTCTTTTAACAAAAAAATAATAAAGGTAATAAGGTTCTCTGCTCAGGGAAACAAATTCTATGCCAAGAAAAATTTAAAACATGGCTGTTTCGTCAGGCTGTTATATTTGTCCTGGGTCGAGACGAAAGTTTCACATAAACTGTTATCATAAATTCTTTGCGCTCTGCGTGTGGTTTAAAGCATTACATGCTTTTACTATTTTTTAGTAAAATCAATGATTTATGCCTGTTTTATATTTCAGGTTATTAGACATTCAGTATGCTGAAAGCGTTTTATAAATACATCGTCAACAAAGGCTTACATTTCATATGTGGACTGACAGACGTTATGATGGAGATGGAAACGGAGCTGTAGAGAGGCCGTTTTCTGATATCTCCCTGCAGCAACCCACAGAGAAGGAATGTTTGCTCACTCAAAGCTGATGCTAGAATCATTAGTTTGTATAAGGAAGGGGGAAACAAAAATCATGACTGGGGAAAACAAAAAAGTCTTTGAAAAACACACTCAGGAAAGGAAAGGAAAATATTAGCACCACAAGTACAAAACGGTAGGCCCATCTGCTGGTAATGGTACATTCAGGGTTGTGTGTACTCTGTTTTAAACATGATCAAATCCTTTGCCAAGAAAAGTTTAAATCTGTCACCTGTTAAAAGATGCAAGGGAAAAAATGTCTCATTTCCTATTTTTGCAACAGTTTTATTCTGCTTCGGTTTGCTATTGAGAGGGGCAATGAGATAATATGGGACTCTGGTAGTTAGAGTTGCCAACTTCAGGTTGGGAAATTCCTGGAGATTTTATGGTGGACACTGCAGGAGGTGGGGTTAATGGAGGGGACGGACCTCAATAGGGTACGATGACAACGAGTCTATCCTCCAAAGCAGCCATTTTCTCCATCTCTCCAGAACTACATTGTTTGTGTAGACTTAATCCTGTCAGGAAGGATGTGGGAGAAAATTATGCAAGCTGTTTTGGAGGGAGACAAGTCCAGACAAAGTTCTTTTTCCTTGTAGGTACATTGAACCAATGCCCAAAACAGGTTTCCCTGTTTTGAAGCACTGTGCTGGCAAGCACCCAAGGTTGGGCTGAGGTAGTTGAGGCCTCGGTCTGTGTCTTATTAAAAGCAGGGGCCCTTTGGTCTACCACAGGTCAGTCTGGGAACATTCCCACTCTGCACAGTTTCCTTGAAGCTTTGCTAACGAGGTCATCCTGTTACCGCTGTTTGCCAGGTAACAATAAGTGATTTCAGCTCAGCAACATAATGAGGCGCAGGAAGCTGATGTTCTTCAAGCAAAAAGGATTTTATTGCAAGTGGTGGTCACAGCTCGGTCAGGAGAGAATCGCCCCTTGCAATGCAGTGCAAGAACTTTTATTCCCCAACTTCAAAAGGGGGAAAGGGGCAGGAAAAGGGGAGGAGAGGGGGCATGTCCCTCTCCCAAACATCAATCAAAATAAACAACCCGAAAACATTTACAACTTCTGAAAGAGATTACAAATCTCGCTGTCATGCGTCTTCCCGCGAGACCTCGCACAGGTGCTGAACGGAAAGCAGATAAACGTCCATTCATAAAACTCCAGGTGTGTTTGCTGCCGCACCCAGCTATCTTTGCTATCAGATGGCTGTACCCTTTAGTAATGCCCTAGGGCTCCCACCCCACATTGTTGTAACAAAGGAAAGTTCAAACTGTCCAATGGTGGTCCCTGCACGTCTTCCAACAGCTGCGGACCTTTGGGTGCTGGCAACGGATTCAATCTGCAAGTCCAAAGAGGGTCTTTGTCTTTGTTAAGGAGTCGGCTGGGTGTTGGTTTAAACTGCATTCCAGAGCCAACTTCTTGTCCCTTAATATCAACCTTTCTGGCCACTGCTTTGGCTATCAGACACAAATTTCAAAAATAACATTTCTAAACATTTCTAAACTTAAACGCTAGGGAAACCTAAAAGGGATAAACACATACACTTATGGGCAAGACTTTCCTAAGTTAACAATAAAAAAACCTTAAACTAACTGAAGAACCTTATTAAACTAAAATCCTAAACTGCAGGCACATCATACATTCAACTAAACAGGGGCTTTTATTACATCCTAGAATGACATAAACAAGAGGGAAACCATATAATATTGGCACAAACACACATATGCGTTCTCTGTGAACCTTATGGAGGCTTCTGAACCACACAAGTCTCCGTGTCTGGGCACAGAGCCAGTGTAGCTAGGCAACCTGACTTCAGGAAAATATTTTGCTTATTTTCCTGGTGGTAACAGTCCCAAAAACAGAGTTCCACCATTCTAATCCCATGAATTTAGAAGACTTTAATTTTTACTGGAATAGCAGTGTTCAGTTATAAACCGCGTTTTGACCGAAGGCAGTTAACGGCATTCATCACTGAATAAAGTCAATTTTTAAGAGTCCAAATAAAGCTACATCATAATGACGTATGTCAAAAATTACAGCCCGAAATTCAATGATCACCACCATCCCCACTGTTTGTTATTGTGTCTATTAATCTGACTACAGTCCCTCCAGAAAAAGCAAGTCCGATCCAGATGACTTTTAAAGAAGCAGCCATTATCGACTTCTGAGAAAGATTTTTTGGGAGGGGGGACCAGTGGTGGGATCCAAAAATTTTAGTAACCGGTTCCCATGGTGGTGGGATTCAAACTGTGGCGTAGCGCCAATGGGGATGGGCGGGGCATGACGGGGGCAAGGCTGGGCATTTTGGGGGCAGGGCATTCCTGGGCGGGGCTGTGGCAAGGACGCAGCCGCTGTCGCCATACCGTCCTTAGGCTGAGAAATGAATGCACGCCTTGGCGCCAGGCTGCCACGCACGCCGGTGCACCTCCTGCTAGACTGCTTCAAGTTCTGCGTGCTACTGCTGAGAGGAGGGGCGTAACTAAGGCAAAAATCACGAGGCAAAATCACCAATTAGTAACCCCCTCTCGGCACACACAAATAATTAGTAACCTACTCTCGGGAACCTGTGAGAACCTGCTGGATCCCACCTCTGATTAGTTAGGTATATATCTAACTCTTCTTCTTTAATGAGTTAAGTGTGGAATTCACTGCCAGATTCATGGAGAAAGGTCCATCAGTGACTACTAGACAGTGTGTCTGAAGGGAGCCTCAAGACCTTTGAATACCAGTGCTGGAAGGGGGCTAACAGGTTCCCATGGTGGTGGGATTCAAACTGTGGCGTAGTGCCAATGGGACTGGGCAGGGCACGACAGGGGCATGGCCGGGCATTCCGGGGCGGGGCATTCCTGGGCGGGGCTGTGGCAAGGATGCAGCCACTGCACCGGTCCTTGGGCGGGAAATGAATGCACGCAGGCGCAGGCTGCCATGCACGCCAGTGCACCTTCTGCTAGACTGCTTCAAGTTCTGCGCGCTACTGCTGAGAGGAGGGACGTAACTAAGGCAAAAATCACGGGGCAAAATCACCCATTAGTAACCCCCTCTCGGCACGCACAAATAATGAGTAACCTACTCTCAGGTACCTGTGAGAACCTGCTGGATCCCACCTCTGGGGGGGGGGGGATGTTAGCAACTAGAAAAGCACTGCTCTGGCCCCTATTGATTAAAATTCTGCTAATGCTGGCTCCCAGGTGAGGCCTCCTGTGAAAATCTCATATCTTGATAGGAGCGGAGATGGTTCTTCATATATTCTGGACCTAAACTATTAAAGGATTTAAAGGTCAAAACCAGTAGCAGACTGTCAAAGTGGCTCCGGGAGGCCCTTCTGGTGATAGCATCCAGGCTTAGTGAACATTGCTTCTGGGGGAGTGGGGGGGGGCGGGGTGAGAGAGTTCTGAGAGAACTCAACCAGCAGGCTTTATGTGTAGGAGCAGAGAAACAGAATAATCCTTTTGGGGCCTGATAAAATTGAACCCCCAGAAGCAAAGTTCATAAAGCCTGGATGCTATTACCAGGAGGGCCTCCTGGAGCCACCTTGAATATCTGGTGCCTCCACCTTGAAAAATGTGCAGCCTGTTTAAACACTCAGAAATTCCCCATTGGCTACAAAGGAGCCAAGGCACTGCAGAGCAAAGAATCTGGGCAAATTTCTTGGAGTGACTGTCAGGGGTACATTTTTAAAGCTAGTAGCACCAACATTTCAGGCTCTCATCCCAAGACTATCCTGATGATACCACCTGAGTTTACTGAAGTTTGGTTCAGGGGGGGCAAAGTTATGGACCCTCAAAGGAGTAGCCCCCATCTCCTGAGCTCTCATTGGAAACAATGGGGGATGGGGCACCCACTTTGGGGGTCCATCACTTTGGCCCCCCTGAACCAAACTTCACCAAACTCAAGTGACAACCTCAGGATAGTCTCCTGGTGAGACCCTGAAATTCTGGTGCCACTAGCTTTAAAAATACGCCCCCTGCAGGCCAAAACTTAAAAAACACCAAAAATATCCAAAAAAACCCGAATAAGAGGCATTTGGATTGGCTTGCAGTCAGGCAGGCATATTTGGGGCGACTTTGGGCCGAATATGCCCAAATTCTCCAGAATCTGGGATTCAGTGCACCCAAATCTCCAAGCCTAAGATTGACCACCTAACTTTGCATTGTCATTGTTTCACAGCTGTAATCTTTTCAGTTAATTTCCCTGGGCATGTCAGGGTGATGTCTCAACCCATTATAACAATGACCAGCCATTAAGGTTGATGTCTGTCTCTTGTCCTCTCCAGGAAGGGCAGGAAATCCTTTTGTCTAGAGAAATTTAGGATCGTTCTGTATAACCCTGAGGGTTCATTTTCCCCTACAAGAAGCCCACTCTCCCAATGGACAGTGTTCAGTATCTTTAGACCAGTGATTTCCAACCAGGGTTCTGTGGTACCCTAGGGTGCCATGAACATGTCCTTGGGGTACCATGACAATGCTACCACCACCACCCACCCACCAGAATCAAATGGATTTTGAAGGGGGGGGAGCCTCATGGGCTCCCTTTAAACAACACTGAAAAACAGCATTGTTTTATTTGCCTAAATTTGGAGAGCTCCCTTTAAATCTACCCCCAATCCACGCCGAATTTAGGCAAACAAACAACACGGCTGCCAACGCTGCTTTCCCTCCCCTCTCCCTGCTTGCCACTCCCTCCACCTACAGACCAAAAACAGGAAAAAAACCCCTAACAAATGCAAAAAAAAAATCAAACGAACCTCAAGGGTACCCTGAGATATGAAGAGCGAGTTCAAGGGTACTGTGATGTCAAAAAGGTTGGGAAACATTGCTCTAGACAGTATCTCTAGTCTGTGATAGCGTTCCACTGTGCTGTTTCTTCCAGAGCTAAGCACTGGTCACTCACTTCTGTTTATTGGAACATTCTGCTCCAAGATCAGGTGACTATAACTTTTATTGACCACTTCCAATTAACTCCTTATCAATTCCAGATCTATCCCCTCTTAACTGTCCATATCCTAGGACTGTGTGTGTGTTCTGCTGTTTTATTGTCTGCTTGTGTACCCTCATTTTTATCCCTTAATTAAAATGGTTAAACTTTGATCCACTGTCCTGCGTGTTTCTATATAAAAGCTGACTCTTGTATACATACGCAATCAAGATCTTGTGTTGCCCGGCCTTTTGCAATGCCAAGAGTTTGCTTCAGCTAACTTCCCCACATTAAAAGAGAGAGACTTCCCACCACTGGGACTCTTTAGTTTGGAGAGAAGACGTCTGAGGGGGGATATGATTGAAGTCTATAAAATTATGCATGGGGTAGAAAATGTTGACAGAGAGAAATTTTTCTCTCTTTCTCACAATACTAGAACATCCATTGAAAATGCTGGGGGGAAGAATTAGGACTAATAAAAGGAAACACTTCTTCACGCAACAGGTGATTGGTGTTTGGAATATGCTGCCACAGGAGGTGGTGTTGGCCACTAACCTGGATAGCTTTAAAAGGGGCTTGGACAGATTTATGGAGGAGAAGTCGATTTATGGCTACCAATCTTGATCCTCTTTGATCTGAGATTGCAAATGCCTTAACAGACCAGGTGATCGGGAGCAACAGCCACAGAAGGCCATTGCATTCACATCCTGCATGTGAGCTCCCAAAGGCACCTGGTGGGCCACTGCGAGTAGCAGAGAGCTGGACTAGATGGACTCTGGTCTGATCCAGCTGGCTTGTTTTTATGTTCTTATGTTCACTTTGGGTAACAGGACAATAGGATCAGTTAACCCTCTGCAGGCAATGAATTGTATTGATCAAATTGCAAAAAAAAGCCAAATCAACAATAAGATTAAAATGACTCCTGGGGACAAATGTAGAACGACCCATTGGATACTCACCGTGAAGGGGTCTTCTCATGGGTGGTCGGGGGCCGTCTTGTGGGAGTCTCCTTCAGGTCGAGGGAAGTATGGAAATCCCCCTGTTGGATGGCTGCCATCGTCGACCTGAGAGACTCCCACAAGACGGCCCCCACCATCCATGAGAAAAGACCATCATCTCGAAATATCCCGGCTCCTTGTAATAGGAAAGCATGATATGAAAGTTCTGAAGGAGCATCAGCACTAACTGAAAAAGGGTAAGTGGTCATCTTATACGATAGGAAAGGCATTTATATTACTGATGTTTATGACAGGACTGAGTCATTATCATGCTGTGTTTCGGATCCCCCCCCTCACCTCCCCCCCGGAACAGATATATATATTGCTACACAACAGTTTCTCTTCCCTCAGCAAAATCTATTCTTCAGCTCCAAAGAGGGCTCAATTAAAACGCAGATTGAGTTTCTATCAGGAGGGAACCAATAGCAACCATAAAGTAACTTTGCCGAGGAAAATAACCCACACAGCAATAAAAGTGAGTGAGCGGCCTTGGTTGTTCACACAACCCTATCACTTTCCACTGTGATGATTGATTTATCCCAGATCCATAATTTCATTCCTTCACTGGATCGGCTGATAATGCATTTTTAATTTTGTACGATGGGCTTTTTTCTCTGTGCCTTTCTCTGTGCTTGTAAACTGATAAGCAAGGGGGCTACATTTTTCCGAAGGGGGGGGTAGATTGATGCAGTTAACAAAGAGTATTTTAACCTCCTTGCCTCACCCAAATCAATACAGGATTTTTTAAAAAAGAAAAGGAGGTGAAATTATAAACCAAAACAATATTAAGGGCTTTATCCATTGCCTTGGTGATTTGCTGAAGGAGTTCTGAGTTGATATATTAAAGTAGGCCCGTTGGAAGTGGCAGAGCATGTGGATGTGGTAGACCTCTTTGTTTCTGATGGTGAGGTTGCATAAAGTTCCTGGTATCCAGTGTCTGCAAGGCCTTCATAGGTTAGTGTGACCAGACGTCCCGCTTTGGGCGGGACAGTTCCGCTTTCAAGCAATTTGTCCCGCATCCCGCAGGGTTTTTTAAATCTCCTGATTTTTGGAAGGCTGCCGCACTGCCTTCTGGGGTGCTCCCCTGTGACAGGGCTGGAAACAGGGGAGCATCCCAGAAGGCAGTACGGCAGCCTCCCGCACTGCCTCACTGCCTTCTGGGGTGCTCCTGGTTCCCACCCTGTGACAGGGCAGGAAACAGGGGAGCGCCCCAGAAGGCAGTGTGGCAGCCTCCCGCGCACGTGGCCGCAGGAGCGCACTGCTTTTTGGGGTGCTCCCATTTCCCGCCCTGTGACAGGGCGGGAAACCGGGGATCACCCCAAAAGGCAGTGTGCTTCTGCTGGTGCGCGCACGTGTCCCGCTTTAAAAAGGTGAAAATCTGGTCACCTTATCATAGGTTCTTCTGAAGCTGTTTGGAGGTTATTGTTGCAAAAATGTTGAGACTCAGGGGTTCAATGGGTGTTGTCAGAGCCCTTGGGGAATGAGAAGAGGGGATTTTAGACATTGTTGTGGAAGGAGATGTCAAAAGATGCCAGGAAACGACTTCTACTTATTAACTTGCATGGAATTGTTGGCATCCCAAATGCTAGCAAAAATCTTTGCTCCAAAGAAGAGCTAGGAAAGTATTCTGTGAAAATTAAGTTGATTTGTGAGGGGTGCCAATTGGAATGGGCTGCCTCCATTTGAAGGTTTCAGCTGCCCTCTCTACTTAGAGGTCAAATTAGAAATTCTGGTGGCAGCTCTTTGTGCTTAGAACATGATAATGTTCTGGGTGACTCTGGTCAGGACTGATCCAGGAATAGAAATGTGATTAAGCAACACAAGGCATCGAGTTAGCTGTCCTAGATCAAGTCATTTAATTCCTAGCCAGAGATTCACCTCAGTAATGCCGTAGGTTTGGGGTATAGTACTCAAGTAAACACTGGCCCTTTCCGCATGGGCAAAAACGCCGTCCCTAGGGAGCTGTTCGCATGGGGGGCGCAACTGCATCGCAGCCACGCCACCCTCGCTCCCCTCCAGCAGCGTGAAGCTGCTGTTTCCAAACCTTGCTCCCGAGCGAGGTTTTCTGGAAACAGTGGCTTCCAACCGCTGCCGTGCGAACGGCAGCGGCTGTAAAGTGCCATCCCCCCATTTTCCAATCGACTTACCTTCCCTGAGACCTTGTGATGCATCACTGAGGCCTGGGGACAGGCCCCCCATCCTGCGACTCCGGAGCGGTCGCACAGGCCAGGGGGACGTGTCCCCTGGCCTCGGCAACGCACCGGAAGGTCGCAGGGAAGATAAGTCAATCAGGCGACAGCATAGCACTGCGCTGTATTCCCTGTCCTTACAGGGACCGTTCATGCGAACGGTCCTGGGGGTGTGTGGAAACAGCCACTATCATGGAGTCTTTGCTAAGATTCTAATTTTGTTTTGTTGAAGCATAATAGGAAGTGGGAAAAACAGTTTCATGGCAACCAGGGATGGCACCCCCATGGCACAGCTGTGCCATGTCCAGAGGGGTTACAGGAAGGAAGATAAATGGAAAAACTCCCCAGTTACTTTGCAAACCCCCTATCCAGTCCAACTGGCTACACCTCACTTTTAGCTGGCAGCTCTCAAACCTTGGCCCCTTCCGCACATGCAAAATAATGCATTTTCAAACCACTTTCACAACTGTTTGCAAGTGGATTTTGCCATTCCACACAGCTTCAAAGAGCTCTGAAAGCAGTTTGAAAGTGCATTATTCTGCATGTGCGGAATGAGCCCTAGTGACAAGAAACCAGCTCTGCCCACTCAGAGTCCTCTGTGGCCCATGGAGAAATTTGGTTTATAACAAAATGGCCTCTATTATTGTCTGTGAGGTCCTGAAGAAAAGCACCATCAATCTTTTAGGTTGCTTTTTTTAAAGTTTGCTTTCACCTACCCCCAACTCCTCTTACTTTTTCAAACCTGAAATTCTACACATCCCTTGGAAGGTCACCAGAGTGTACCTAAAACGAAATTCAAAAAAAAAATCCTGTTTTTCCAATTAAACATCAGGAATGCTGAAGGAAGGTGAAAAAAAATTGGGGGGAAACAACCAAAATTAATTTCCCAGATATCTGTCATCGCTACAGCATGAAAATCATGAAGTATATTTCTTTTGAAATATTGATGCATGTGTTCAAATTTAAATAATTGACAAATCAAATACAAATGTGGGTTATTTGTTTTTGGTGGTAGGATGAGCTGTGTTTCAGTCACTTTTTAAATACCCGACATCTATTATTTTATTTGCAGTATGTAGAACTTGTTTTGCTTCATTTAAAATCCAAGACATTTATAATTAACCTTGAAGTCACATATGTTGCTTGAAGCTAAAAGTGCTTCAAACTACTGAATAATTTGTTCCCATTACCAGAAAGTTAAAAATAAAGAAAAAACAAATGAAAATGAATGAAAATAACGGGTATAGAGATTGATGGAAGAAAGAACAAGAAGACGAGTGTTAATGGTTTCTTCAAAGCAAAATAGGGATCTGTGCTGGAGTAATTAATGGCAATGTGTTTGAATAACAAATCATGTTATCTCTGCTGAAAGGACTAAAAATGGGTTCTTAGATCTTCAATGAAAAGATGTCACCAATCAGTCAACAGCAACGAAGGGTGTATACAAGCACATTAAAAAGCTCATGAAATACGAAGAGGCCTGGGGCACATCTACAGTTCAATGGTATGAAGGGAAATTTGGCAACTCAAAACTGGAGCACATCAGATTGGATCTAGAGTAGCAGAAGTGGCATTCAGCAAGAGGAATGGTATTTTCCAGTCTTCTCTTTTCTACTGCGAGTCCACTGCAACACTCCTGCCATGGTCGCCACATCTCAAAAAGGATATCGAAGAGATAGAAAAAGTGCAGAGAAGGGCAACGAGGATGATTGAAGGATTGGAGCACCTTCCTTATGAGGAGAGGATGCAGCGTTTGGGACTCTCTAGTTTGGAGAGGAGACGTCTGAGGGGGGATATGATTGAAGTCTATACGATTATGCATGGGGTAGAAAATGTTGACAGAGAGAAATTTTCTCTCTTTCTCACAATACTAGAACCAGGGGGCATTCATTGAAAATGCTGGGGGGAAGAATTAGGACTAATAAAAGGAAACACTTCTTCACGCAACGTGTGATTGGTGTTTGGAATATGCTGCCACAGGAGGTGGTGATGGCCACTAACCTGGATAGCTTTAAAAGGGGCTTGGACAGATTTATGGATGAGAAGTCGATCTATGGCTACCAATCTTGATCCTCCTTGATCTGAGATTGCAAATGCCTTAGCAGACCAGGTGCTCAGGAGCAGCAGCAGCAGAAGGCCATTGCTTTCACCTTCTGCATGTGAGCTCCCAAAGGCACCTGGTGGGCCACTGCGAGTAGCAGAGAGCTGGACTAGATGGACTCTGGTCTGATCCAGCAGGCTAGTTCTTATGTTCTTATGTTCTTACTACCTCAACTACAGACTGGGGCAAAATGCGAAAGCATTGCTCAGTGCAGAGATATCGCTTCCAGGTCATGTCGAAAGTGAGGCCATGATGATGGGCTCTCCCTTCGCCCAGTTTCCATAACTATTTTCCCATAATGCCTAGTTGGGTGGTGATGCTCAGTGATGGGGAGAGATAGGAGGCCTTCCATTCAGGGGGCAGGGAGCATTATTATGGGGAAGGGGATTTATTTTTAGATATAAACACTGATCCTTCAGATTTTCTTTTAACAGAAAGACTTCTCTTTTGCTTCTCTCTGATTCTTCTTTGAAGAGAAGTCAATTCACCCCTTTGTAACCTCAGAATATGAAATGATTTTAGGTTACCCACAGCAGGGTTGTGCTCTAGTAGGAGTATAGGAACGTTTGTGAAGACCCTTCCTCTGACGATTTACAGTGTGAAATGCTGAAATTTTGCAAAGTCTCCCTTCCTGTCCCAATTTCCATTCGATCAAATTAGAATTGATTAGAAGAAGAAGAAGAAGAAGAAGAAGAAGAAGAAGAAGAAGAAGAAGAAGAAGAAGAAGAAGAAGAAGAAGAAGAAGAAGAAGAAGAAGAAGAAGAAGAAGAAGAAGAGGAGGAGGAGGAGGCCCCCCCCCCCCCACCCCCCCCCCCCCCCCCCCCCCCCCCCCCACCCCCCCCCCCCCCCCCCCCCCCCCCCCCCTCCCACCCCCCCCCCCCCCCCCCCCCCCCCCCATCCCCCCCCCCCCACCCCCCCCCCCCACAACCCCCCCCCCCCCCCCCCCCCCCCCCCCAACCCCCCCCCCCCCCCACCCCCGCCCCCCCCTCCACCCCCCCCCCCCCCCACCCCCTCCCCCCCCCCCCCCCCCCCTCCCCCACCCCCCCCCCCCCCCACCCCCCCCCCCCCCCACCCCCCCCCCCCCCCACCCCCCCCCCCCCCCACCCCCCCCCCCCCCCACCCCCCCCCCCCCCCACCCCCCCCCCCCCCCACCCCCCCCCCCCCCCACCCCCCCCCCCCCCCACCCCCCCCCCCCCCCACCCCCCCCCCCCCCCACCCCCCCCCCCCCCCACCCCCCCCCCCCCCCACCCCCCCCCCCCCCCACCCCCCCCCCCCCCCACCCCCCCCCCCCCCCACCCCCCCCCCCCCCCACCCCCCCCCCCCCCCACCCCCCCCCCCCCCCACCCCCCCCCCCCCCCACCCCCCCCCCCCCCCACCCCCCCCCCCCCCCACCCCCCCCCCCCCCCACCCCCCCCCCCCCCCACCCCCCCCCCCCCCCACCCCCCCCCCCCCCCACCCCCCCCCCCCCCCACCCCCCCCCCCCCCCACCCCCCCCCCCCCCCACCCCCCCCCCCCCCCACCCCCCCCCCCCCCCACCCCCCCCCCCCCCCACCCCCCCCCCCCCCCACCCCCCCCCCCCCCCACCCCCCCCCCCCCCCACCCCCCCCCCCCCCCACCCCCCCCCCCCCCCACCCCCCCCCCCCCCCACCCCCCCCCCCCCCCACCCCCCCCCCCCCCCACCCCCCCCCCCCCCCACCCCCCCCCCCCCCCACCCCCCCCCCCCCCCACCCCCCCCCCCCCCCACCCCCCCCCCCCCCCACCCCCCCCCCCCCCCACCCCCCCCCCCCCCCACCCCCCCCCCCCCCCACCCCCCCCCCCCCCCACCCCCCCCCCCCCCCACCCCCCCCCCCCCCCACCCCCCCCCCCCCCCACCCCCCCCCCCCCCCACCCCCCCCCCCCCCCACCCCCCCCCCCCCCCACCCCCCCCCCCCCCCACCCCCCCCCCCCCCCACCCCCCCCCCCCCCCACCCCCCCCCCCCCCCACCCCCCCCCCCCCCCACCCCCCCCCCCCCCCACCCCCCCCCCCCCCCACCCCCCCCCCCCCCCACCCCCCCCCCCCCCCACCCCCCCCCCCCCCCACCCCCCCCCCCCCCCACCCCCCCCCCCCCCCACCCCCCCCCCCCCCCACCCCCCCCCCCCCCCACCCCCCCCCCCCCCCACCCCCCCCCCCCCCCACCCCCCCCCCCCCCCACCCCCCCCCCCCCCCACCCCCCCCCCCCCCCACCCCCCCCCCCCCCCACCCCCCCCCCCCCCCACCCCCCCCCCCCCCCACCCCCCCCCCCCCCCACCCCCCCCCCCCCCCACCCCCCCCCCCCCCCACCCCCCCCCCCCCCCACCCCCCCCCCCCCCCACCCCCCCCCCCCCCCACCCCCCCCCCCCCCCACCCCCCCCCCCCCCCACCCCCCCCCCCCCCCACCCCCCCCCCCCCCCACCCCCCCCCCCCCCCACCCCCCCCCCCCCCCACCCCCCCCCCCCCCCACCCCCCCCCCCCCCCACCCCCCCCCCCCCCCACCCCCCCCCCCCCCCACCCCCCCCCCCCCCCACCCCCCCCCCCCCCCACCCCCCCCCCCCCCCACCCCCCCCCCCCCCCACCCCCCCCCCCCCCCACCCCCCCCCCCCCCCACCCCCCCCCCCCCCCACCCCCCCCCCCCCCCACCCCCCCCCCCCCCCACCCCCCCCCCCCCCCACCCCCCCCCCCCCCCACCCCCCCCCCCCCCCACCCCCCCCCCCCCCCACCCCCCCCCCCCCCCACCCCCCCCCCCCCCCACCCCCCCCCCCCCCCACCCCCCCCCCCCCCCACCCCCCCCCCCCCCCACCCCCCCCCCCCCCCACCCCCCCCCCCCCCCACCCCCCCCCCCCCCCACCCCCCCCCCCCCCCACCCCCCCCCCCCCCCACCCCCCCCCCCCCCCACCCCCCCCCCCCCCCACCCCCCCCCCCCCCCACCCCCCCCCCCCCCCACCCCCCCCCCCCCCCACCCCCCCCCCCCCCCACCCCCCCCCCCCCCCACCCCCCCCCCCCCCCACCCCCCCCCCCCCCCACCCCCCCCCCCCCCCACCCCCCCCCCCCCCCACCCCCCCCCCCCCCCACCCCCCCCCCCCCCCACCCCCCCCCCCCCCCACCCCCCCCCCCCCCCACCCCCCCCCCCCCCCACCCCCCCCCCCCCCCACCCCCCCCCCCCCCCACCCCCCCCCCCCCCCACCCCCCCCCCCCCCCACCCCCCCCCCCCCCCACCCCCCCCCCCCCCCACCCCCCCCCCCCCCCACCCCCCCCCCCCCCCACCCCCCCCCCCCCCCACCCCCCCCCCCCCCCACCCCCCCCCCCCCCCACCCCCCCCCCCCCCCACCCCCCCCCCCCCCCACCCCCCCCCCCCCCCACCCCCCCCCCCCCCCACCCCCCCCCCCCCCCACCCCCCCCCCCCCCCACCCCCCCCCCCCCCCACCCCCCCCCCCCCCCACCCCCCCCCCCCCCCACCCCCCCCCCCCCCCACCCCCCCCCCCCCCCACCCCCCCCCCCCCCCACCCCCCCCCCCCCCCACCCCCCCCCCCCCCCACCCCCCCCCCCCCCCACCCCCCCCCCCCCCCACCCCCCCCCCCCCCCACCCCCCCCCCCCCCCACCCCCCCCCCCCCCCACCCCCCCCCCCCCCCACCCCCCCCCCCCCCCACCCCCCCCCCCCCCCACCCCCCCCCCCCCCCACCCCCCCCCCCCCCCACCCCCCCCCCCCCCCACCCCCCCCCCCCCCCACCCCCCCCCCCCCCCACCCCCCCCCCCCCCCACCCCCCCCCCCCCCCACCCCCCCCCCCCCCCACCCCCCCCCCCCCCCACCCCCCCCCCCCCCCACCCCCCCCCCCCCCCACCCCCCCCCCCCCCCACCCCCCCCCCCCCCCACCCCCCCCCCCCCCCACCCCCCCCCCCCCCCACCCCCCCCCCCCCCCACCCCCCCCCCCCCCCACCCCCCCCCCCCCCCACCCCCCCCCCCCCCCACCCCCCCCCCCCCCCACCCCCCCCCCCCCCCACCCCCCCCCCCCCCCACCCCCCCCCCCCCCCACCCCCCCCCCCCCCCACCCCCCCCCCCCCCCACCCCCCCCCCCCCCCACCCCCCCCCCCCCCCACCCCCCCCCCCCCCCACCCCCCCCCCCCCCCACCCCCCCCCCCCCCCACCCCCCCCCCCCCCCACCCCCCCCCCCCCCCACCCCCCCCCCCCCCCACCCCCCCCCCCCCCCACCCCCCCCCCCCCCCACCCCCCCCCCCCCCCACCCCCCCCCCCCCCCACCCCCCCCCCCCCCCACCCCCCCCCCCCCCCACCCCCCCCCCCCCCCACCCCCCCCCCCCCCCACCCCCCCCCCCCCCCACCCCCCCCCCCCCCCACCCCCCCCCCCCCCCACCCCCCCCCCCCCCCACCCCCCCCCCCCCCCACCCCCCCCCCCCCCCACCCCCCCCCCCCCCCACCCCCCCCCCCCCCCACCCCCCCCCCCCCCCACCCCCCCCCCCCCCCACCCCCCCCCCCCCCCACCCCCCCCCCCCCCCACCCCCCCCCCCCCCCACCCCCCCCCCCCCCCACCCCCCCCCCCCCCCACCCCCCCCCCCCCCCACCCCCCCCCCCCCCCACCCCCCCCCCCCCCCACCCCCCCCCCCCCCCACCCCCCCCCCCCCCCACCCCCCCCCCCCCCCACCCCCCCCCCCCCCCACCCCCCCCCCCCCCCACCCCCCCCCCCCCCCACCCCCCCCCCCCCCCACCCCCCCCCCCCCCCACCCCCCCCCCCCCCCACCCCCCCCCCCCCCCACCCCCCCCCCCCCCCACCCCCCCCCCCCCCCACCCCCCCCCCCCCCCACCCCCCCCCCCCCCCACCCCCCCCCCCCCCCACCCCCCCCCCCCCCCACCCCCCCCCCCCCCCACCCCCCCCCCCCCCCACCCCCCCCCCCCCCCACCCCCCCCCCCCCCCACCCCCCCCCCCCCCCACCCCCCCCCCCCCCCACCCCCCCCCCCCCCCACCCCCCCCCCCCCCCACCCCCCCCCCCCCCCACCCCCCCCCCCCCCCACCCCCCCCCCCCCCCACCCCCCCCCCCCCCCACCCCCCCCCCCCCCCACCCCCCCCCCCCCCCACCCCCCCCCCCCCCCACCCCCCCCCCCCCCCACCCCCCCCCCCCCCCACCCCCCCCCCCCCCCACCCCCCCCCCCCCCCACCCCCCCCCCCCCCCACCCCCCCCCCCCCCCACCCCCCCCCCCCCCCACCCCCCCCCCCCCCCACCCCCCCCCCCCCCCACCCCCCCCCCCCCCCACCCCCCCCCCCCCCCACCCCCCCCCCCCCCCACCCCCCCCCCCCCCCACCCCCCCCCCCCCCCACCCCCCCCCCCCCCCACCCCCCCCCCCCCCCACCCCCCCCCCCCCCCACCCCCCCCCCCCCCCACCCCCCCCCCCCCCCACCCCCCCCCCCCCCCACCCCCCCCCCCCCCCACCCCCCCCCCCCCCCACCCCCCCCCCCCCCCACCCCCCCCCCCCCCCACCCCCCCCCCCCCCCACCCCCCCCCCCCCCCACCCCCCCCCCCCCCCACCCCCCCCCCCCCCCACCCCCCCCCCCCCCCACCCCCCCCCCCCCCCACCCCCCCCCCCCCCCACCCCCCCCCCCCCCCACCCCCCCCCCCCCCCACCCCCCCCCCCCCCCACCCCCCCCCCCCCCCACCCCCCCCCCCCCCCACCCCCCCCCCCCCCCACCCCCCCCCCCCCCCACCCCCCCCCCCCCCCACCCCCCCCCCCCCCCACCCCCCCCCCCCCCCACCCCCCCCCCCCCCCACCCCCCCCCCCCCCCACCCCCCCCCCCCCCCACCCCCCCCCCCCCCCACCCCCCCCCCCCCCCACCCCCCCCCCCCCCCACCCCCCCCCCCCCCCACCCCCCCCCCCCCCCACCCCCCCCCCCCCCCACCCCCCCCCCCCCCCACCCCCCCCCCCCCCCACCCCCCCCCCCCCCCACCCCCCCCCCCCCCCACCCCCCCCCCCCCCCACCCCCCCCCCCCCCCACCCCCCCCCCCCCCCACCCCCCCCCCCCCCCACCCCCCCCCCCCCCCACCCCCCCCCCCCCCCACCCCCCCCCCCCCCCACCCCCCCCCCCCCCCACCCCCCCCCCCCCCCACCCCCCCCCCCCCCCACCCCCCCCCCCCCCCACCCCCCCCCCCCCCCACCCCCCCCCCCCCCCACCCCCCCCCCCCCCCACCCCCCCCCCCCCCCACCCCCCCCCCCCCCCACCCCCCCCCCCCCCCACCCCCCCCCCCCCCCACCCCCCCCCCCCCCCACCCCCCCCCCCCCCCACCCCCCCCCCCCCCCACCCCCCCCCCCCCCCACCCCCCCCCCCCCCCACCCCCCCCCCCCCCCACCCCCCCCCCCCCCCACCCCCCCCCCCCCCCACCCCCCCCCCCCCCCACCCCCCCCCCCCCCCACCCCCCCCCCCCCCCACCCCCCCCCCCCCCCACCCCCCCCCCCCCCCACCCCCCCCCCCCCCCACCCCCCCCCCCCCCCACCCCCCCCCCCCCCCACCCCCCCCCCCCCCCACCCCCCCCCCCCCCCACCCCCCCCCCCCCCCACCCCCCCCCCCCCCCACCCCCCCCCCCCCCCACCCCCCCCCCCCCCCACCCCCCCCCCCCCCCACCCCCCCCCCCCCCCACCCCCCCCCCCCCCCACCCCCCCCCCCCCCCACCCCCCCCCCCCCCCACCCCCCCCCCCCCCCACCCCCCCCCCCCCCCACCCCCCCCCCCCCCCACCCCCCCCCCCCCCCACCCCCCCCCCCCCCCACCCCCCCCCCCCCCCACCCCCCCCCCCCCCCACCCCCCCCCCCCCCCACCCCCCCCCCCCCCCACCCCCCCCCCCCCCCACCCCCCCCCCCCCCCACCCCCCCCCCCCCCCACCCCCCCCCCCCCCCACCCCCCCCCCCCCCCACCCCCCCCCCCCCCCACCCCCCCCCCCCCCCACCCCCCCCCCCCCCCACCCCCCCCCCCCCCCACCCCCCCCCCCCCCCACCCCCCCCCCCCCCCACCCCCCCCCCCCCCCACCCCCCCCCCCCCCCACCCCCCCCCCCCCCCACCCCCCCCCCCCCCCACCCCCCCCCCCCCCCACCCCCCCCCCCCCCCACCCCCCCCCCCCCCCACCCCCCCCCCCCCCCACCCCCCCCCCCCCCCACCCCCCCCCCCCCCCACCCCCCCCCCCCCCCACCCCCCCCCCCCCCCACCCCCCCCCCCCCCCACCCCCCCCCCCCCCCACCCCCCCCCCCCCCCACCCCCCCCCCCCCCCACCCCCCCCCCCCCCCACCCCCCCCCCCCCCCACCCCCCCCCCCCCCCACCCCCCCCCCCCCCCACCCCCCCCCCCCCCCACCCCCCCCCCCCCCCACCCCCCCCCCCCCCCACCCCCCCCCCCCCCCACCCCCCCCCCCCCCCACCCCCCCCCCCCCCCACCCCCCCCCCCCCCCACCCCCCCCCCCCCCCACCCCCCCCCCCCCCCACCCCCCCCCCCCCCCACCCCCCCCCCCCCCCACCCCCCCCCCCCCCCACCCCCCCCCCCCCCCACCCCCCCCCCCCCCCACCCCCCCCCCCCCCCACCCCCCCCCCCCCCCACCCCCCCCCCCCCCCACCCCCCCCCCCCCCCACCCCCCCCCCCCCCCACCCCCCCCCCCCCCCACCCCCCCCCCCCCCCACCCCCCCCCCCCCCCACCCCCCCCCCCCCCCACCCCCCCCCCCCCCCACCCCCCCCCCCCCCCACCCCCCCCCCCCCCCACCCCCCCCCCCCCCCACCCCCCCCCCCCCCCACCCCCCCCCCCCCCCACCCCCCCCCCCCCCCACCCCCCCCCCCCCCCACCCCCCCCCCCCCCCACCCCCCCCCCCCCCCACCCCCCCCCCCCCCCACCCCCCCCCCCCCCCACCCCCCCCCCCCCCCACCCCCCCCCCCCCCCACCCCCCCCCCCCCCCACCCCCCCCCCCCCCCACCCCCCCCCCCCCCCACCCCCCCCCCCCCCCACCCCCCCCCCCCCCCACCCCCCCCCCCCCCCACCCCCCCCCCCCCCCACCCCCCCCCCCCCCCACCCCCCCCCCCCCCCACCCCCCCCCCCCCCCACCCCCCCCCCCCCCCACCCCCCCCCCCCCCCACCCCCCCCCCCCCCCACCCCCCCCCCCCCCCACCCCCCCCCCCCCCCACCCCCCCCCCCCCCCACCCCCCCCCCCCCCCACCCCCCCCCCCCCCCACCCCCCCCCCCCCCCACCCCCCCCCCCCCCCACCCCCCCCCCCCCCCACCCCCCCCCCCCCCCACCCCCCCCCCCCCCCACCCCCCCCCCCCCCCACCCCCCCCCCCCCCCACCCCCCCCCCCCCCCACCCCCCCCCCCCCCCACCCCCCCCCCCCCCCACCCCCCCCCCCCCCCACCCCCCCCCCCCCCCACCCCCCCCCCCCCCCACCCCCCCCCCCCCCCACCCCCCCCCCCCCCCACCCCCCCCCCCCCCCACCCCCCCCCCCCCCCACCCCCCCCCCCCCCCACCCCCCCCCCCCCCCACCCCCCCCCCCCCCCACCCCCCCCCCCCCCCACCCCCCCCCCCCCCCACCCCCCCCCCCCCCCACCCCCCCCCCCCCCCACCCCCCCCCCCCCCCACCCCCCCCCCCCCCCACCCCCCCCCCCCCCCACCCCCCCCCCCCCCCACCCCCCCCCCCCCCCACCCCCCCCCCCCCCCACCCCCCCCCCCCCCCACCCCCCCCCCCCCCCACCCCCCCCCCCCCCCACCCCCCCCCCCCCCCACCCCCCCCCCCCCCCACCCCCCCCCCCCCCCACCCCCCCCCCCCCCCACCCCCCCCCCCCCCCACCCCCCCCCCCCCCCACCCCCCCCCCCCCCCACCCCCCCCCCCCCCCACCCCCCCCCCCCCCCACCCCCCCCCCCCCCCACCCCCCCCCCCCCCCACCCCCCCCCCCCCCCACCCCCCCCCCCCCCCACCCCCCCCCCCCCCCACCCCCCCCCCCCCCCACCCCCCCCCCCCCCCACCCCCCCCCCCCCCCACCCCCCCCCCCCCCCACCCCCCCCCCCCCCCACCCCCCCCCCCCCCCACCCCCCCCCCCCCCCACCCCCCCCCCCCCCCACCCCCCCCCCCCCCCACCCCCCCCCCCCCCCACCCCCCCCCCCCCCCACCCCCCCCCCCCCCCACCCCCCCCCCCCCCCACCCCCCCCCCCCCCCACCCCCCCCCCCCCCCACCCCCCCCCCCCCCCACCCCCCCCCCCCCCCACCCCCCCCCCCCCCCACCCCCCCCCCCCCCCACCCCCCCCCCCCCCCACCCCCCCCCCCCCCCACCCCCCCCCCCCCCCACCCCCCCCCCCCCCCACCCCCCCCCCCCCCCACCCCCCCCCCCCCCCACCCCCCCCCCCCCCCACCCCCCCCCCCCCCCACCCCCCCCCCCCCCCACCCCCCCCCCCCCCCACCCCCCCCCCCCCCCACCCCCCCCCCCCCCCACCCCCCCCCCCCCCCACCCCCCCCCCCCCCCACCCCCCCCCCCCCCCACCCCCCCCCCCCCCCACCCCCCCCCCCCCCCACCCCCCCCCCCCCCCACCCCCCCCCCCCCCCACCCCCCCCCCCCCCCACCCCCCCCCCCCCCCACCCCCCCCCCCCCCCACCCCCCCCCCCCCCCACCCCCCCCCCCCCCCACCCCCCCCCCCCCCCACCCCCCCCCCCCCCCACCCCCCCCCCCCCCCACCCCCCCCCCCCCCCACCCCCCCCCCCCCCCACCCCCCCCCCCCCCCACCCCCCCCCCCCCCCACCCCCCCCCCCCCCCACCCCCCCCCCCCCCCACCCCCCCCCCCCCCCACCCCCCCCCCCCCCCACCCCCCCCCCCCCCCACCCCCCCCCCCCCCCACCCCCCCCCCCCCCCACCCCCCCCCCCCCCCACCCCCCCCCCCCCCCACCCCCCCCCCCCCCCACCCCCCCCCCCCCCCACCCCCCCCCCCCCCCACCCCCCCCCCCCCCCACCCCCCCCCCCCCCCACCCCCCCCCCCCCCCACCCCCCCCCCCCCCCACCCCCCCCCCCCCCCACCCCCCCCCCCCCCCACCCCCCCCCCCCCCCACCCCCCCCCCCCCCCACCCCCCCCCCCCCCCACCCCCCCCCCCCCCCACCCCCCCCCCCCCCCACCCCCCCCCCCCCCCACCCCCCCCCCCCCCCACCCCCCCCCCCCCCCACCCCCCCCCCCCCCCACCCCCCCCCCCCCCCACCCCCCCCCCCCCCCACCCCCCCCCCCCCCCACCCCCCCCCCCCCCCACCCCCCCCCCCCCCCACCCCCCCCCCCCCCCACCCCCCCCCCCCCCCACCCCCCCCCCCCCCCACCCCCCCCCCCCCCCACCCCCCCCCCCCCCCACCCCCCCCCCCCCCCACCCCCCCCCCCCCCCACCCCCCCCCCCCCCCACCCCCCCCCCCCCCCACCCCCCCCCCCCCCCACCCCCCCCCCCCCCCACCCCCCCCCCCCCCCACCCCCCCCCCCCCCCACCCCCCCCCCCCCCCACCCCCCCCCCCCCCCACCCCCCCCCCCCCCCACCCCCCCCCCCCCCCACCCCCCCCCCCCCCCACCCCCCCCCCCCCCCACCCCCCCCCCCCCCCACCCCCCCCCCCCCCCACCCCCCCCCCCCCCCACCCCCCCCCCCCCCCACCCCCCCCCCCCCCCACCCCCCCCCCCCCCCACCCCCCCCCCCCCCCACCCCCCCCCCCCCCCACCCCCCCCCCCCCCCACCCCCCCCCCCCCCCACCCCCCCCCCCCCCCACCCCCCCCCCCCCCCACCAAGCTCTTCTGAGCTCTCTCAGCTCCTGGGCACCTGACCTCCACAGGGGGGTGTTTGTTGTGAGGGGGGAAGGGCAAGGAGATTGTAAACCCCTTTGGGTCTCCTGCCGGAGAGAAAGGGGGGATATAAATCCAAAACTCTTCTTCTTCTTCTTCTTCTCTCTCTCTATATATGTTGTGTGTGAAATCCTAACACCTTAAATATGTATTTCTGTATGGGTAACCTACTCGCACCCTTAGGAATGCTGCGAACTGGTTATCTTGATTGAGAACCAGCAAGACAGAAATCAGTTTATTGCTGCCCCTTGCATATGGGCAGAGAGAGAAGGGGACATGCAGCTTTTGTGTAACAAGAAATAGTCAGACAAGCCAATTTGATTTTAGGGAAGAAAGTATATGTGGGAGAAATATGATTATATGGGTTATGTATGTTGGTATGATTATGAATTACGATGTATGTATTCTTTGACACTATAAAAGATGAAGGTCTTTGTCTGGTTAGGTGTGACTCTAATACAGAGCACCCTGTGTGTGAAATATCTAATTCTGCACAGTAAAAACAAATCTTTCTGTTTAAAGCCTGATTCTTTGGTATTATTTCCTTACCAGTCTTTCTAAACATAACTGTGCAGGGCCAGATACAGGGTCTGGCGTGACACTGTTTTGTCAGGGGAGGGTGCCTGGCGCCCCCCCCCCCACATAACAGAAAGGTGTGCGCCCGCAGACATTGGTGACCCCATGTCCCTATAGGCTGTACGCCTTTGCATGGTTGGAAACAGTACTGACCTTGTTCATAATGCCTATGTTTTCAGTCTAAGCAAGGGATTCAAATGAAATGAGGGATAAATATGTTATATTATGTTTATTGTTGTACACCGCCCGGAGCCCCTCGGGGATAGGGCGGTATAAAAATCTAATAAATAAATGAATGAATGAATGAATGAATGAATGAATGAATGAATGAATGAATAAATAAATAAATAAATAAATAAATAAATGCAATTCCTCTGTCCCTTCCTCTATACATACTCTATTAGTTGCTGAAATAAGGCAGCCTCTTATGCTTAGAATTTTTCAGCTACAGATTCTCCATTACCTGGAAGAGCCCTCCAGGGGTAGGGCAGTTTATCAAATCGAATTATTAATAATGGTGGTGGTGGTGGTGGTGGTGGTGGTGGTGGTGGTGGTGGTGGTGGTGGTGGTGGTGGTGGTGGTGGTGGTGGTGATGGTGATGGTGATGATGATGATGATGATGATGATGATGATAATAATAATTTAAAAAGTCCTTCAGCTCCTTGGGTGAACACATGGTCAAAATGGCTGCCACCTTCAAAACTCAGGCACAAGCTCTGGCCGTTTCCGCACGGCGGCGGAAACGGCGAGGTCGGCGCATTGCGCGCCGACCCGAAGACACTGGGACCGTCCACATGGACGGTCCTTGAAGCAGCTGGGCAGCCGGTGCCACGGAGCGCCGGCGCCCAGCCGACCCGGCTTGTCCCCGGGCCTCCGGCAGCAGCGCCCCCCGTGCGAATGGCGGCCTGGAGACGGTGTTTTTACCGTCTCCAGGCCGCCATGAATTGCCCATGCGGAAATGGCCTCTGCCTCCTTCAGCGGTCCACCAGAAGAGAGCTTTGCTCCCAAGAGCTTTATCAGCTCTCAGTCCCCTTCCCCTTGACCTGGTAAGCCTGGATCAAGAAAGCTTTTTCCTGCTGGTTCCAGGTATCTTCTTCCTGTGGCCCTTCTGTCTTTTTGGTGGTATCCTCACTGGCAATTAATACTGGATTAGTCACCCAAAATATCCAGGTTCCCTCGAGATCTCCTCACAGTTGAACCGTGGAACACAGATCGCTCCTGTTTCTGGTGATCCCCCCCTTATCACAGGATTTTCCTGGACCTGCTTGTATATGCACTTTTTTTGAAGAAAAAAACATTCCACTGGGAGCTAATAGGAGATGGGGGCTACACATTTGAGGGTTCATAACTTTGGACCCCCTGAACCAAACACCACCTGGGTGGTTTCATCAGGAGAGTCTCCTAATGATACCACCCAGGTTTTGTGAAGTTTGGTCCAGGGGGTCCAAAGCCATGGACTCCCAAAGGGGGTGCCCCCATTGTTTCCAATGGGAGCTAACAGGAGATGGGGGCTACACATTTGAGGGTCCATAACATTGACCCCCATGAACAAAACTTCACCAAACCTGGTGCTGCTATCTTAACAATTGCACCCCTGACAGCAGCCCCCACCCCCCCCCCACCCCCAAGGGGCAAGCCTAGATGTCTTCACTAGAAACATTCTGCAGTGAGGATGTTGGAACCTGGATGAAAAGGTGCCGATTCTTTTGAAATTTGGTTGTATCTAGATTAAAATTTCAGTGCGAATTCAGCCTTTTAGACCTCCAAATCTGTGACACCTGCTTGGAGAAGGAGGGGGAGGGTCTTAACCCACCCATTGTGTCTCACTACCTGTATTAGCATTTCTAAAGTTGTTGAGTGAGGCAGGATGCCTCCTACTCAGAAGAAAGAAAAAATGCATAAAATGTCCCCTTCAAACCCCAAACTTGGGCGGGGGGGGGGAGGGGATTTCTTCATACCATTAAATGTGTGGTTACATTAATACTCAACAAACTTGCTTGATTCATGGATACCAGATATCATAGGAAGACTTACATTATTCTGTATAATAAGGGGTTTCCCTAGATGCCTGTCACGCATTGATGCCAACAAATTCTTTATCGTATTGTCGAAGGCTTTCACGGCCGGAATCACTGGGGTGCTGTGTGGTTTCCGGGCTGAATGGCTGTGTTCTAGCAGCATTCTCTCCTGACGTTTCGCCTGCATCTGTGGCTGGCATCTTCAGAGGATCTGATGTTGGGAAAGCAAGTGGAGTATATATATATCTGTTGGAGTGTCCAGGGTGGGTGAAGAAAGAGAGAGGAGAGAATGCTGGAGGAGAGAATGCTGCTAGAACACGGCCATACAGCCCGGAAACCACACAGCACCCAAATTCTTTATCATCACAATTTCATAGTTTAAGGGATCTTTTTTTCTGATGCAGCTTAACCAAAATCACTATGCTGCTTTCTTAGCATGTGGACAGTTTAATTCCTGTCTGCCCAGGTTTATTTTTAGAGTAGAAGATTACAAATTGCCGGGGAGATTACTGAATTCTTGCAAGTTGCTGTTTCTTGAATGATTTTGCGATACTCAGAATGAAACTGCCATAATCTTTCCCCCTACCCAAATAATCAACTTTGGTAGTAAAATCAACATTCAATCTGACATTTATTTTAGCATAAAAACAGTGACTAACAAATTCAGGGTGTCGAAATATTGTAAAGGTGCCATGCAATAGTATGACATGTAAATGACCTGAAAACGCCACAAATGAAACAACAAAATGAAACAAACAAAAGGGTGGGGAATTTGTGTTGTGAAGATAAATGCTCTTAATTCCTCTTCACCTAATTTTTTTCTAAGCTGTTCATATAAAGCTTTTGATCCAAAGAGTGACATGGCAATCTGTTGTAGCTGGACCATTGCTTTGGGGCCATGAAATGATATGCCAAAATAAGGCTGAGTCATTGGAATTGGCTGCCTGAATAAGTTGCCACCAGTTGTTTTCCACGGCTTCCTTTTTCTTGTGAACTAGCAGCTGTTTGTAATTTCTTCTGCTGTAGAAGATTCAGTGGAGCAGTTAGAGCAGTTTTGGATACATAAGTCTTATATTAGATGTCAGTAGCTTTCTTAGCATTGACACAGTCCTTATCAAACCTTAGCTCAGATTGGTGCTGTTATTGTCTCACAGCTGTGCTGTCACTATGGGCTAGATGTTGTTGCAGTTCTTGGATCAGGACACGAGAATTCTTCAAGCGTTCATTCAGGGATGTAGCTGTGTAAAATGGTGCCCAGGGATCACTCTATGCACTGCCCTCTGGCTGTGCTCTGCCCAGTGGTGGGATCTAAAAATTTTAGTAACAGGTTCCCATGGTGGTGGGATTCAAACAGTGGCGTAGTGCCAATGGGGCTGGGCAGGGCACGACATGGGCGTGGCCGAGCATTCCGGGGTGGGGCATTCCTAGGTGGGGCTGTGGCAAGGTTGCAGCCACTGCGCCAGTTCTTGGGCGGAAAACGAATGCATGCAGGCGCAGGCTGCCGCGCACGCCGGTGCACCTCCTGCTAGACTGCTTCAAGTTTTGCGCGCTACTGCTGAGAGGCAGGGCGTAACTAAGGCAAAAATCACATGGCAAAATCACCAATTAGAAACCCCCTCTCGGCACACAAGTAATTAGTAACCTACTCTCGGGAACCTGTGAGAACCTGCTGGATCCCACCTCTGGCTCTGCCCCCTCACAACTGCCCCCTGCCTCCAAACTCTCTGAAGAGCTCAGGAGCAAGCCTAACAGTATAAAGCTGGAGTTAGTAAGCCCATCTGTAGGCTTGGTAAACACCCTAAAAATTCAGTAAAATTCAGATTTGGATTTATTTGGGCATAAAATTATCTGCATGCCCAAATAAGACAAATAACATATTTGGATATACCTGAAAATTCGGGTATATCCGAAAAATTTGGGTCGGTTTGTATTTTTGGGGTGTTTTTTTGCATTTTGGCATGCAGGAAGCGCATTTTTAAAGCTAGTAGCCCCAAAATTCCAGGGTATCACCCAGAGACTGTTCTGCTGATACCATCCAAGATTGGTGAAGATTGGTTCAGGGGGGCCATAGTTATGAACCCCCAAAGTGGGTGCCCCATCCTCCATTGTTTCCATTGAGACCTAACAGGAGATGGCTACCTCTTTGAGGGTCCATAACTTTGCTCCCCCTGAACTTAACTTCACCAAGCTAGGTGGTATCATCAGAACAGTGTCCAGGTGATACCCTGAAATTTTGGTGTCACTAGCTTTAAGAATGCATCCCTGACAGACACCCCAAAATTTGCCCAAGATTCTTTGTTCTGCAGTGCCTTGGCTCCTTTGTAGCCAATGGGGAATTTCTGAGTGTGTAAGCAGGCTGCACATTTTTGAAGATAGAAGCACCAGACTTTCCAGGTGGCTCCAGGAGACCCTCCTGATAATAGCATCCAGACTTGGTAAACTTTGCTTCTGGGAGTTCAATTTTATGGGCCCCCAGAAGGCTTATTTTGTTTCCCTGCTCCTGCACATGAAGCCTGATGACTGAGTTCTCTCAGAACTCTTTCAGCTCACACACCCCACACACCCCCAGAAGCAAAGCTCAACAAGTAGTAGTTCCGGCACCCCTGAAGATTGTGTTGTGCTTTTCAACCTTGTTCTCTCAAATGGTGCTTTTCCTTCCCTCCGAAGAACCATAGTGTACTTCAACCACTAGACTGGTTCAAATCATTTACTTTCTCTTTATGTGCTCCCCTCCCCACTCTTTTTTTATTTTGGTAATTGGGACTAGGTTTGGATTTAAGAGAAGTTAGGATTTACAGAATTGTTAGTGTGTGCATGTTTGTCTCCATCTTTGCATTCTGTTGGCTAATTCCACATGCTATTCGTTTTCTTAATAAACGTTCAACTTCGAACCCACTCCAGTTTATTTTGAAAAATCTGAACATTCAGATGAGGCATTGGACCAAATTTTGCATCTTGGCATACACTTGGCAATAATAATTGTCCTGGGAGTACATGTTAGAGCTCTTGACATGTTAAAGAAGGACACTCCTGCTGTTGAGATACATAAACATGAAGGCCATTTGAGCAGTGGTGGGATCCAAAAATTTTAGTAACAGGTTCCCATGGTGGTGGGATTCAAACTGTGGCATAGCGCCAATGGGGCTGGGTGGGGCACGATGGGGGCGTGGCTGGGCATTCCGGGGGTGGGGCATTCCTGGGCAGGGATGTGGCAAGGACACAGCCGCTGCACCGGTCCTTGGGCAAGAAACGAATGCACACAGGCACAGGCTGCCACGCACGCCGGTGCACCTCCTACTAGACTGCTTCAAGTTCTGCGTGCTACTGCTGAGGAACGGAGGAGGGGTGTAACGAAGGCAAAAATCACGTGGCAAAATCCCCAATTAGTAACCCCCTCTTGGCACACACAAATAATTAGTAACCTACTCTCGGGAACCTATGAGAACCTGCTGGATCCCACCTCTGCATTTGAGTAACAATATATTATGGTAAGAGTGTGTGAGTGGCCCAAGGTCACTCAGCAAGCTTTCATAGCACAGTGGAGATTCGAACCTGGGGTTTCCAGATCCATGTCTGACATGCTAACCACTACACCATGCTGCCAGTTAACCATACACCAAACGTAGCCACGTGATGCTTCTGGAGATCAGCTGCCCACATGGCTCCATCACAAAACCATTTTTGGGTTCCTCATTTCCCAAGCAAACCATTTGCGTCTTACCACCAGATGGATATGTATGCAGAAGGCATGCTTTACCACATTTCCTACTAACATTTCGGGTTGTATTTCTAAAAAAAAATAGCTACTGGGTTGATAATAATTGTAACAGATGGGATTTTGAAAAGCAAGGGGGGTGGGGAGAGTAAGAGGCTAATTCCAATTGCTTTTAATACTTTTAGTTAAAAATAGGCCTGAGCCAGCTGTAAAGTATTTCAGGCCAACTTGTTCCCCTTTCCCCCTTTATATGAGAAAATCCTGTCAGCGTCATGACTAACAAGATCGCACGAGGAGGGGGGATTTAGCAGGAATGGAACAGAACTTCCATACTTTGACAGGATGTGTTCATTTCAACAGGTTCTTTGTTTATGAATCAGTCCTCCCCAATCTCTGGCAGTTTCCGCATGGCAGCGGAAACGGCTGGGTCGTCGCTTCTCGCGCCGACCAGAAGACGCTGGGACCGTCCGCACGGACAGTCCCGGGAAGAGGCGGGCAGCCGGCACAGGGCAGGGGGGCACAGGGCAGGGGGGCGTGTCCCCAGGCCTCAGCGATGCGCCGGAGGCCCAGGGACAAGGTGAGTGCCGGGTCGGGGAGGCGCCGTGAAGCCGCTGCCGTTCGCTCGGCAGCGGCTTCACGGCGGCGTATTCCAAAAAGAACGCTTCTTAGCGTTCTCGGAATACGCCGGCTGCGGGCCAGGCGGCGGCGCGGGGGCGGCGTGGCTGCACTGCAGCTGCGCCGCCCGTGCAAATGGCAGCCTGGAGACGGCGTTTTTACCGTCTCCAGGCCGTCATTTTCCGCCCGTGCGGAAACAGCCTCTGTGAAGGGGACCAAGAAATAATGAATGAAGTTAGTTTTTAAAGAGGGAATAATACTCCAGAGCACATTCAACCATTCCAAAGCCGAGTTTTGCCACTTGCAAAATATATAAGTTGACATTCATTGTAAAATATTTACATAAAACTTCACCCAAGTGTTTGAAGTGGTTTTCAAATGTAAACATTAATCACAATCAAATAAAAAAAGTTGGATTCAAAGAGCTGTTTGTGCTGATGAAAATATGTGGCAGGGTCATAGGCCCTGCGCGGATTAAAAGCTAAGTTAGAAGGGAGTTGTAGTGAGAGAAATTTGGTGAGACTAAGTAAAAAACTGGCTCAATCGAAATCAATATCTTCAGTCATTTAAAAAATTAAAAAACCTTCGACATTACAGAAAAAAACGGCAATTTCCTCAAGAGCGGCAATCCAGCAGCAATAATTAAATCCATAGAATACAAACATTCCCCCCACAGAGAACGTCATGAAAATGGTTCCAGCAAAAAATGGAGGGAAAATGAAAACCATCAATTATTCAATTAAAAGCTAACTTATTTTTAATTACATGGTGGCTCTCAAATGAGTTTTGAGTGGAAGTGCTTCTCTTGTCATCGTGCATAATACTTCTTGCCTCTCCTTCAGCTCTTGCGTGGTCCTAGTGTGTTCTGACTGAAAGATTCTTCTATGGGAAGAGAGAATGCGCATTTTGAATTGTTAGTCTGGCTTGGGGCTTTTCTGCACAATTCATTTAAAACATTTGTGAGGCACAGTGCCAATGGGGCCAGGTGGGGTTGACGTCCTGGGCGCGCGGCGTGGTAGGGGCGTTGCAGGGGTGGGTGGCACCGCAGCAGGGGCGCGGGGCGCGTGCGTGCCCCAGGCGGAGTTCCCCCTTGCTCCTCCCTGAAACATTCTGAGGCAGGAAAGAAACTATTTCCTCCATGGTGTTCTGCATTGTTTTTACCCACAAACGTTTTATTTCTTAAATGGATCCCTGTTTAAAATGATTCTGGAGGCTGAAACATTTTCAAAACTTTTTCACTCGCTGTATGTATTTCTTTGAAACATTTTACAAGTCTCTCTGCTGTCCCCAAACTTCTAATCTGTACTCTAACCTGGAGAACCGGGCTTGATTCCCCGCTCTGCCGCTTGAGCTGTGGAGGATTATCTGGGGAATTCGGATTAGCCTGTACACTCCCACACACGCCAGCTGGGTGACCTTGGGCTAGTCACAGCTCTTCTGAGCTCTCTCAGCCCCACCTCACAGGGTGTTTGTTGTGAGGGGGGAAGGGCAAGGAGATTGTAAGCCCCTTTGAGTCTCCTACAAGCAGAGATAAGGCACTTTGCGGCTGCTTTCAGCATTTCACTGTAAATCGTCAGGAGGAAGGGTCTTCACAAACGTTCCTATAATCTACTAGAGCACAACAGTTGTGGGTAACCCAAAATCATTTCATTTTCTGAGGTTACAAGGGCCTGAATTGACTTCTTCTACAGGAAGAATCAGAGAGATATAAAGAGAAGTCTTCTTTCTGTTAAAAGAAAATCTTCCTCTTCCTCTTCCTCTTCTTCATTTTGTGATCTCACTCTCCATTCCCCCTCACCTGTTTATTAGATCATTTCTTTATTTTCTTTTATTTTGGGGGGTAATCTTCGGTGCATCAAATATTCAAGGCACAGAAAACTGCAGCAGGAGGCTATGAAGCAATGAAGCAATAATTCATCAACAAACTCAAAAAAGGGGAAAAAACCATGTAATTGCAACCAAAAATGGTTTCCAGGGGATGATTGAGAACAAAAAAAGGGGGGGGGGATTGAAATTTTTTTACAGTTGTATGAACTTTTTAGGAGATTTGTGCGAAGAGGGTCAGTGACTGCGTTGGTTTTTGGTGTGTGACAAGGATTGCCATATTTTCATTCAAACCCACATATTATGTCATATGACTCCATGAAAGAGGCCTATCTTCAGCTATTCCCACTCAGTCAGGGTTAGATGAAGAACAACGCCAGCCAATTGGCAAGGCCCACATTCTGAGACTCTTTGTGACACAGCTGCCAGAACAAGGAGTGAGGCAATGATATAAAAAGCTGCTACACTGTGAGCGTCTATTCTGAATCATTCTGAAGTGACGTGGGATTTATTCAGTTCTCTTTCAGAAAACTGATATTTTGTGGAGGGGTTGGGAGTGGGGAAAAGGTAGGAATGTCACAGCTGACTTGATATCACTCCCAAGGAATACCCAGAAGTGATGGGGTACCTCTAGGAATTGCTGAAAACTCTATGGTAAAACATAAGAACATAAGAGCCTGCTGGATCAGACCAGAGTCCATCTAGTCCAGCACTCTGCTACTCGCAGTGGCCACCAGGTGCCTTTGGGAGCTCACATGCAGGATGCGAAAGCAATGGCCTTCTGCTGCTGCTGCTGCTCCTGAGCACCTGGTCTGCTAAGGCATTTGCAATCTCAGATCAAGGAGGATCAAGATTGGTAGCCATAGATCGACTTCTCCATAAATCTGTCCAAGCCCCTTTTAAAGCTATCCAGGTTAGTGGCCATCACCACCTCCTGTGGCAGCATATTCCAAACACCAATCACACGTTGCATGAAAAAATGTGTCCTTTTATTAGTCCTAATTCTTCCCCCCAGCATTTTCAATGGATGCCCCCTGGTTCTAGTATTGTGAGAAAGAGAGAAAAAATTCTCTCTGTCAACATTTTCTACCCCATGCATAATTTTATAGACTTCAATCATATCCCCCCTCCAAACTAAAAAGTCCCAAATGCTGCAGCCTCTCCTCATAAGGACGGTGCTCCAGTCCCTCAATCATCCTCGTTGCCCTTCTCTGTATTTTTTCTATCTCTTTCGATATCCTTTTTGAGATGTGGCGACCAGAAATGAACACAGTACTCCAAGTGCGGTCGCACCACTGCTTTAAATGAGGGCATGACAATCTTTGCAATTTTATTATCACTTTAGAGTTCTTTGTGGTTTTAAGAGCTACCTCCATCACTTTCAACCCATAAAGCCATATCGGAGTTGATGATGTTTTCTTTTCAAGCCACAGCTGGGCTGCCATATTCCAGCACCACAACTACCCATTCAAAACAAGACTTGCTTCATCCCTGCCTCTATATTAGTGTTAGTACAACTCCAGGTTGGGAAATTCATGGAGATTTGGGAGTGGAACTTGAAGATGTCAGGGCTTGGGGATGGGAGGGATCTTAGCCTGATCATAGGTCCATTTCACACAGGACAAATAAGACATACCGTATATACTCGTGTATAAGTCGACCCAAATACAAGATGAGGCACCAAATTTTACCACAAGAAACTGGGACAACTTATTGACTCAAGTATAAGTCTAGGGTAGGAAATGCAGCAGCTACTGGTAAATTTCAAAAATAAAAATAGATACCAACAAAAACATTTTTTGAATATTTATTTCAAAGAAAAACAGTATGGTACCAGCAATAACTTGAAATATTCTGAAGTGGAATATATAACTCTCACAGACAGTATCTCTTCAGAGTTTCATAGAGAAGATGCTCAACAAGATCCCCCTTTTAAAACGTCCCTACAGGTTCTCCTTCAACACGGATAGCTTATCATTACACAGTGAAGATGCTTGCGGGGTGATGGCAGCCGCTGCCCCAAAGCAAGTCTTTCTCGCAGGTCTGCAAGCTCAGTCGTTCACTCGTGTATAAGTCGAGGGGGACTTTTTTCAGCAGAAAAAACATGCTGAAAAAGTAGAGTTATACGCGAGTATATAAGGTACTGAAAATCTTTTTAAAATGCTAATACAAATAGGGAGCTGGCACAATCTTACAGATAAAGGAAACTCTGCAAGATCTTCAATATTCTAAGTTTAAGAGCCTGCCCTGCTTTAACAACTGATAGGATATGCAAACAGAAAGGGACAGTGGCGTTGTGTTTATCTAGTACCTTCCAGGAGAAGTTTTGCAACCCCTGGGTGGAATAAGGCCTACAGATCAAATCAGACCAGTTCTACTACAAAGACTTTCATGGTTGGAATCAACCATGCGTTGTGGCTTTTCCTGGCTCTGTGACTGTCCTCTGGCAGTTTTTGCTCTTAATGTTTCACCCTCATCTATGGCTGAGGCAGGTCACAGTAAGATGTATTGCTCTCTGTGGTGCTAAGAGAAATAGAGAGACATCTTAACATGGCATGCCTCTGATAATGTCAGCCACAGAGGTGGGTGAAATGTGAAGAGCAAAAACTACTAGACCACAACCACACAGCCCAGAAAACCCACAACCTCCAACAGTTAAAACAGTAGACGTGGATCCCACCTAGATTAACATGGGTGCAAAGAGACAGCCATTTCAATTGATAACATAGTATCGGCAGCTCTGGATAAGGAAATACCTGGGGTGGAGCCTGAGGGTGGGAGGGATGTAGGGAGGGATGGGACTTCAATGAGGTCCAATGTGATTGAGTCCACCCTCCAAAACGGCCATTTTTTTCCAGGTGACTTGATCTCCATCTCCTGGAGATCTGTTGTAATAGTGGGAGATCTCCAGCCACTACCTGGAGGTTGGCAACCAGAGGCATATCTGGGGAAAATGGAACCCAGTGGCAAAATCTGAATTTTTGCCCCCTCCCCTTTGCCCAGATCTACTGCCCAGAGCCAGCAAGGTGCCCAGGTCTACTGCCTGGAGCTGGTGCCGGCATCCAGGACTACCCCTAAGAGCAAGCGAGGAGCCCAGGTCTACCACCTGCAGCAGGCAAGCGCAGCCTGGGCCCAGCACCCGCCCCCCATGATTAGATGGCATGCACCCGGGGACATGTGATACCCCATGTCCCTCTGGTAGATACGCCCCTGTTGGTAACCTTACTTACATCTCATATGGGACCTCCCCCCAAGTCCCCCCCCAAGCTATGTCTAAAAGTCTCTTCTTTGTGGGGTGTTTTGGCTGGTCTCCGAAAGGGGGAATCAGCAAAAATCCCTCCACACATCTTCCATATTCCCCTAAAAATTTAGGCAGGAGCAAACCCAGATCCCAGAAACAAAAAAGAAGAAGGTAATTTTTTTCCTATGGGAAGTTATGACTGTATCAGTCTGAATAATACAGCTTCCCAATGAAACATCAGTACTTAGCTGGAATCCAGCCTTTATACTCGAGGGTGACGCCTCTTGCAAAATTATTTTTAAATGATGTTTTAAGTGCTACAATATATTCTTCATAAGTACACTACTTGTTTCAACTCTAAAGATATAGAGCTTTGGAGTAATTTCATTACCAGTGGAATTTAATCTCTGTAATTAATAATAATAGCTCTGAGATTTTAGGATAACCCAAGTGGCAAACTCAGTCTATAATATAACTCTCAATATATAAGATATTCATATTTGCTGGGCGTGTGCAACTAATCTAATTATCTAACAGTCGCCAAAAAAAACCACCCGAGATGAAAGAGCCCAGCAGTCCAAGTCTGGTTACTTACGTTGAAGTCACTTTGATCTAGGGCTGCCATCTCTGGATTGGGAAACACCTGGGGATTTGGAAGCGGGGGTGAAATCTGGGGAGGGTGGGGTTTGGGAAGGGAGGGGCCTCAGCAGAGTGGAATGCCACAAATTCCACTCTCCAAAGCAACCATTTGCTCCAGGCAAGCTGATCTCTATTGTAATAGTGGGAGATGTCCAGAATCCACTTAGAGCAGGGATGGCCAACCTATGGAGCTCCAGATGTTCACGGACTACAATTCCCATCAGTTGGCCATGCTGGCACGGGAAATGTATGCCAATAAAGGCTTTTGGAATTGAAAGAAAAATCAGAATTGTAGTCCATGAACATCTGGACCGCCATATGTTGGCCAACCATGACCTGGAGGCTGGTAACCCTACTGGGATCACTCCGTCCTTAAGTCCTTTTATGCTGTGCATCAATCTATTCCTTACTGAATCCAGACATACTAGGGTTACCAATTCTGGGCTGGGAAATTGCTGAGGACTTGGGTATGGAGCCAAGGGAAAGTGAGGGTTAGGGAGGGGATGTTTGCAGGGTATTATGCCATCGAGTCTGCCACAAGGAGCAGCAGTAGCGTAGGAGGTTAAGAGCTCGTGCATCTAATCTGGAGGAACCAGGTTTGATTCCCAGCTCTGCCGCCTGAGCTGTGGAGGCTTATCTGGGGAATTCAGATTAGCCTGTACACTCCCACACATGCCAGCTGGGTGACCTTGGGCTAGTCACAGTTCTTCAGAGCTCTCTCAGCCCCACCTACCTCACAGGGTGTTTGTTGTGAGGGGGAAAGGGCAAGGAGATTGTAAGCCCCTTTGAGTCTCCTACAGGAGAGAAAGGGGGGATATAAATCCAAACTCCTCCTCCTCCTCCTCCTCCTCCTCCTCCTCTTCTTCTTCTTCTTCTTCTTCTTCTTCTTCTTCTTCTTCTTCTTCTTCTTCTTCTTCTTCTTCTTCTTCTTCTTCTTCTTCTTCTTCTTCTTCTAAATGGTTGATGTTTCCTTTGAGCACTTCAGGCTAGGACAGGGGTCTGCAACCTGCGGCTCTCCAGATGTTCATGGACTACAATTCCCATCAGCCCCTGCCACCATGGCCATGCTGGCAGGGAATGATGGGAATTGTAGTCCATGAACATCTGGAGAGCCGCAGGTTGCAGACCCCCGGGCTTGGATCTTGCATGACAGAAAATCTAAAAATGAACCTGACCCTTTTTTCATATACTCACCAATAAATGCAACATCTGATTTAAGGCGAGAACAATTTTGTCTGTTTGCCAATTCAGGGCCCTGTCATTTTCCCTCTGCGTGAAACGCAAGTTGCTACAGCAGCCAACTTTGTTTCTATGGAACCACCAATAGCCACCCTGTTAAAAGTTTGAGATTCATTTGTTACAAAAGCCGATGCACCAGAGATTGGTCTCCCTGGGGGGAAGCAAACCAATTAACGGCAGCATATTCCATTTGTTGAACTCGACGAAACAAAATTGGACGTGGCTCCTAAGTTCCCTTCATTCTGTTTCTACTAAGAAATATTACTTGCCTCCTTGTTTATCAAGAGAGCTGAAATATGACTTCTCTCACCATGTGTCAACTGTTGAGTTTACTTCATTTCATGTTCCTTTTTAGTTTTACTTAGTGATGGTGATGAAGCTTCCGTGAATATGTGTTCATGTCCATCCAGAAATGAACAGTAGCAGTTTGGAATCCTGATTAGGCCTTTGTGACAGAGAGTGTTGTGTAGCGGTTAAGAGAGGTGGACGTTAATCGGGAGAACTGGGTTTGATTCCCTACTTCTTAACATGAGCAGCGGACTCTAATCTGGGGAACCCGGTTGAGAGAATGGCAGCTTCTGCAGCACCACTGGAAAATTCATGGACAAAACTGCACAGTTAAGATCAATGGTGGGATCCAAAAATTTTAGTAACAGGTTCCCATGGTGGTGGGATTCAAACAGTGGCGTAGCGCCAATGGGGCTGGGCGGGGCATGACAGGGGCGTGGCTGGGCATTTTGAGGGCGGGGCATTAATAATTTCTCTGTTACTGTAAAAAACTCTTACTGTAAAAAAAAGTTCCTAATTTCCAGCTGGTATCTTTCTGTCCATAATTTAAACTCATTATAGCAAGTCCTATCGTCTACTGCCAACAGAAACAACTACTTCTCCTCTAACTGACTGCCTGTCAAATACTTAATACTTTCAAATACTTAATACTGTTTCTAGAAATCAAAAGAAGGATACTTTCCTTAAACAAGGAACTTTGCCATATTTCTAAAACATGTTTTTAAAACAGCCCAGCAGGGAGAATTATCCCGTTTTCTACCTTCGCTAACCAGCCACATAGGAAACAACAGGACTTTATGATTTTTGGACCTAGTGGAATTTCTAACGGAAAAGCAGACCCAATTAGTAACCCCCTCTCGGCACACACAAATAATTAGTAACCCACTCTCGGGAACTGGTGAGAACCTGCTGGATCCCACCTCTGGTTAAGATGAACAGGTACTGAAAATGTATGTGCTGAGTCCAGTTGTAATATGTGGGATCACACCTATGCACGCTCCACCCCGACATTATTACACAACACTTTCCCCCCACCTCTGCTGTTACCAGGCAGCAGGGGCGTAGGGGGAGGGAATGGCACCTGGGGTAGAATGGCACTTGGGCCCCGCTCCTGTATGTCCTCCCTGCCCGCCCGCCCCCCACTTACCTTACTTTAGCCAGCTGCAAAGAGAAGCTGACTGAAAAAGCAGCCTGGCTGGGCCACCAGCTGAACTAAGGTAAGTGGGGTGTGTGGGTGTGTGTGGGCGGGTATGGGGTAGACATGCCCCCCTTGGCACCCACCTCTACTCTTCCCCCCACACCCACCATGCCCCATTCTCCTCCCCCCCACTTACCTTAGTTCAGCTGGCTGCAAAGAGCTGGCAGGGCTGCCTGCTGAACTAAGGTGAGTGGGGGGATGGGGAGGCAGCCCCCCACGCCTCCCATGCTCTCTCCCCGACAGCCTGCCACCCCCACTTATCCCCCACAAACTTACCTTAGTTCAGCCAGCTGCAAAGAGCAGCTGGCTGAAAAAGCAACCCCCCCCCCCGTGACTGCAATGGTGCACACCCAGGGCATGGCACACCCCTGACCCCAAAGCTACATGACTGCCAGGCAGACCTGCCAGAAAGCCTGTTTCTTGGTAGTGCCCTATCCATTCCCTCTAAAGGTGCCACAGACAGTATAGGCTAAGATGGATGCCATATCCTGTCTGAAATTACATCCTAATAGAAGGGTTTTGCCTGGGTAAGTTCCCAGTTCTGACATCAGTATGCCTAGTAACCAGTTATGTCATCCCGTATCTATATATATAAATGTGAAATACCACTCACTGACTGACTGACTCATCAACAGAACTCAAAAACCACCGAAGCCACAAACATGAAATTTGGCACACCTGTTCCTTACTTACTTCAGGTGCTCACTAAGAAAGGATTTCCCAAAATATTCACTTTCACTCGATTTATTACCTATTTACTGTTTTAACTGCTCATCTCTGGCCATCTGCACGAACATCCTAAGGGCAACCAACCGCCCAGTCCACACTGCATGAACATTCTAAGGGTGACAGTTCAACACCACCAGCTTCATATCCTTCACTAACTGCACTCTACCACTGCCCTCCACAATGCATGTGAACCTATTTGAAAACAAACCCACCAGTCCACCGACAGGCTGTGAGGAAATATGCTGCTTGTCACCCCAAAGTTCACAAACAGGCTGTTAAGAAGTATGCTGAATGTCACCCCAAAATTCATAGAGAGCCTGTGATAAAGTATGCGTAGCGAAGCACGGGTGCCCTGCTAGTCTTCAATAATCACCATTTGTTTAAAATGGCCCCAGCCTGAAAAGGTGACCACAGCCCTGGGAATAGCACAGCTGTTTGCATATCCACAAAAGATATACTAATGCCAGCCAGCCTTGACTCAGAGGTAAGAATTCTATTCTTACCTCACTAATCCTGTCACACCCTTCCTGTCCCAATACCAGAAGAAACCTGGTGAATTGTATAATATGCTCTCTGCACCCATCATCTCATATCAGAATTCCAAATGTGGCCACAGGTTCAAAAAGTTTGGGGATCCCTGGAACTGACAGCGATCATCTTGATGGACCTAGGGTCTGTTTCAGTATAAGGCAGTTTCATTTAAGATCCTCCTTGATCTGCAGAGATCCTCCTTGATCTGAGATTGCAAATGCTTAGCAGACCAGGTGCTCAGGAGCAGCAGCAGCAGCAGCAGCAGGCCCTTGCTTTCACATCCTGCATGTGAGCTCCCAAAGGTACCTGGTGGGCCACTGTAAGTAGCAGAGAGCTGGACTAGATGGACTCTGGTCTGATCCAGCAGACTCATTCTTATGTTCTTATGTGCTAAGAATAGAGAAGCAGCAAAGAAATGGCCCTCACACAGTGTAACATTTTGTATGTCTTGCTAAAACGAATTATATTCACGGCTGTAAACCGAGGCGCATTCAAGCAACCAGCTTCCCTTTATGAACCATCCAAGTGCTGTTAAGAGTGGGCCGATTGGTAAATTTGTGCAATTCTTATTTGTTGCCCCTCAATGATTACAGCCTCTTTTCTGTACCCGAGCAGTTTTATGAAGCACTTTAGCTATTACGGCAGAGAAATAAATATGTATACTCAATTACTACAGTAATGGGTTGGGGGCATACTTTCTAGCCTTAAAGTGTTTTAATAAAATGAAAATTCATTAGCGCTCGTGTAATGACACTCTTTTTATAGTGCCCACTCTGGAAAGCACCATCCAATGGAGGGAAAACAAAAGAAGAGCCGTGATTTTGAGGCCAGCGTTGCAGCTGTGGGTTTTCTTTAAGCAAAGACCACAATTAAATTAATCTGCATATTTCATTTTTTTTTGCTGAGTACAGATTTACTGGCATACATAAATACGTGCTGCTTTGTTTGACATTTCCCTGGCTTTTATATCTAGGAGTCTAAAACTGGAGGTCTATTTTGAGGACCTTGGAAACTTCAGTCAAGACGGAGAGAGTTGCTTCACATAGGGTCATAGAAGAAGAAGAGTTTGATTTATATCCCCCCTTTCTCTCCTATAGGAGACTCAAAGGGCCTTACAAACTCCTTTCCCTTCCACCGTCACAACAAACACCCTGCGAGGTAAGTGGGGCTGAGAATGCTCAGAAGAACTGTGACTAGCCCAAGGTCACCCAGCTGGCATGTGTGGGAGTGCACAGGCTAATCTGAATTCCCCAGAGAAGCCTCCACAGCTCAGGCAGCAGTGCAGGGAATCAAACCCGGTTCCTCCAGATTAGAGTACACCTGCTCTTAACCACTATGACTCTGCTGCTCCCCTCATTAAAGAGAGGCTGTTAGCAATGGACTATCAACAACTGCAGAGCTTGGCAAATAAATCTTGTTCACCAACAAATATGTCAATTCCTTTCACGCAGGGATACCCAGCCTATTATATTACAGCACTCACAAATCCCATACACAGGAGAGCCTATATGCTGGCTAGATTTAACATCATGCCATCTCCGTGACATAGAGGAAGACTTAAAGGTCTTCCAAGCGATAAGAGGTTCTGTACCTGTAGCATAGGACAGCAGGATTCCATCCCACACATTCTCCTGAACTGCTTATTATACCAAGAACTCCGATCCAGCCTGTTATCCCAAGCCATAGACTCTATGATTGATTATACTGAATCAGAGAAAGTAGTTACACTTTTAAATTGTCAGGATTTTCATTGTTGCCTTATAGTGGCAAAGTTTTTGTCAGAGGTTTGTAAACTGAATGTATGACAAACGCGAAGTTTTTTACTATTCACTTTTTAACTGGAACTGTACTTTTATACTATTGTATATATGCCAATAAAGGCTTATTGAATTGAATTGAATTGACACTGCTGCTCATACTCGCTCTGGCCTGATTCAGAGTAGGCCTTGTAAATATTTAAAAAAATAACTTGCTTTCACTTGGCAAGCATTATGAATTTATTGATTTAATTGGACATTTATCTCCTATGCCAAACCAAAGTGCCTTGCAATATCATTCTCCCCTCTTTGTTTTGTTCTCACAACAGTGCTGATAGGGAAGCTCTCTGCATAGATTACCTTGACCTATGCTGACCTTTAGCTACCAGGATCCATTCCTGTACTGGATTGAGGGAGCAGGAAGCAGGAGGCGGGGAACAATGGTGCGAAGGCAGTGACATCATAACAGGGTGCTTGCCGGGCTATGACATCACTGCAGGGTTGCCAGGTTCCACTTGGCAACCAGCGGAGATGAGTAGTTTCACCTGGTAACCAGTGGGGGCGAGGAGGAATTACCACCAGTCGGGAGGAGGCCTAGGCCACATTGACAGCAATGTGGCAGAGTCACCAATTTCTACTCACAAATCTCCAGGAATTTCGTTACCTGGAGCTGACAACCCTAAAACGCTCTTCCTCCAGCAGTGAGGGCCCTGTGGGACCTCGGAGAGTTCCGCAGGGCCTGCAAAACTGTGTTGTTCCACCGGGCTTTTGGGGGGGCCGGCCGCTGAGCCCGCTCCTCTTTCGTTGCCCGCGCACTGGCTATATATCTGACCATCTGCCTACCCCCTACCGCCCAGGGTTTGTCCACTGGGGTTTGATCCCAGACGCCTTTTATTATCAGTCATTTTTTGTAGGTTACTGCTGCTATAGTTTTAATAGTTTTAAGGTTTTGTATTGTTTTAATTGGGGCTATTCGATTTGTTTTATTGTCTTGTTATTTGCTGTTGTACACCGCCCTGAGCCCTTTGGGGGTAGGGTGGTTTATCAAATCGAATAGATAGATAGATAGATAGATAGATAGATAGATAGATAGATAGATAGATAGATAGATAGATAGATAGATAGATAGATAGATAGATAGATAGATAGATAGATAGATAGATAGATAGATAGATAGATAGATAGATAGATAGATAGATAGATAGATAGATAGATAGATAGATAGATAGATAGATAGATCGGTCGGTCGGTCGGTCGGTCGGTCGGTCGGTCGGTCGGTCGGTCGGTCGGTCGGTCGGTCGGTCGGTCGGTCGGTCGGTCGGTCGGTCGGTCGGTCGGTCGGTCGGTCGGTCGGTCGGTCGGTCGGTCGGTCGGTCGGTCGGTCGGTCGGTCGGTCGGTCGGTCGGTCGGTCGGTCGGTCGGTCGGTCGGTCGGTCGATAGATAGATAGATAGATAGATAGATAGATAGATAGATAGATAGATAGATAGATAGATAGATAGATAGATAGATAGATAGATAGATAGATAGATAGATAGATAGATAGATAGATAGATAGATAGATAGATAGATAGATAGATAGATAGATAGATAGATAGATAGATAGATAGATAGATAGATAGATAGATAGATAGATAGATAGATAGATAGATAGATAAAACCCTGTGATACTGCTTTTCAGGAACTAAACCAATGAAGAAATAGTATGTGGCTTGCCAGTTTCCACTGCAAACTCCCTTCTGGCATTTTGTCTCATTCTCCCTTGAGTGTACCTTTGGCAGCTGCTGAGTGTGTAATGTTCCTCCTAAAGTCCATGCATATATGAACCAATCCCAGCCTAGCTTTCCCTTTGTTTATCCTTGCCTGTATGAGGCACTCTAGTAGGCCAGCTGTGCTGGTATGTGAGCCAGGAGAAGCTTAAATGGAAAGGGAAATTATAGCAGGTTACAATGTTTTCGGGTTGCTTTTTTTTTTACAGCCTGAAATGAACAGTCTGTTTACATGATAATTATCCCAAGAAGCAATGCCAACCTTTTGGCACTTTAAAAATGCAGCCTTCTTCTGAATCCAGACAGGTGAGGTATTTTAAATGACTAGAGCTGATCCAATTTCTTTTCTTCATGCAAAGACCGTTTATTGTTTTTTAACTGTTCATTTTGTACACTGGTGCATTGCTGGCACTGGCAAGCACTGGAGTAATGTTGCATTATGAATCATGATGAAATGCAAAAGATAATAAAAGTTAAAGTTCCATTAAATTCTGAAAGCCTGTTGTTAAATATTTTGCCAATTAATATACTAAAAGCATATAATGTGTTGCTTAAGTATATGGTGACTGCAGCTAGAATCACGTTTGCAGCCAGATGGAAAGCAGGGCCATCTCCAGATCTTCCTGGTAAACAGGATCAGGATGACACTCAACATTGCTTGCAAATAGGTCCAAAAGGACACATTAAAGGAAGCAATTATTTCTTCAAGAAGCAGAGTTTTGTAGTGGTTAAGACTGGTGGACTCTGGTCTGAAGGACCAGGTTTGATTCTCTGCTCTTCTGCATGAAGCCTGCTGGATAATCTTGGGCTAGTCTTGGTTCTCTCAGAACTCTCTCAGCCTCACCTACCTCAGAAGCTGTCAGTTGTGGGGAGAGGAAAAGAAGGAATTTGTAAGTTGCTTTGAGACTTCTTACAGGAGAGGCAACTTAGGTATATATCTAACTCTTCTTCTTTAATGAGTTAAGTAAAGCGTGGAATTCACTGCCAGATTCATGGAGAAAGGTCCAACAGTGACTACTAGACAGTGTGTCTGAAGGGAGCCTCAAGACCAGTGGTGGGATCCAAAAGTTTTAGTAACAGGTTCCCATGGTGGTGGGATTCAAACTGTGGCGTAGCGCCAATGGGGCTGGGAGGGGCACGACGGGAACGTGGCCGGGCATTCCAGGGCGGGGCATTCCTGGGCAGGGCTGTGGCAAGGACGCAGCCGCTGCACCAGTCCTTGGGCGGGAAACCAATGCACGCAGGCGCAGGCTGCCACGCACGCCGGTGCACCTCCTGCTAGACTGCTTCAAGTTCTGCACGCTACTGATGAGAGGAGGGGCGTAACTAAGGCAAAAATCACGTGGCAAAATCACCAATTAGTAACCCCCTCTCGGCACACACAAATAATTAGTAACCTACTCTCGGGAACCTGTGAGAACCTGCTGGATCCCACCTCTGATTAGTTAGGTATATATCTAACTCTTCTTCTTTAATGAGTTAAGCGTGGAATTCACTGCCAGATTCATGGAGAAAGGTCCATCAGTGACTACTAGACAGTGTGTCTGAAGGGAGCCTCAAGACCTTTGAATACCAGTGCTGGAAGGCAGCAGAAGTGTCTGTGTCCTGTTGTTGGCCCTCCAGGGCAAGTGGTTGGCCACTGTGTGAAACACTAGGGTGGAATAGATAGACTATTGGTCTGATCCAACAGGCTCTATTTATGCTATGAAAGAATCCAACTACAAGATAGAACCGCAGCCTAAGACACTAGGCCTGCCGGGGACTGGAACAGTACCTTTATGAATTTGGGGTAAAAGATGAACATGTGGCATTCTGTCTTCAGCATTCAACGGAAAACAAAATGTTATTTTATTCATATATCCTCCAGTAACCCATCCTCCCAAATCTAGACAATTTCTTTCATTATACAAGTAGTAGGTTTCTCTGTATTCTGGGAAGATGATGCATTGTTTGACTGTCTATAAGTCTCCTAAACAGGGGTGCATTCCACACAGCTCATTCATAATGTCAGGACCATGCCTGTCAGTATCTTGATGTCTTGCTGTGTGTGATTTGCAATTGTTTTCCTGTTTCCCTCTTCCCTTCCTAGCAATCTCCTGGCGCCAGCCCATCTTCAAAGAGGTGTGAAAGGTTCCCAGGTTCATTGCAGCTTTGTAGTAGAAACTGTAGTGGACATTTGGTGTGGGGTGAAACGGGGGGGGGGATTGGAGGATATAGGTCCTGGATCTGAGCTCTCTAGCTCAGATCCTGCTTTACATTGTTACTCTTCGTATCACCTGGAATAAACTGCTTTTCGACTTTCTTACGGTCTCTGTTATTTCCACGTTCGAGAGTCTGACACATAACAAGTATAACTCATTATGAATGAACCTGTTTTTCCCTCTCCCCCTTTGCACATGAGAAGCCTACCCATTCAAAAAGCAGCAGCAGCAAATGCTGCAGCTCCTTTGCAGGGAGATGTTTTTCTCTTCTTCCCAGAATGCATCTGTAGCTATGGTGTCAGGTTGTCTGACATGGACAGCAAAAAAAGTAAAAGACTCCAGGAGTAATAGCAGTTTTTTTTAACTGAAGTTCTGTGTAAGATGAGTTACCATAATTCTCCAGAGCCAGATCTGAGGAGCTTGGAAAGGACAGAGGTAGGTATAACCAGCAGAAACCCCTCTCTTCCCCCAAGCAGGTGGATAAAAGCAGAGTAACAGGATTGCATTGTTTATCATAATTAGCCCAGCTAGTTCACACAGGAAAGCAATTTTATCTCAAACGACAAAGCCCTACCAGCCTAGAATGTGCAACTGAGTGCTTCCCCGGAGTATTTTTTGCCATGGTGCACACTGGGCACCCCTTCACATAAGTCTGTACATGCTTGCTCAGAGTGTGCCACCAGAATTGCCTCCTTACTAAATGCAGTATCTTCACAAATCCAAAGTGCCCTGCCATCTTGACATTCTAGCAACCCTTAAGACTTTCTGTCTGAGGGTGAAGGGGACATATAACCTTTGATCCTGCCACCAAAGTTCCCCACACTCAGGCCCTTTCCGCACGGGCCAATAACAGCGCCCCAGGGATGGCAAAAACGCCATCCCTAGGGAGCTGTTCACATGGGGGGTGCAGCTGCATCGCAGCTGCGCCGCCCTGGCTCCCCCCCAGCAGCACGAAGCCACCATTTTCTCGAGGTTTTTTGAAAATAGCGGTTTCCAGTCGCTGCTGTGCAAACAGCAGCGGCTGGAAGGCGCCATCCCCCCTTCCCAAATGATGTACCTTCCCTGTGACCTTCCGGCGCATCGTCCAGGCCTGGGGACACGCTCCCCTGCCCTGTGACTCCAGAGCTGTCATGCAGGGCAGGGGGGCGTGTCCCCTGGCCAGGGCAACATGCTGGGAAGTCACAGGGAAGGTATGTTGTTCGAGCGACAGAGCCGTCTTCCCTGCCTTTACTGGGACCTCAGTAGAAACGGCATGAAAATATGCATAATTTGTCCATTGTTAATATCCGAATATTTTAATTTATATTTTACATTTATACCCTGCCAATCTCCCGAAGAACTCATGGTGGCGTTACCTATAAATACATGATAAAAACATAATTAAAAAGTACAAAAATACAAAATATAAATACTAAAACCTGTTTAAAACCAGTTAATTACGAGATGGCTTAGAAATGCTAACTGTATAAGGGAACGGGCCTGCACGTCATATCCCAGATGGGGACCAACAAACGATATCAAAAGGGATGCCTGGCTGGCCCAACAGAGAAGGCCCAGTAGAACAACTCGGTTTTACAGGCCTTGCGGAACTGAGACAGATTCCACAAGGCCCGGATGTCATTGAAGAGTGTATTCCACCAGGTCGGGGCCACGGCCATAAAAGCCCGGGTCCATGTTGGTGCCATTCAGACATCCTTGTGGCCCAGGACCACTAACGAATTCCCCTCTGCAGACTGGAGGGGCCTTTGAGTACAATAAGGGAAGAGGCGGCCTCGTTGATATGCAGGTCCAAAACCATTAATGGCCTTAAAGGTCAACACCAGAACTTTGAAGGTGATCTGGTGCTCTTTCAGAGTACCCCATTGTGTATCATAAGTGGTTCTATGCTTAGAGTCTGGCCTGCACCTGTTAACAACTAGGGCATGGTTACTTACTTTCAAGTTCTGGATATGGTTGTGCTTCTGTACTGAGTCTAATAGATTTTATTGAAACAAGATGGGTCTTTTCTCCAATAACTCCAACCAGCTGAATTCTGAAAGATTTATTGAAAAACAGAAATCAAAGAAATAAAACATAAATGCCGTTACAGAGATTGCTCAGCTGGATACATTTTTATGGATCTCTCGGGACATCCAGCCCAGAGGTGCTTCTCTTAGCTTAGCCCATGATAGAGTCACCTTGGTCTTTCTTCTTAGTCTCCAAGAAAACTTTCCCCCTTGCCATGCCAAGCCAGCTTTTTGAAGTGCCTTTTTTGGGCATCTTCCTGTCCTGGTCTTTTGGTTTCTCCACCCAGAGGTCTTGAGATCAAAGGCCAGAGGTCTTGAGATCAAAGGCCAGAGGTCTTGAGATTTTAACATGTAGGTGTGATTCTGCTAGTTTTACAGTACTATCCCATCACAGTCAGGGACATGGTGCCAACAAATCTGGCTGGAGCATCAACGGAGAGGTTCAAGAGCAATTTGGGAGTGATGGTAAAAAATGCTGTCATGATACAGCCAGTGGTGGGATCCAAAAATGTTAGTAACAGGTTCCCATGGTGGTGGGATTCAAACAGTGGTGTAGCACCAATGGGGCTGGGCAGGGCATGACAGGAGCATGGCCGGGCATTCCGGTGGCGGGGCATTAATAATTTCTCTGTTACTGTAAAATTCTTACTGTTAAAAAAAGTTCCTAATTTCCAGCTGGTATCTTTCTGTCCATAATTTAAACTCATTATAGCAAGTCCTATCGTCTATTGCCAACAGAAACAACTACTTCTCCTCTAATTGACTGCCTGTCAAATACTTAATACTTTCAAATACTTAATTTTGCTTCTAGAAATCAAAAGAAGGATACTTTCCTTAAACAAGGAACTTTACCATATTTCTAAAACATGTTTTTAAAACAGCCCAACAGGGAGAATTATCCCGTTTTCTACCTTCGCTAACCAGCCACATAGGAAACAACAGGACTTGATGATTTTTGGACCTAATGGAATTTCTAACGGAAAAGCAGACCCAATTAGTAATCCCCTCTCGGCACGCACAAATAATTAGTAACCCACTCTCGGGAACTGGTAAGAACCTGCTGGATCCCACCTCTGGATACAGCTGACTTTTTGTTTGCCATTTGCTGCCTCTGCATAGCAGCCTTGGATAGGTCTGTCATCCAAGTTCTAACCAAGGCTGATCCCGATTAACTTCCAAGAGTTGATGAGATCAGGCTACCCCAGGCCATTCCAGTCATTGCTATTTGGAAGTACTGATCCAATCTGCTTGTCAGGGGATGTTTGACAGTTGATAGGTGTGTGAATGTTTTGAGCAATGTCAGTGCTAATGTCAAACAGAGCTAAAAATGGCTCCAAATATTCAACTCACTGAATTTTTTTCCATTTTTTACCACTCAGAATTGAAGGTGGGATTTCAACATTCCAGTTGACATTCACTCTGTGGATATGGAATTGCGCTTCCAAGAGTCCTCGAGGCCTCCTGGCATGACTCCGTTGCTTTGGCAGCCCTGCAGTGAGAAAGGAAATATGCTTTCCGCTGTCAAATGCTAAATGCCGTTGCCTTCCAACTGTCACATATTGTCAAATATGACAAACCATTGCATGTCAGTCATCAAATACTAAATACTAAATGCCACTACAGATTGACTATCATGTATTTGCGGGGAGGGATAAAATATAAAAATCAGTGGTCCTAGGTCAGTGGTGGCGAACCTATGGCACGGGTGCCAGAGGTGGCACTCAGAGCCCTCTCTGTCGGCACGTGCAAACAGAGTCATCCCCCCCCCACACACACACATCTAGGCTGGCCTGGGCTGCTGGGCTCGATTATTAGCATTAAACCTAAGACCTAGTTTTGGGGAAGCAGTGCAGGTAACCCTGTCAAACACTGTGAAACCCCACTGATTTTCATGCAAAGAACTAAAGCGTGATCCTTTACCTGGGAATAAGCTCGCTTGCTGGCAATGGGGCTTGCTTCTGAGTAAACCCTCCGAGGGTCGTGATTCACCCGTTGGAAGACTTGCACGGTTGCTTCAAAGCAAAGCCACCAACTACCACCAAGCTTACTCCCGAGTAACGCACGCCTCAGAGCCAACTGTTTTTTCTAAACTTAAACAGTATTCAGGTTAAGTTGCCGGCACTTTGCGATAAATACATGGGTTTTGGGTTGCAATTTGGGCACTCGGTCTCAAAAAGGTTCGCCATCACTGTCCTAGGTTGTCCAGTTCCAATATCCAACATTAGGAGAAGAGTCAGAAAAAATGTTAGCATTTGGAAAACATCTAGAGAGCATGCAAGAACAAGATTTGGAAATAAACATTCCAAAGATATTTCTTTTGGTATTTTTTTTTGGCTCTAGTTTAATTAGATTGCATTTGCTAAACAACTTGGATTTTCAATACTAGAACATTTTACAGCAACCCTTATTAGCTGCCTAAAGGGAGGGAAGGCAGCATGGTATAGCCCAATCTCAGAAACTAAGCAGGGTTAGAACTTGGAGGGGAGATCTCCAGGGAAGACTCTGTGGAGGCAAGCCACCTCTGCTTCTCACTTGCCTTGAGCACCCCACCAGGGGTCACTATAAGTCAGCTGCAACTTGCTAGCACTTTACACGCACATTAGCTATCGAAATATATTGATTGGAGTGGCTGTTGTTCACTGACTTAACATCTGCCTTGAATTCAAAATGTCCCCGGTTCAATTCCTGGTATCTCTACTTAAAAGGATCAGGTAGTACATATCTTGAAAAACCTCCAACTGGGACCATGGGATGCTGCTAGTAGCCAGGGGCAGACAACAATGACTTTGACGGACTCATTGTCTATCAGGCACAAGGGAGCTTTAGGCATTCCAGCAATGGATTTCTGTAAAGATAGAAGGATGAATTCAAAGGCGGCCTTCTTTTTATGCAAATGCGGAATCTTGTACCTTGCATTATCTGTTTGCATAGGTCCTTTCCGCACAGGCCGTATACAGCGCCTTAGGGATGGCAAAAACGCCGTCCCTAGGGAGCTGTTCAAAGGGGGGTGCAGCTGCTTCACAGCCGTGCCGCCCTCGCTCCTCCCCAGTGGTGCGAAGCCGCCATTTTCCCACCTCGCTCCCTGAGCAAGGTTTTTGGAAAATGGCAGCTTCCAGCCCCCCCTTCCCTGCAACCATCCGGCACGTCGCCAAGGCCTGGGGACACTCCCGCCCTGCCCTGCGACTCTGTAGCGGTCGCACAGGGCAGGGGGGCGTGTCCCCTGGCCTCAGCGATGCACTGGACGGTCACAGGGAAGATATGTCGATCAGGCGATGGCGCTCCGCTGCGCCGTCTTCCCTGTCATTCCTGGGACCGTTCGTGCGAATGGTCCCCGGGGGGGTTGGGTTGGCGTCATGTACGCTGACCCAACCCCCAGCGTGGCTGTGCGGAAGCGGCCTTAGATAGGGTTGCCAGCTGTTGGTGGAGAAATACCAGGAGAATTTGGAGGTGGAGCCTGGGGGACTTCATTTGATTTTTTCCCATGGGGGAGGGGTAAAAATCCAAATCCCCCCAAAAAATCATTTTTCCACATGGACTTGAGAAGCCATGTCAGGGAGAGCTGCAACTGAATGCTGAACTGGTGCAGCATTCAGCTCTCCCCCTTCCTTCTGCCATTCCCCAAGCCCCAGAGGACTTGGGAACCGGTGGCCATGGGGAGATCTGACTGCTGCAATAAGTTTTTTAAAAATTGGGGTGATTTGCGTTTACCGAAATGCCATTCCTAACGGTGAACCAAAGCTATTTACAATATAATCCTCCTTCCATTATATCTTTGCATTAATACCCTTGTGAGGTAAGGTAGGATGAGAAAGAACAACTGGTCATCCAGTAAACTTCTGGGGGCAGAGTTACGCATCAAGTCAGACACACTAGCCCCTACACCACGCTGGCATTAGTGTTTGTCACAAACAAAACAAACTTAAGTCCTAAGAGCCAGATTTGAGTCCAGAAGCATCTTAAAAACTAACAAGATTTCCGTGGACTCTTATTATAGATTATAGATTATGTAACATTTTGAATAGTGCTTCTAGTACTCTTTTGTCTATATATATATACTATGGTAACGGTACCTTGAAACTGATGTACCCTGATCTTGTACTACTGGTCGCTGACTGTAAATAAAATGACTTGACTTGAGTTCAAGATTTCCATGCTAGAAGCTTTCAAGAGGATCCACTAAAGATCCAAGCATAAATCTCTGTGCTTATAATAAATATCTACATTTTTCACTTTTAGTCTTCCTTATAAAGTTGTCTTAATCCAATAATCTCAAATCCTGCCATTCTTTCTTTGTTTGTATATGTTTTCAATAAGTAGTCCGCAAAGGATTTCCAGTCTTTCAGAAAACTGTCCATATTCTTGTCTCTTATAACTCCCAGTGTAATTGATACGAATATGCTGGCTGGGTAAATAACACAGAATGCTACCTGTGATAAGAGGCGTTTTCAGGAAAAGCTTTCATCAATGTGTAGGTTAATTCAACCAGATTATTTACAGGATGTTATGGCTGTGCTCTGCCATTACATAAGAACATAAGAACAAGCCAGCTGAATCAGACCAGAGTCCATCTAGTCCAGCTCTCTGCTACTCGCAGTGGCCCACCAGGTGCCTTTGGGAGCTCACATGCAGGATGTGAAAGCAATGGCCATGCAGGATGTGAAAGCAATTACATGCAGGGTGCTACTGGACTCCACTCTTGGTCTTCTACTGCAGACCAACATGATTGCCTTTCGAAAAGACATTCAGCAATAATCTTGGGCTATAACATAACCTCACTGATCAGCAATCCTCCTTGGTGTAATGGGCCAAGCTAGAGAGAGAAATGCTCCCAATTGCTTGTTTTATGGTCCCCTAAGCCTTACTGAAAGCTAGATATTGTTCTGCTTTGTGCTGTTGTAATTTTCTCTTTTATTCTGTTATTAAAGCCATTCTGTACCAACAGCAGGGTGACCCAGATTCTGCAGCTGGGTAATTTCATCACAGCAGGAACGTGGCACCGTGGCAGCCTCTTTGCTTCTTGAAACTTTTGAACCCATCATTCATAACATCAGGTCCTCAGCTGCATTCTCCTCTTGCCGTTTTCCTAAGACCCCTTCCCACCAGACTGATTTTCTTTAGCTTTTGTAACTTTGACCATTGCACACTTTTTTCATCCCAGTTAGCTCTCTTCATTATATTGTTATGTCGGACACGCAGGCTACCCCCTGGTTTTCTCTAATCGAGAGAAAGATTATTTCCATTGGCCTGCCTATTGAATCACTCTACCTAATGTCCTGTTCAGAAGTGTACAATAGGCTCATAGATTGGCTTTTAGGTCTAGAATTTGTAAATTTACATCTAGCAGCCAAACGAACATGCTCTCCAACACAACTCCTAATTCCATTTGAGCAGAGACGTATGGCCTATTACCTCCATACCTTAACGAACCCACGCGCAAGGAGAGCCCTTACCATTGCGCAATTTAACGTTATGCCCTCTGCCCTATTCAAGGGTAGGTTCAGCCATTTAGATAAATCCACAAGGTTATGCAGTTGCAAACTTAAAGTGGTTGAAACCCTGACTCACCAACTCTTGCACTGCACCAGATTCGATAACATCAGATCTAAATATACCAATTTACATTTTTTCTTCCAATCTGGGCTGCCTGATCTGACTAGGTCATCTCTATTGTTAAACAACTCGGACCCCGGTCTTTGTGAAGAGATCGCCAATTTCATTGCAGAGATAGCTGAGAGTTCCCAGTAGAATGTATTTGTTGTGCTCCCCATGGGGCCTTTTATCTATTATGTATTCATGCAATTGTTCCCAATTTATGTAACTCTTTCTGACTATGCCAATAAAGGCTTATGTACGTATGTATATTGTTAAGTCAGTCTTTTTTTTGAGGGGGTGAGGGCATCCCATGTGTTTTTAAATCAGGGGTGGATTAACGCATGGGAAGCGAGCATCAAGACAAAATCAGTACAGGCTGTATTAAAATTTTCCAAACTTGAAAAATAAAAATCCCCATCTCTTTGCCTGCAGCAATTCCTCCCACCTTGCTGTTAGTGGAAGCACAGATTAATGGCCAGGTAGAACTGGAGGAGGGGAAGATTTTGGGCGGGGGCTTGCAGAGTTTGGCAAAGGAGATTTAATGTTACTTTTTATCCCCTCCCCCCAAATCTGATATCAATGAAGTTTATGTGTGTTTTTTTTAAAAAAAAATGCATCTCCTTAAGCGTTGGTTGCACGGAGCCTAATGTTTTGAAACCAGAGGTGGGATCCAGTAGGTTCTGGAAGGAAAAGGAGGAAAAGGAGATTGTAAACCACTATGAGTCTCCTTACAGGAGAGAAAGACAGTGTGTAAATCCAAACTCCTCCTCCTCCTCCTCCTCCTCCTCCTCCTCCTCCTCCTCCTCTTCTTCTTCTTCTTCTTCTTCTTCTTCTTCTTCTTCTTCTTCTTCTTCTTCTTCTTCTTCTTCTTCTTCTTCTTCTTCTTCTTCTTCTTCTTCTTCTTCTTCTTCTTCTTCTTCAACTCTCATGGTTCTTTAAAGATGCCATGGGCATCTATCTATCTATCTATCTATCTATCTATCTATCTATCTATCTATCTATCTATCTATCTATCTATCTATCTATCTATCTATCTATCTATCTATCTATCTATCTATCTATCTATCTATCTATCTATCTATCTATCTATCTATCTATCTATCTATCTATCTATCTATCTATCTATCTATCTATCTATCTATCTATCTATCTATCTATCTATCTATCTATCTATCTATACCGCCCTCCCCCAGAGGGCTCAGGGCAGTGAACAACAATATAAACAAGATACACAGGTAGAGCACAAATAAAAGCAATCAACATCAAAATTAATTAATAATAATCACAGCTCTATATTCATTAAAACCAACCCCATTAAAATGCAGCTTCTAAATACCAAGCGCTTCTAAATACCAAGCGGCCTACTATCAAATCCCCTAAAGGAGGGGGGGAGGGGGCAGTAGAGTCCACTGATGTTATGCGGGGGGTGCCTCCTGGTCTTGAGACCTTATGACAACCAGCCCTCTATCATAGAAGACAGTCAGCGTGGCCAAGAAAACCCCAAGGACAACATCATCAACTGTGCTGGGCCCACTGATGATGTCATAGTATGCTGATCTGTGTGCTCACTAGCATGTGAGTGTGTCAATACCTGAGTGGTCTTGCCATAATTCTCCAGGTGGGGGTGGGGGATGCAGCATCTGGGATTGCTCAGACAGGTTGACAGTTTTCAGATTGCTTTTGTTTTGCTATCTCACTGTTTAGGCTAGACTGCTTGTTTCAAAATGACCTCCTCACCGGAACTTCTGGAAGAACAGTTATCTAGTCTTGTGGGGGTGGTGCATGGCTATACTCACTTGCAAGAAACTGCTACCAGCTAGTTGAGTCTAGGGGAGAGGGGCTGCTAGGTTTTCTGTTGGTTTTTTTCTGTCTGAATTCAGATTGGACAATCATCCTTTTCCAGTTTAGTGCTCTGATGATTATCATTGAAAGAGATTCCATTCACAACTGGGTCTACTTTATTTGAGCGATCTTGGAGGACACAACAGAGTGTGGTAAACAGTCATGTTCCTTCCTCATTCAAAATGGCAGCCTTCCCTGTGGTCATCAGACTGATTGCCAAACTGTGAAAGCAGAAGACATACAGGAGAGAAACAAGAAGTTAAGGTACGGCTTTTGGCTCTTTATATTTTTTTATAATTAAACTTTTAGACCGCCCTCCTCCGAAGGGCTCAGGGCGGTGAACAACCAACACTCATAGACAATAAAATCATATGTATGTATGTATGTATGTATGTATGTATGTATGTATGTATGTATGTATGTATGTATGTGTGTGTGTGTGTGTGTGTGTGTGTGTGTGTGTGTGTGTGTATGTGTATATACATATATAATTTTATTGTCTATGATATATAGAGATAGAGATAGATAGATAGATAGATAGATAGATAGATAGATAGATAGATAGATAGATAGATAGATAGATAGATAGACAGATAGATAGATAGATAGATAGATAGATAGAGAAAGAGAGAGAGAGAGAGAGAGAGAGAGAGAGAGAATAAAAACATACTATATCAGATGGCGACAGTTTCCCACCCCCCACCCGCATCGTGCCCACAGGAGGCCTAGATGTCACAGGGATCATACAGTCAACCTGGCTGGCCAAATGCCTGGCAGAGCAGGTCCATTTTACAGGCCCTGTGGAAAACTTGTAGGTCCCACAAGGCCCTGGTCTCCTAGGGGAGCTAATCCACCAAGTAGGGGCCAGGGCCATGAAAGCCTTGGCCCTTGTAGAGGCCAGCTGGATGTCTTTTAGGCCAGGGACCTCCAGTAGGTTCTCCTCCGAGGAGCGGCGGGACCTGGTGAGGCAATACGGGGAGATGTGGTCCCTCAGATATGTAGGCCCAAGGCTGCTAATGGCCGTGAAGGTTAGAAACAATACTTTGGATATAATCCAGAACTCAATGGGCAGCCAGAAGAGATGATACAAGCCCGGAGTAATCTGGAGTAATCAGACTACGCATCTTCAATATGCACATATCTTCAATATGATAATGGAAAAACAGTGGGTTACTTTACCACCATCACCCTGGAACCAATCATTTCAAAGAACAAAACTAGTGTGATATATTATTACTCATTTTAGGAATTATATAAAGGTGTCACCATTTGTGGAAATTAACAAAAGAAATTATGACAATGTCAGTTATCCAGAATTCGGGTTCCTCAAATGTGACTCTCCTTTGTTACCTGGTAAAAATCTATGGATGACTTTTATTTATTCTTTTATTTCTTTTATTAGATTTAATATCCCACCCATGTTTCTGACCACTGAGGTCATAACAGTAAATTATGATGCTAGGTTTTATGGGGCTTTAAGGATTTTATTGTGTGGTGAAACATATTAGGTTTTCAATGTATATGTGATGTTTTGTGCCTTTGGACACAGAGGCACTACATAAATTGTAGTGAATTCACCCAGCAAAATTTGACTGCTTCTCTTCATAGCAAATTCAATAAGTGAAAAATCAGAGGTCTCTCCAAAATACTAGTACAGTTACATGCTAATGAAATAATCTATTTTTTTTGCCAAGACCAAAGGGACAGATAATAATTGTGTGTTTTTTCTGTACCAACAGACACAAATAATATTTTTACAGCATACTCAGATTTTTACAGCATACTGAGGAGGCAGCCTAATCTCGTCAGATCTCAGAAATTAAGCAGGATCACTACTTGGATGGGAGACCACCAAGGAAGACTCTGCAGAAGAAAGCAACAGTAAACCACTTCTCCTTCCTTGCCTTGAAAGCCCTTGCTGGGGTTGCCATAAGAAGAAGAAGAGTTTGGATTTATATCCCCCCTTTCTCTCCTGCAGGAGACTCAAAGGGACTTACAATCTCCTTGCCCTTCCCCCCTCACAACAAACACCCTGTCAGGTAGGTGGGGCTGAGAGAGCTCCGAGAAGCTGTGACTAGCCCAAGGTCACCCAGCTGGCGTGTGTGGGAGTGTACAGGCTAATCTGAATCCCCCAGATAAGCCTCCACAGCTCAGGCGGCAGAGCTGGGAATCAAACCCGGTTCCTCCAGATTAGATACATGAGCTCTTAACCTCCTACGCCACTGCTGCTCCTTCCTGACTTAACAGAAGCATACAGGCATAACTGCTGGGGTTGTCTGTGTGAAATTCGAGACAAATTTGCTCAGGTGAAATAGCAAAGAATGTTGGAGTGATGGAAAAATGAATCCTGATACAATAAGCAATTATTTGGGGACTGGAAGAGTTCTCAGCAGAGCCGTAGGCTGCAGATGAGTTCCACCTAAAACAACATTCAAGACCAATTTGACAGTACCTGCTCAGCCAAAACCTTAGAGATTCTGAGGGAAGCGAAAATTATTTTTGGTAAGACCAGCAGAATTTCTCCTGGGATCTTTACACATCCCTGTAAAAAAACATTTGGGGAGGATATAAGAAATCTCAGTATGCTGTAAAAGTATTATTTGTATCTATCTGTTGGTACAGAAAAAAACCGAACAACTGTTATCTGTCACTTTGGTCTTGAAAAAAAATAGATTATTTCATTAGCATGTAACTATATTAGCATTTTGAGGAAGAGAGGGAGTTCGGCAGGGATGGGATGCTACTCTAGTGCTTGCATTTATCCTAGACCAGGGGTAGAGAACCTGCGGCTCTCCAGATGTCTCTCCAAAATTGGCCATGCTGGTAGTGGCTGATGGGAATTGTAGTTCCTGAACATCTGGAGAGCCGCAGGTTCCCTACCCCTGTCCTAGACTCTATGGTAAACACATCTGCCCTCCAAAGCAGCCATATCCTCTAAGACCGTGGTGGCGAACCTTTGGCACTCCAGATGTTATGGACTACAATTCCTATCAGCCCCTGCCAGCATGGTCAATTGGCCATGCTGGCAGGGGCTGATGGGAATTGTAGTCCATAACATCTGGAGTGCCAAAGGTTCGCCACCACTGCTCTAGGACAGCGGTTCTCAACCTGTGGGTCATGACCCCTTTGGAGGTCGAATGGCCGTTGCACAGGAATCACCTAAGACCATCGGAAAACGGTCTTTTTATATTTTATATATACAAATTTTATGGTTGGGGGTCACCACAACACGAGGAACTGTATTAAAGGGTCGCAGCATTAGGAAGGTTGAGAACCACTGCTCTAGGAGAGCTGAGCTCCGTAGTCTGGAAATGGGCTATAATGCTGGAAGGTCTTCCATCCCCACCTGGAGGTTGGTAACTATAGCCATGCTTAAATGAAAATGCTTTCTGGGGTGGGGGTGGGGGGTGGATCATACAAATTGCCTGTTTGTTTGCCAGCTTCCAGGTGGAGCCTGGAGATCTTTCAAAATCACAACTGATCTACAGATGACAGAGATCAGTTCCCATTGAGAAAATCACATTGGAGCTTCCTCCCTCCCCTAAAGGACACTATCTTCAGACTCCGTCCTAGCACTTCTGACCTCCAGGTGGATCCTGGAGATCTTCCAAAATTATAGCTGATCTCCAGACTAGATAAATTATTTCCCCTGAAGAAAATGGCTCCTTTTGGTGGATGGACTCTATGATTTTATGCCTGCTAGGGTCCCTTACCTCCCCAAATTCCATCCCCAAATCTCCAGGAAGTTCCTGAACTGGAGCTGCCAATCCCATTTGCCCAGCAATCTGGGTCTACAGGATGACTAGACCCCTTGGCATGTGGTCTTCCTACTTTCTGCCGCACTTGGCACCCCTGGCTTGATTCAGACTCCCTTTCCTATATTGCGGTATTGGCATTGCCTTTCTTGAATATCTTTCCGACCAAATGGCAAAACAGCTGGGTCCCTTAATGGCATGCACACCGTGTTTGAAAAGGGAAAAAAAACCAGGACTTATCTGAACTTGTAGAAGTTTGAATTTGCAATTATGCTTGCTTACAGACGCTAAGAACAAGATCAGGTGAGAAATAATGTCTGCAGGACGGTATTTATCTTCTCTGCATGCAGCCGACCGTCTGGGAGTCAGATTTTTATTCCATCTTCATCATTCAACATCACTGTGCTGTGTTAAGCGAGCCTGTCTTCATTTTTGAGTACTTTCTGCCTCCCTGGGTTGAGGAGCTGTTAGTATGCTGGCTGAGCTTCCATCAGGAATCAGAGCAGGTTAATATGTGACACCGATCTCTCTTCCACTCCGGGATGTCTAGAAAACAGGTCGAGGTTCAGTAGGCTGTAAAGCACGAGGAAAATTGTCAGAAACGCAAAGAAAAAAAATCTCTTGTTGCAGCAGGCGGCTTCACATGCCTGGAGTGCCGGCAAAGGAAATTGTGTAAACCTGGACCTCGCCCCCATGATCTAGTGCCGTGGTGGCGAACCTTTGGCACTCCAGATGTTATGGACTAGAATTGGCCATGCTGGCAGGGGCTGATGGGAATTGTAGTCCATAACATCTGGAGTGCCAAAGGTTCGCCACCACTGATCTAGTGGAAATGCCTGGCAAATGAAAGGACTCTGCAGGCTACCAGACAGGAGACTCGTCACATAGAAGTCTGTTTAAAGTGACTCAAGTAAGTCCTCAGCAGTAGACATGTTACTAGATTGACCCATGAAAAGTGTGTGTGTGTGTGTGTGTGTGTGTGTGTGTGTGTGTGTGTGTGTGTGCGCGCGTGCACGCTCTGTTTTATTACAACAGTGCCTCTATCCATCCTGCCAACCCTTGGGGTGCCTAGCAGTGTTGTACCAAAATGAAGAGCCCATTCTCTACATTGGCTAGTGTACCCACTAGGACACAGTGAAATCTTGCCTGGACTTGCCCTCACCCATATCTGCCATGCAAAATACCTGCCTCACACCCTTCTCCATCTCCATCTCTGAACTATTCGCCCTTTGAAGGCAAAGGATTTGTTAATGCATTTGCCCCAACTGTTCTTACCAGTATAGTATTAACCCAATACTTCTTCCTCTGACTAATCTCTCACTAATGACTACCTTATTTACATGGCCACTGTTTCATACTTATGACTGACTCACGCCTCTGCCTCATCACTAGGCACTCAAACCATTAGCTTAATGACTCAAAACTTAAAGTTGATGTCTGCCTCTTGTCTTTCCCCAGAAAGGCAGGACTTCCCTTTGTCCTGGGAGATTAAGGGTCACTCTGCATAACCTTAAGGGTTGCTTTTTCCCTCTAAGAAGCCCCCTTTCCCAGTAGCCAGCATTCAATACCTCTGCACACCTCTCTGTTGATATTTTCTCCAACGTGTTGATCTTTCTTCAATCAGAGCAAAGCGTGGGTTGCTCAGCTCTGTTCATCGGGCCCTTCTGTTCCAAGATCAGGTGACTACAACCCCTATTCCCCAAATTCCCTTCAACTATTCCAAACCTGTCCTCTCAATACTGCTTATATCCTAGGACTTTGTGTGTGTTCTGCTGCTTTGATTATTGTATGCTTGTGTATTCTTATTTTCCCTAAATAAATTTGTTAAACTTTATTTTGCCCTCCTGCAGATTTCTTGCAAAAGCTAGCCTTTGTATACATAAGCAACAAAGTTCTCGAGCTTGCCTATACTTTTGCTAAGCCAAGAGCCTGCTGTCACTAATTGTCCCACTCTGAAAGGGACAGACTTCCACCGTTTTGGGTAACAGATAAGCTGTTCGTTTGAAGCTGCCATAAAGAGCAGTATAATGCATGTTGATTTTGTGTGATAGTGTTGCCCACTCTGAGTTGGGAAATACTTGGAGAGTTTGTGGCTGGAGCTTGCAGATGGTAGGGTTTGAGGGGTGGAGAAAATTAATCAGATATAGTGCTATAGAATCCACTCCAGGGATTCCAACTTCCAGGTGGGACCTGGGCATCCCCTGGAATTACAGCTCACCTCCAGACTACATAGATCAGTTTCCCTGGAGAAAATGGCTGCTTTGGAGGGTAGACTCAGTGGCATTATACCCCACTAAACTTCCTGTTTTCCACAAACTCCATCCCAAATCTCCAGGAATGTTCTAATCTGGACCTGGTAACTCTATTCCCTTGTTCCCTATCTGCAGCCAGGGGAAGCTGGCAATCCTAGAAATTTGTCAGGGGAATTGTATCTATGTGATTGAGATGCATTCCTCACTCTATGTAATGGGGTAATGCTACAAGATATATTTAACCAGCCTGCTATATGTTACCCCTGGCATTCTGGGGTATTCTTTCCTTGATCTTTACTTTATGGCTTCGCACACTGAGTAGATAACTAGGCTTTCCTCTGACACTTTGGTCTCATGAAAACCGGGATGTTTCTGTTATCTCATGGGGGCAGGATGCCAGGTGGCTCTCTATCTCTATCTGTCACTGACCTTGGGGTGCCTCAGCTTCAAACTAACTCTTTCTCACATTTCTTGGGGAAATGGGAGGGGGGGGACTAACATTGGGATAAAGGGGATAGCAAAAGCCAGGTTCGCCAGAACTGACTTTGTCAAGTTGGGTGCTTTGATACTTATCAATAGTTGAAATGAATAAATAAACAATAGGTAAATAGACACATGGAGTTGCTTCATATTGCATCAGAGCACCAGTCTGTCCATTTAGATTTATCCGCTCAACCTGGAAGCAGCTCTCCAGGCAAAGTTTCCACAACTGGGTTGGGAAATACCTGGAGTTCTGGGGGACGGATCTGGAAAGGGGTGGAGTTTGGGGAAGGGAGGAACTTCAATGGAGTTTAATCCCATGGAGCCCACCTTCCAAAGCAGCCTTTTTCTCCAGAGGAACAGATCTCTGTCACCTGGAGATCAGCTGTAATCCCAAGAGATCTTCAGCCACCACCTGGAAGTTGGCAACCCTACCTCCAGTGTCTATGGTACCTGTATTTCACATCACCTACTACCAGGTCCCTTTAACTGGAGATGCTGGAGATATTAGCTGGGACCTTTGCATGACAGACAGATGCTCTCCCGCTGAGCCACTGTCCTTCCCCGAAGCATTGCGTGCAGATGGTGAGACCCTTCTCCGGCAAATAAACACACCACAACCTGTGTTTGGAAAATGGATTGGGCCGCAGCCCAATTTATTAACTAATAACAGATATAACTATAACCAGAGGCTGGGCAGCAAATGGGTCGCAACATCAAGCGTTCCCCAATCTCCATTGGGGCCTCTTGCAAGAAGCTGGGAGCTCCAGGGGTGAACCCCTGGCTTCAACCCTTCCTGCTGCTGGGGGTGTCGGGCACCGGCTAAACCTACCGGCTTGCCTACCGGCCTGCCCCACCCCCACCTGCTGGGGTGTTGGGCACTGGCTAAGCCTACTGGCCCACCCCACCCCCACCTGCTGGGGTGTCGGGCACCGGCTTAGCCTACTGGCTTGCCTACTGGCCCGCCACACCCCCTGGTCCTTCCACAGGGCACAACCATGGAGAAGACGGGCTGCCCAGCTCGGCTTCTCCCCCAGATGTTGCGACTCCCGCTGTCAACTCGCCGGGCTGCGACAAATATAGCAAAGCAGTACATCCTCAACATTTCGACTGTAACATGTAAGCTAGGGAGGGAGGTTGGGTCACGCCGCTCTTGAGCCTCGGCAAGCCAAGAAGGCTGAGCTCAGGGTGTGGCGCCTTTTATCTGTTTGCTCCTCCCGCCTTTACGGCTTGGAGCCAATCATTGCAGCTCCCTGCAAACCTCATTGTAATTTTGCACCTTGCAACTTGCAAGCTTCCTTTGCCTATTCTGCTCACCACAGCCGCAATGGCTGCCCCCGTTTGAGTTGGTTGCTGCTATTTGATAGAGACATCTCACAACTAGACATAAGAACAGTTTTTTCCCGAATGCCATCACTCTGTTAAACAAATAATTCCCTCGATAATGTCAAACTATTTATTATATATTTATTATATAATTACTGCACTACTTTTTTCATCATTCCTATTACCCATCTCCTCCCACTTATGACTGTATGACTATAGCCTGTGCTGACATTTTATCTTATTTTAAGATTTTACATTTTATGCTTTCATTACTATTGATTGTTTCCTGATTGCTTACTAGACCTATATGACAATCATTAAGTGCTGTACCTTATGATTCTTGACAAATGTATTTTTCTTTTATGTACACTGAGAGCATATGCACCGGAGACAAATTCCTTGTGTGTCCAATCACACTTGGCCAATAAAGATTCTATTCTATTCTATTCTATTCTATTCTATTCTATTCTATTCTATTCTATTCTATTCTATTCTATTCTAAATAGATGTCTGGTGTTGTGCCATCCTCAACTGCATGTGTTGGACAGATTATGCACCATATTTTAAGGTAAGATTTGAATGTCGAGGGATATCAAAATGCTGGACTGTACTCTGAGTCTTTGGGATTGCATAGGATAAGAAATGTTCACAAAGGTATAATCTAATCCTACTTTTAATTATCAGTTATAATTTCAGTCCCATGCGGGAAGGATTCTGTGATTATTTTCAGTTCCTTGCAGAAGAGATTTAAAATGTGCCTTCAGGAATTATGGGCTCTGTAGAAACTCTCTGACTCCTGTTCTGATTTATTGGATATATGGCTCAGGACGGTTGAAGGGTGTAAAGTTGAAAGCCTCCACTCGTCTCTTCATCATAGGCATCACGAAGGAGGAGGATAGATGTGTGTATTCCCTGCAGCAGATGTGACCTTAAACAAAATAATTCTCTGAATTTACAGAGTGCTTGCCATTTCAATTTGAAACCAGGCCGAATGTAGCAACAACAAAAGTTAAGCCATTGGCCACTTCTGCTCATTAAAGAGCCCCACGACACTTTTGAAACAAATGGAACCAAATTCCAGCTAGAGCTTCCCATTCTGACTACCCAAATCCCCCTTGGCTTTTAAAGTGGATAAGCTGTCCTTCAGCTTTGCTCCTAAGAAACCCTTGTTAGCCTAGCAAAATGACAAGGAATTATTTCTACCTCACACTGAAAGGCACAGGTTGTAAAGAAAGAGAAAGAGAGAGAGAGAGAGCTTCCATTTTATCTATGTTGAACTCTTGCCGAGTAAGAACAATAAGCCAGAAGTATGCTCCCCGTCTCTCAGGTAGCAATAATACAATACAATACAAATACCTTTAATGGCATAAAAATAAGGTGGTGATATACAAAATATGTTAAAACCAAATAACTAATGCTAACAAAATGGTTTCTCTTTAGATTCAAGTGCCTTAATTAAATACCTGGCAACTAACTCTGTAGTGTGGGGATAATGGTCACTGAGCAAGTATGATACTATTTCCCTGTCTGATCTCGCTGAGTTTTTTTTCAGGATGGCCTCAAGAAAAAGTAACCAATCGTCTGCTGAATCTTTGCAATGAAGAAGCTCATGTTCTGTCGTTTCAGCTAGGCCCACTGCGCAGAAACATGCTCTGTTCTCCTGAGGGATATTGTGATAGCTGCCTCTTGTTTGAGCAGTTGGTAGTACATTAAGTCGAGCAAGCATGAAATATCTGCAAAGGTGTGGACTGGTTAAATTGCTCATATATTTAGGCATAAAACCCAGCAAAGGTGGTGAGATGCCATAAGATGTGAGAGAACAAATTCTACTGGCTCCAGCCGTGAGAAGCGGCCCTTCGATGTCGAGAGTTTGTTGTTTCAAAACTCTAAACGCTTGTCCTTCATCCAACAGTAGAAGTTGGTCAAAAGATACACCTATGTTGTTAATTTGATTGAGAATTTTAGTATGCCGAGTGGAACGGACGTGGTCGCTTAACAGGAAGTATGTCAGGCTGCCCGGGAAGGCTCTGAAATGAAGGCAGAGCCAATATTTAAACAAGGAAAGCCAAACCCGGGAAGACTCGCAGGTAGCACTATTTGTAGAAAGTAGTGGGAAGTTATCCCCAGCTGTGTGGGGGAGGGTTGCCAGGCAACCTGCAGAAGCTATGGGGCAGGAACATCTTGGGGCATGTCATCCCCTGCCTTGTGACATCAGTTCTCTTGAAACCTGGAAATGATGTAAGGTATGATGGACTAGTTTATATGTATCTCAAGTCATCTAGTTAGAATTTAATATACAAATCTCTTTCTGTATAAAACAGCAACAAGTATATATACTAAATAGATAGATCAAAATTGAACTGAATTATATGTATTAGATTATATGTATCCTAGCTGGAAGTATATTAGTTTAAAAACTGTAATGCATAAGTTAGAATGAGTTGTTTTTAAATGGATAGATTTTTTCATGTAATAAATTTATGTAAAAACTTATATGTAACGATTTCTGTTAATCCTGCAATAACTGAAATTCAAATTGTCAATTTTTCTTATTCAATAAAATTTAATTTAAAAAAATAAAGGAAATGATGTAAGGTTGTTTTAGGAATCACCAGAGATTTTATGGTAAGACCATTCAAACACATTAAAGTACCAGTTATGCTTGACTAAGGTCTTTTGTACACATTTGGTCTCCTCGGGTCAAGTGTACATTACCTTCGGATCAGATTCTCAATGGTCCACATGCTTTCCCCATTCCTGAACTCAGGGTGCTGCAGATGAAAGAATCCCCCTGGTTTCCAAAAGTGGGGAAAGGGCAACTTCTTCCCTGCCTGTACAGGGAAAGTGGAGGAGATGGCCATATATTACTCTCTTTCCTCTGGCTTTCTCACTCCTCCCCACCTTCTCCCACCTTTTGATATCATTTGGAAAGACTTCTTTTTTTTCCCAAGACAAATCTAAAAGTCGATCTATGCAGCAAAGAACCATGCCAGCGAAGCCGTGCAGAAGCATTGAAAAAGCAAAAAGAAGTCAGCAAAAAGAAAAAGCATCAGGCAACGGTGGATTCCACGCGGGCCAAACGCAACGGGTGAAGAACATTATATAAACTGTTTGGGGGGAGAAACCTGGCCCGTTTTATACCCTTCAACCCTAGATTTTTTTAAATTGCTAAACCAGAATTCCTTTTGCACAATCCCAGGTTGGAGGCAGAGGTGGGATCCAGAAAGTTCTCACAGGTTCCCAAGAGTAGGTTACTAATTATTTGTGTGTGCCGAGAGGGGGTTACTAATTGGTGATTTTGCCACATGATTTTTGCCTTAGTTACACCCCTCCTCTGCTCCTCAGCAGTAGCGCGCAGAACTTGAAGCAGTCTAGCAGGAGGTGCACCGGTGTGCATGGCAGCCTGCGCCTGCGTGCATTCGTTTCCCGCCCAAGGACTGGCGCAGCGGCTGAGTCCTTGCCACAGCCCCACCCAGGAATGCCCTGCCCCCAGAATGCTTGGCCACGCCCCCGCCCAGCCCCATTGGCGCTACGCTACTGTTTGAATCCCACCACCATGGGAATCTGTTACTAAAATTTTTGGATCCCACCACTGGTTGGAGGCACTCCTGCGTGAACACAACAGGCAGGACACACTTCATTTTCTCCCCTGCCATCCGTTGACTTTGGGTTCCACGCCATCCACTGTCAGGGAGAATGCTCCCTCCCATCATTCTGTGCAGGTTGCCTGGCAGCTTGTGGGCAGATTCTCTGAGTGCCCGCATGTGTACAAAGTCCCCCAAGCACGTTTTCTCCCTGCGGCAGCAAGTATGACCAATCGACAGCAACAGGTTCATCATTGCCCGACTGTTGCAGGGAGGTCCCTTTTTCTTTTCTTTTGTGTGTTGCGCATGTGCAGCTATGCAGGAGCAGCCGATCATATTGTAGGACATGGCTTTGAGGGTTCATTTCTGTATGCCTGCACAGCTATACCTGTGTTGCAGAATTTTTTTTTAAAAAAAATAAGCGTCTCCGTGCAAAGGTGTGAAAGCAACCCACATTGTTTCCATGGGCCCCAGTTGCTGCCTGAACAGGTGAGGGGCACACATGCTAATGAGAAAAGGGGAAATGGGCTCCTTTATAACAACTGGTTACACATACGCTGTCCGGAATCCACCTCTGAAAATCAGGAGTGGCAGGGAGGCAATAGTTCCACCAATTCCACCATTCCAATAAGCACAATCAGAAGGACATTCTTTTAAGCATAAGCATAAGCATTTATTGTCATTGTGCACGCACAACGAAATTTACAGCAGCATTCCTCGATGCACACAATTTCAGACTCATACCCCATCCTCATTTTCCCCTTCCTCCACTCATCCCTACACAGCCCCAAACACATCAACACGAAGCCACGGAGTTTAGCATAGCCAGAGCTCTAGAGTAGAAGCTCTAAGCCTCTTTGTTTTGATAGACCTGTATCGTCTGCCGGATGGTAACAGTTCAAAAAGAGAGTGTGCTGGATGAGACGGGTCTCTCAGAATATTTTGGGCTTTCTTTAGGCTTCAGGAATTATAGAGTTCTTCCAAGGAGGGGAGAGGGCAGCCGATAATCCTCTGTGCAGTAGTGATCACCCTTTGGAGCGCCTTCCTATCTGCCACTGTGCAACTGGAGAACCATACACAGATGCAGTAGGTTAAGACACTCTCAGCAGGTTAAAACATTAACAGTGAAGATCTTTCTTTAATCCAGTGAAATAATGCGAGACCGAAGATGGGAAACAAACAAGAAAGGCACCCAAAGGGAGCTGCACGGAAGCAAGCAAGGCAGCAGCAGGTGGGCAAAATGGCGGATCGGCTTGGCTCATCGAGGGATGCTTCGCAGCGAGTGACTCCCTTTTGGATGGAAAGCTGTGGGCAAACCCCAACACGAAGCCCCATAAACAATAAGTGCACAAAAGGCCTACATTAAACCAGGGCCATTTGAGTGATTACAAACAGTTGATATTCTCCAAAAAAATATTAATCTTCATGTGCCGCGAGTTGTTGACTCATTTTTCACACTTTGTGATGCCGTCAGCCCCATTACATTCTGGTATTTCCTGTGTTGTTTTTCTGACCCTCTCAAGACCTCATTTTGAGGATTTTTCTAAAAATAAGACAACAGCTCAGAGATGTGGGCCGGCAAGCGAAGTTGGTGACCTTTTCTCGGTTTTTATTAATTGTTATTCATTATTTCAAAATATATGAGGGAAAGAACCTGCAGAATCCAGAAAAAAACAAGAATAATTAATTAGCTTAAAAATGGAACAAAAAAGAAATTGAGGGGAAATGTAAAGGGATATTGCTACAGGAAATTTACTTACAGGTGGACCTACAGCAGAATCCTATCTGTGGAGAAGCATTTTGATGGGAATATAGCACATTGGATTCCAAGTGGAACTGCTGTCGTAATTCCATTTGGAACGGGATATGGAAAAGAAACAAACATCCAAGCTTTACCCATTATATCCATTATATCCATTATATCCAAGTTTTGCCCCATTCAGGTTAAACTGAGGCGTACAAATTTTTTTTCAAAGACCGTCTCTTAGATTGGGAATTTGCTGAACTGTATCTAGCAGCTAAAAGAACTTGCTCTCCCACACAATTTTTAATTCCATTTGAGCAGGGTCGCATGGCCCACTACTTATATTTTCTCACTAACCCCTGCTCAAGGAGAGCCTTCACAATTGCTAGATTCAATGTTATGCCATCTGCCTTACTACATGGCAGGTTTTACAACCTGGAAAAATCTAAAAGGTTGTGTAGCTGTATTTCTAAGGTAGTTGAAACATTGGCTCACCAGCTATTACATTGCACTAAATTTGCTAAAATTAGATCTAAATATGTCAATCTACACCCTCTCTTCCAATCTGAGTTAACAGATTCGATTAGATTATTTCTCTTGTTGAACAATTCTGATTCTGTTTTTTGTGAAGAGGTTGCAAGCTTTGTTATGGAAATAATCCAGAACTAGTAATAATATGTATATATCTGAGGTTATCCTTTTTGCCTTTTAAAATTTTTATGTTTGCTGTGTTTTGTTACCGTTGTCTTATGTATGCCAATAAAGGCTTTGCTTTGCTTGCATACAATTTTTTTGGTTGTTCTCTCACACATTGACATTTCATCTTTTCTCCAACCCCCTTCCACAAAGAATCATGAAATGTTCTGAGAAATCTCATCCAACCAAAACAAATAGGCCAAGAATCTTTTCCATTAATTGTTATACATTCCACCATTAGAAAACGCAAATGTTGCTTTCAGATTCTATTTCCTGTGAAAATGGACGTGTAAACTGCGGGAAGGGAGAACTGGCCATGCATCTAAATCCCAGCATGTATCATTTTACACTGTTCTGCACTGGATTGTCCAAAAAACCCCATCAAGTTGGAAAAAAGGTACAACATAAGTATGATTTCTCCTCCACAAGCATTAGAAAACAGTAGATTGTTCTTCCTTTAAATCAGAATAATTGGATTAGGAAGCAGGCAATGTGAATGCAATACAAACTGTACTCTAACGCAGCCCTTTTCCCCTGGAGCTGCTGCCTAGCTCACATGCTGTACCACTGAGATTTATCAAGGAGATTTCCCACTCGTAGTGATAGATTTTCTTACGTCTACAGATACCTATGCTGAATTTTGTTTTCCTGATTTCGCTACACATAATGATGTTACCTCTTTCTCTTATCTTTAAATCCTCTGCTAAAAAAAGCAATTCTTTTTGTCACCCTTTTATCCTTTCACTCCACAGCTAGAATAAAACCTTAATGCCGACTCTTTAAATGTTTGTGTTTCGTACAGCAAATGTCTCCTTGTTTATAGCGCACCCTGTTCATTGAAGTAAGCTTCCCCAAAGAATTCCCTTTTCTACTGTTCTTCCTTCCCTCTCTCATCCTACCCTCATGCGAAGATCTAGAGGTTTTTTTAAAAAATCAGATTTTGAAAAGAAAAGCACTTTACCTCACAAGTTTCATGATGAGAGAATTTATTATGAAGTTACCTGCTTTAGGGGCTTTTAAAAAGTATCAGGGACACTAATTAAAAGATCTAAGAGATCTAAGATTCTACTACATGGAACATCCATGAGGCAGTATAATTTTGAATAGCAGATGCTGACGTCCACATGGGTGGGCTATTGCATTTGCTTGTAAGCTACTATAGGTATCTGTCTTACTAATGTTGGAAAGAGAATGCTAGATTATATAAAACGTAGGAGAAAATCTATTCTTGAAGGTCCATTCAGCTGGAACCTCAAAATAGACCATTAGGGATGCAGAGAAAGTTGTCTTTTATATGTTTATTGAGAAATCCAGAAAGCGCAGGGAGAGGATGCGTCAGGCAGTCTCTCAATGCAAATACAGAAACTTAAGATTGACTATGAAATAAACAGATCACATCATCAATCAATCAATCAATCTCTCTCTCTCTCTCTCTCTCTCTCTCTCTCTATCTAACTATCTATCTATCTATCTATCTATCTATCTATCTATCTATCTATCTATCTATCTATCTAAAGCTAACCGTGACTTTGTTAGTCACGCCGTAACGCCCAAACGCCTGGACCGATTGCTCCCAAATTTTGCCACGACGTCCCTCCCCATTGCAGGCAGGTAATTGGCTCTTCACCTGGCTCGCAGGTCACACCGGAGCCCGGTAAAAGGCATGTTTCCCCAATCCCTCAGTGTACCAATCAGGGGCCGCCATGCCAGGGAAGGGGCGTGCCTTGCCCGTCTTTGCAGAGCCGTGCGCGTGCACACCGTGTGACACTGCCTGCTGCCGCCCAGAGGGAGAGGCAGGAGGAGTGTTCACAACCCTGCCGCAGGAAACACACTGTAGCACTCTACCTTCCCTCCTCCCTTCCTTTCCAACCCCCCACCACCACCACGATGAAAATTCCCTGACCCAGCCGAGCGCAAGCCACTCACACAGGCGTCGGCCAAGGGACGGGACCCTCCCGGCGCATCACAGCAACAACCGCCGACATCCCTCACCACATTGCACACACCCAGGGAGCCCTGCCGCCCTTCTGATTTCTCCCTCCTCCCCAAAGCCACAGTGAAACGTGGCCAGGCCCGCTAGTATGTAAATAAAAACCAGACCCCGAAGATTAAAGATTAATAAAGCTTAATGCTTTACATATTCTTATTTGATTAATAAAATGTCATGATCTCAGAATACCTCCGAGCAAATGCAAAGTATCGTTGTACAAATCATCTTGTTTAGGTATGCCTGAGCCAATACTATGTCTGAAAAATGAGTGATCTTTGTGTCAGCAAATATTCCATTCAAAGTTGGAAGTTGGACAGACAATCATAGCTTCATCTAGTTATGCAAAGAGTTATGCTAAGAGGCCTGTATGCTATAGAAAGGCCTGCATCCTGCAAATTAGCTTCTTACTTGCCCTTCAAGAATGTAGCCTGGTCCAAAAGACAGGCACTGTAGGTGAACAAAATCTTGGGGCATGGATGGACTGTAAGCTAAATATGAGCAGTTAGTTTGATGCAGTGGCAAAAAAGGGGGGCTATTGCAATCTTGCAGTGTATCAACAGGGGCATGCAATCCAATTCGCAAGATGTCATGTTCTTGCTGTGGACTGCATTGGTCAGCAGTACCTGGAGCACTGAGTGTAGCTCTGGAGGTCTGACTGAGTGTAGCTCTGGAGGTCTGGAGGAGCAGCAGTGTCGTAGGAGGTTAAGAGCTTGTGTATCTAATCTGGAGGAACCGGGTTTGATTCCCAGCTCTGCCGCCTGAGCTGAGGAGGCTTATCTGGGGAATTCAGATTAGCCTGTGCACTCCCACACACGCCAGCTGGGTGACCTTGGGCTAGTCACAGCTTCTCGGAGCTCTCTCAGCCCCACCTACCTCCCAGGGTGTTTGTTGTGAGGGGGGAAGGGCAAGGAGATTGTCAGCCCCTTTGTCTCCTGCAGGAGAGAAAGGGGGGATATTATTATTATTATTATTATTATTATTATTATTATTATTATTATCATCATCATCATCATCATCATCATCATCATCATCATTATCATTATCATTATCATTATCATTATCATCATCATCATCATCATTATTATTATTATCATTATTATTATCATTATCATTATCATTATTAATTGGATTTAATATACCGCCCTATCCCAGCAGGGATCCAAACTCTTCTTCTTCTTCTTCTGACTTCAAAATGGATGTCGATAGAATATGCAGAGGGTGCAGAAGATAGACTTGGGAATGTCTGGTCTGAAGGAAATTGCGGAGGGATTGCTCTCTTTAAATATTTGAAAAGTTATCAGAGGAAGGTAGAGAGCTGTTCTGGCTGGCAGCAGAGAGTAGGATTCACCATAATAAAGGGTTTACATTACAGTCAGGAAGGTACCTGGTGGAGATTAGGGGGGAAAATTACAGTAAGAGTTCAATGGTGAGATCAGCTGCCTGAGAAAATGGTGAGTTTCTCATCACTGGCAGCCTTCAAGCAGTGGCTGTACAAACTTTTCAGGGATTGGGTGTTGTGGGCTTTGCAAGCTTGTGTGGTTGTGGCCTAGCAGTTTTTGCTTCTAATGCCTGCATTTTATGACTGGCAGCTTCAGAGACAGGTCACAGTGAGATGTCTTTCTTTTCATGACACTTGTCAGGGATGCTTTAGGCTCATTCTGTACTGAGCAGGGGGTTGGGTTAGATGGCCCGTACGCCCCGTTCCAGCTCTGTGATTTTATGAAGATGGGTCTTACAGATGAAATTTGTGGCATATCAGAAGGCGCGTTTCAGAGGTGGCAAGTGTGGTCAAGTTGTAGCTGAGTTTTATTGGCCCTGAGTTTTATTGAGTTTTATTAAACAAAACAAAACATGGGGTGGTCATTTCAGTTTACCACATCATTCTTGTGCAAGTGAAAACAAAACCAAAGACTTTTTTTTTCAGATTAGTTTTCACTTGCACGCCGGTGCGCCTCTTGCTAGACTGCTTCAAGTTCTGCGCGCTACTGCTGAGAGGAGGGGCGTAACTAAGGCCAAAATCACGGGGCAAAATCACCAATTAGTAACCCCCTCTCGGCACACACAAATAATGAGTAACCTACTCTCGGGAACCTGTGAGAACCTGCTGGATCCCACCTCTGCACATAGGTCTTTTATGCACAAGTCTGAGTGTAGCTCTGGATATGTACGATCCCACCTGTTAGTTTGCACAAACCCCCTCAAAACATGTCATGGCCACCGTGAGGGGTTTCTTCCCTCTCTTTTTGGCTATTTGTAGAATCAGTGCTTTGCAGATTTGATGCACGGATTCTCTGTTGCTTTGTGTAATTGATGCTGAACAGATTTAACCATTTTTTTAAAAAAAAACACAGAACTGACAAAAATAAAAAGGAGAGGGGGAACATTCAGGGAGGCCATACAATGGCACTGAAGAGAAAGTTCAGGGCGGCACAGAGGGGTGGACAATGCAACGGGAAAGTCAAAACATTTTAAGTATACCTGCACAACAAAAGAAGACATTTTTTTTAAAAAAAAATGTCATCTGAAAGAATCATTGTAAAAGGGCTTTCAGATAAAACATTTCCAGGCAGGAAATATAATATTTTTTGGAACATAAGAAGGAAAAAAAACCCAATGTGGAGCTCCATGGAGGAAACAGTTTATTTCCTGCCTCAAAATGTTTTAAAAGGTTTGCGTGGAAAAAGCCATTGTCTACATTCCAAAGGGCTGCAACTTTTCAGGGTTTCGTGGAGGCATTTCTTTGCCCTGCTACTTGGTGCCCTTAATCTGAAGTTGTAAGTGTTGGAATTGACCCCTCTCAGAGGTGGGATCCAGCAGGTTCTCACAGGATCTCAAGAGTAGGTTACTAATTATTTGTGTGTGCCGAGAGGGGGTTACTAATTGGTGATTTTGCCACGTGATTTTTGCCTTAGTTACGCCCCTCCTCTCAGCAGTAACGGGCAGAACTTGAAGCAGTCTAGCAGGAGGTGCACCAGCGTGCGTGGCAGCCTGCGCCTGCATGCATTCGTTTCCCATCCAAGGACCGGCGCAGCGGCTGCATCGATTGCTTACTGGCAAACACTTCTGCATGATGACTCCTCCTTTCATCAGTGTCAGAATAGAAATACACGGAACCCTGTAATTATGAAATTTGAATATTAATTTCCCTAGTGATTAGATACATTTGGATTTTGTTGCCATCACTTGTGCTCTTTAATTTCTTACTCTTATATCTCAATTAGTTATAATCAAATTCAGCCTGCGTCATTGGCCTTCCCTTGGTTTCTCATCAATCTCTTCAACTCTGTGAAAATGAAATGGCGGAATGGTTAAGAGCAGGGACACTTACCAGTAGGGAAGAAGGAATTAGCCCGGGTTACAAAAGGTTTGTGTGTGTGTAATGTGCTGTTGAGTTGCAGCTAACTTATGGCAGCCCAATAGGGCTTTCAAGGCAAGACACTGAGGTGGTTTGCCCTCGCCCACCTCTGCAGAGTGACTCTTGGCTTCCACAGTGGCCTCTCATTCAAGTACTAACAAGGCCCAACCCTATTAAGCTTCTGAGATCTGACAAGATCAAGGTGGTCTGAGCCTGTTGTAAACAAGTCCTTATATGGAATGGTATAGAGCCAGCCTGGAGAGCCAGAGTGGTGTAGTGGTTCACAGCAGGATTCTAATCTGGAGAAACAGGTCTGATTCCCCACTCCTCCACCTGAGTGGCAGAGGCTTATCTGGTGAACCAGATGTGTTTCCGTACTCCTACATTCCTGCTGGGTGACCTTGGGCTTGTCATAGTTCTTTGGAACTCTCAGCCCCACCTATTTCACAAAGTGTCTGTTGTGGGGAGAGGAAGGGAAAGGAGCTTCAGGGGTTGGGTCGCTTATCAAGCCTAATTAATAATAATAATAATAATAATAATAATAATAATAATAATAATAATAATAATAATAATAATAATAATAATAATAATAATAATAATAATAAAGAAGAAGAAGAAGAAGAACAAGAACAACAAGAAGATGAACAAGAAGAAGAAGCAGCAGCAGCAGCAGCAGCTGAACTAAGGTAAGTTTGTGGGGGGTAAGCGGGGGTGGCAGGCTGTGGTGGTGAAGAAGAAGAAGAAGAAGAAGAAGAAGAAGAAGAAGAAGAAGAAGAAGAAGAAGAAGAAGAAGAAGAAGAAGCAGCAGCAGCAGCAGCAGCAGCAGCAGCAGCAGCAGCAGCAGCAGCTGAACTAAGGTAAGTTAACTAAGGAACTAATAAATAAAAAATAAATAAAGTTTGTGGGGGGTAAGTGGGGGTGGCAGGCTGTGGTGGAGAAGAAGAAGAAGAAGAAGAAGAAGAAGAAGAAGAAGAAGAAGAAGAAGAAGAAGAAGAAGAAGAAGAAGAAGAAGAAGAAGAAGAAGAAGAAGAAGAAGAAGAAGAAGAAGAAGAAGAAGAAGAAGAAGAAGAAGCCTTGAGTCTCCTTAACAGGAGAGAAAGGTGAGATATAAGTCCAAACTCCTCCTCCTCCTCCTCCTACTCCTCCTACTCCTACTCCTCCTCCTACTCCTCCTCCTACTACTACTACTACTACTACAGCCCAAGTGTGAAACATTGATGGGCCAGAATGTGACTGTATGACAGCTCCCTGTTAGTCAATCAGGATGCAGTGCTGTCATATTATTATTTTATTATCTTCATACCACCCTGTGTACTTTTTAAAAATTCTAACGTATTAATTAATAATTCCGACTTCTGCAGCTGGTACACAATACAGCTATTACTTTTCACCAAAGTAATCTGCTGGGGGGGGGGGACTTGGGAAACAAGTATGTTCCATGTCAATTAGTGTTACATGCTGCTCTCATAGTTATTACAGGGGAAATTTGGCTAACCTGCTGGGAAGAAATTTAATTAAGATTGCAGGTAGAGATGCCGAAACGCTGGAGCACAAATCTTTCTTGGCTCTGAGAAAAGGGACTGGGACTACAGAGATATGCCTACCGTGTGCCCAGAATTGGGTCCAAATCCCCCATTTCCCAAATTCCTTGCATGCTTGAGTTTACAACCGGCATTCTGCTCTTGTGTTGCCTTTCATACGTTTGTCAGCTGCTGCCTTTTCTGGCGGCACAAAGATGTGCCAGGCTTTTAAACATTTGCACTTCTTTTACCTTCCTCGATGGCAAGCGACACTATGGTAGTGTCATAACTCAGTCCATTGAGTTCCAGATGGCAGCGGTACCAGGACTGGCTTGGAGGGTTAACGCGCTGAGGCCAAGCCAGTTTCCGTTCGTCACAAGTCAAGGTCGAGTTTTGTGATATGATGATGTGAGATTGAAAGCTTCGGCCTCCAGTTTGGCAGTTACTGATCATTTTATTTATTCCCTTTCTGCCCCCAAGTCCTTCCTGTGTACACCTATACACAAATCAATGTTTTTAATGGGGTACTTCAACTTCAGCATCAATCGATGTGCCTATATGTCCTTCTGCAGCAGATGTATCCATTTGAAAAGGTGGGCTGACTTCTTATTAATTTTTTTTTTTTAATCCTTGCAGGCCAGTGGCGAATTTCTGGTGGAGAAAAGGTTATCTGATCTGGTGATTGCTGATACTAAGTAATGGGCAACCAGATCAAGTGGCCGTTGTGGTTTTCTGTGGCAGGGAGAAACATATCTTACTATGAAATGCCTCTGAAGATGCTAGCCGGAGATGTGGGTGAAATGTTAGGAGCAATCCTAAGAGCAAATGTTAGGACCACCAGACTATGGCCACACAGGTTGTTTCCCCACTTACCTCCTGCTGCGTGCTACTCTCCCCAAGTAGCGTGGGGTCCCCCGGCACTCCCCACTACAGGGGCGGGGACAACGCAGCCGCCCCAATGCTGCTGCTATCGTGCCTCCTCAGCCCGTGTCATTCCTGGCGCTCCTCAAAACGGCGCATTTTGATGACCCCACGCAGAGCACGGGGTCGTGGGGAAGCCCGGGAGCGCACCAGAAATGACGTGCGCTGGGAGTAGCACACAGCAATCTTTGGTCGACGTAAGTGGGGAAACAACCACAGTCTGGAAAACCTTCAGCAGCCAGTTGATTCCAGCCAGAGGCATATCAGGGGGAAATGGCACCCAGAGACAACATGTCCACCAGGTGCCCCCCACCCCCATGCCCCCCTACACTCAGGGGTGGGGGTTGGGGCAGGGTTTGGGTGGGGCAGTGGGGACATGGCAGCATCTCACATCCCTGGAGGCTGGCTCCTGCTCTCCTGTGGGCCTGGGGAGGGCAGAAGTCGGCCTTCAGGGAAACCGGGAGGGGGGCAGGGCTCTGCAGCAGGCGGCTCGGACACACACCATTTCATCACGTGAAGGGTATGCCCAGTGGTGGGATCCAAAAATTTTAGTAACAGGTTCCCGTGGTGGTGGGATTCAAACTGTGGCATAGTACCAATGGGGCTGGGCGGGGCACTATGGGCCGTGGCCGGGCATTCTGGGAATGGGGCATTCCTGGGCGGGGCTGTAGCAAGGATGCAGCTGCTGTGCCGGTCCTTGGGCGGGAAACGAATGCACACTGGCGCAGGCTGCCACACACGCCGGTGCACCTCCTGCTAGACTGCTTCAAGTTCTGCACGCTACTGCTGAGAGGAGGGGCGTAACTAAGGCAAAAATCACGTGGCAAAATCACCAATTAGTAACCCCCTCTCGGCACACACAAATAATTAGTAACCTACTCTCAGGAACCTGTGAGAACCTGCTGGATCCAACCTCTGGGTATGCCCCTGATTCCAGCTGTGAAAGCCTTCCAGCAATGCATAACCTTAGTGATTTCTAACACAAATGTAAAGGTGTCTTTCGCTCTTATTTCCTGTCAAGAACCCACACTAATAGTTAGTTGATCCCAGCTGCGAAAGCCTTTGACAAACCAGATCAAGGCTTCCCTATCGGTAGGCCAAAGTAAATGAATAAAATAAAGCATGGTAATGGCTACCAATCTATGGCTACCAATCTTGATCTTCCTTGATCTCAGATTGCAAATGCCTTAGAAGACCAGGTGCTCAGGAGCAGTAGCAGCAGAAGGCTATTGCTTTCACATCCTACACGTGAGCTCCCAAAGGCACCTGGTGGGCCACTGCAAGTAGCAGAGTGCTGGACTAGATGGACTCTGGTCTGATCCAGCAGGCTAGTTCTTATGTTCTTATGTTCTTAATGCAGGATGGATAGTAGTCAAGAAAAAAAAATTGCTCTTACAATAATGAATGTGCAATTCAATAAACTGAGTCTCCATCAGAACATTGTCACATTTACCTCTATGGCCATGAGGACTGGAAACTTTGGAAGAAGAAATACTGAGATCCTTCTGGATTCAGCAAAAAAGGGGCAAAATGATAAAAGATTGTCAACAGCCTAGCAAACATCTAACAAGTTTTAGTTAATAATGGGTTACATAAACATATTAACATCCATATTAATCCAGTATTGGCCATTGCTTTCACATCCTGCATGTGAGCTCCCAAAGGCACCTGGTGGGCCACTGCGAGTAGCAGAGTGCTGGACTAGATGGACTCTGGTCTGATCCAGCAGGCTAGTTCTTATGTTCTTAGTATGTTCAAAATATACAAATCTGAAAGGTAGATTTCTTTTTGCCACTGAACTTTGAAAATAAATGTTGTCAATGTCAAACCACAGGAAAGGGCAACTAAGCAATTGGAAATAATCTGCCAGCCCAAACTAGAGGGGTCTGGCAGCCGGGGTTGGTGCCTGCCATGCTTCCTCTGGAGGGTTTCCAGGTGGCAATGGAAGGTAGGAAATCTGGGAATATCCTGAAATCCCTCCATAGGGCAAAATGGATTTACATCACCCTTTTGAGTGGTGTAACTCTATGAACTGTGTGAGGGGCATTATCAGCTCCAAAACCCGATGGAAGCCAATGAAAGTTGACTCTACCCCTAGAACACCCCTAGCCTGCCCCCAACTGTGCCAGCGTCCAGGGGCAAGGTCTTCTGGGCTGGGTACTGCGGAGTTCCATGGTTCCCACCTGCTCCAAACTCCAATTCTCAACGCTTCCTCGGATTTGGCTGCCCAAAAGAGAATGTTGTAATTCAGGTCATTTTAAAGGCAGACTTATTAGACAATTAGCAGACATGGCAGACCTGCTGTTCTATGACATTCATCTCAGGCTAACTCAATTTTGTTAGGCCTCAGGAGCTCAGTTGGCTCTATACTCATACCTTCGGGACCACATTACCCCATATGTCCCGGCTCAACCTCTGCGTTCGGCAGAGGCCAACTTCCTGGAGATCCCTGGCCCCTCAATGATGCGGCTGACCTCCACTCGGGCCAGGGCCTTTACGGCTCTGGCCCCTGCCTGGTGGAACACTCTCCCTCCAGCTGTCCGGGCCCTGCGGGACCTTGGTGATTTCCGCAGGGCCTGTAAGACTGAGTTGTTCCACCGGGCCTTTGGAGAAACCAGCCACTGAGTGTGCCCCCCCTCCCCTCTAGTCCATGGGTCCCCAATATTATTGGGACCCATTATCGGGACTTATGGGTCCTCAATACCATCAGGACCCACTATCTCTCCCTCCTCCTTCTAGGAGGATTAGGCTTCAGTGGGACGCCTATCTTAGGACGCAACTGTTGTTTATTATATTTATGGATGTTGTTTTATGATGATTTTATATTGTTTTATGTTGAACACTGCCCAGAGCCCTTCGGGGATGGGGCATTAAATTAAATTAAATTAAATTAAATTAAATTAAATTAAATTAAATTAAATTAAATTGAATTGAATTGAATTGAATTGAATTGAATTGAATTGAATTGAATTGAATTGAATGTGATATGATGTGATGTAATGTGATGTAATTTAATGGAATTTAATTATAAATAATAATAATAATAATAATAATAATAATAATAATAATAATAATAATAATAATAATTATAATTATTATTATTATTATTATTATTATTATTATTATTATTATTATTATTATTATTATTATTATTATTATTATTATTATTATTATTATTATCCTGGTCAGAATTTGGGTGGGAGACTGCCAACAAAAACCTGGGTTGATATGCTGAAGCAGGCAATGACAAACCACCTCTGAAGGTCCCTTGCATTGCACACTCCATTAAACACCAATATTTAAATTTAATTTCCCAGTTATTTTGAGTTCTAAAAGTTTGATCCTCTTCATTTTTGTCATTGCATGGCTTCATTCTCATTCTTGTTTTCCACCGGTTCTTCGGAGAAGTCCATTTCTGCCTGTAACATCTGGCCTTCCCAAACAGCAGAAAGAAGATGCAGAGCACTGTGGCGACAAGGTAGACTGCACCATTTCAGACTGTAGAGGTTGCATTGGACAAAGTTCCCCTCAATGGATAATTCCCAGAAAATAGGGAATGGTGTACAAAAGGTTTGGCTAGAACAGGGGTCTGCAACCTGTGGCTCTCCAGACGTTCATGGACTACAATTCTCATGAACCCCTTCCAGCATGGCCAATTGGCAGGGGCTGATGGGAATTGTAGTCCATGAACATCTGGAGAACCACAGGTTGCAGATCCCTGGGCTAGAACATTTCCTCTTGTCACCTTTCATATTCAGGGAGTTTTTACCTGGAGGAGCACTAAGCATGTGATCTCCCACCCCAGTGCCAATCCATCTCATGTTGGTTTTTCTACTTTTCCTGCTGCCTTCAACTTTTCCCAGCATTATTGTCTTTTCCAATGACTCTAGTCTTCCCATAGTGTGGCTACAGGAAAAGAGCCTCAGTTTATCCATTTTAAGCTTCTAAAGACAGTTCAGGCTTGATTTGATCCAGAATCCACTTTCCCTTTTTGGCCGTCCACGGTATCCATTGCAATCTCTTCTAACACATCCTTTCACAATCAAATTTCTTTCTGCCAGCTATAGTACAGCCCATTTTACCCTCATAATTTCCATTTTATTTCATATTAAAGCAGGCCCAAGTGAAGCTTTGAATGAAGAAGATGTAGTGGGGCAGGCAACACACCGACTCTAGGTCTCCCACCACTATTCAATAGAGAAACTAGGGACAAGGGGGGAATTATATCCTACATGCTGCGACATCATTTCTGAATGCATAACAGGAAGTGACATCACTGTATTGAGGGGTATTTTAGAACACCCCCCAAACAAAGCCCCTCTATGGCTTTTGCCAATGAGTTTCATGGAAATCCTAGAACACCCCATAGCTTTATGATGTCATTTCCGGTTATACAGTTGCAAGTGAAGTTGAGGCACAGAGGTATACTGTTGTGGTAAATCTGCACACATGCACACACACAGAGCAGCAGTGGTGGGATCCAAAAATTTTAGTAACAGGTTCCCATGGTGGTGGGATTCAAACTGTGGCGTAGCGCCAGTGAGGCTGGGCAGGGCACAACAGGGGCATGGCCGGGTATTCTGAGGGTGGGGCATTCCTGGGCAGGGCTGTGACAAGGATGCAGCCGCTGCGCCGGTCCTTGGTTGGGAAACGAATGCATGCAGGCGCAGGCTGCCACGCACGCTGCTGCACCTCCTACTAGACTGCTTCAAGTTCTGTGCGCTACTGCTGAGAGGAGGGGCGTAACTAAGGCAAAAATCACTGGCAAAATCACCAATTAGTAACCCCCTCTCGGCACACACAAATAATTAGTCACCTACTCTCGGGAACCTGTGAGAACCTGCTGGATCCCACCTCTGCAGAGCAGTCTCCTTGGGGTTGCAGTCCTTAAAAAAAGATGATCCGCTTTACTTATCTAATAATGAATATCAGCAGCAGGGATAAAAGCAGATTTTAAGATGCACCCAAGACTGAGATAACCATCGATTCGGTATTCAACACCCCTTATTAATGTGAGGACTGACGGTTTGATTGCATGTTAAAATGGAATAGAACAGTGGTGGCGAACCAATTGGCCATGCTGGCAGGGGCTGATGGGAATTGTAGTCCATAACATCTGGAGTGCCAAAGGTTCGCCACCACGGGAATAGAACATCTACAAAGCAAATTCTTTGGTTGCATGTGCAATTCAGCTTCTTGAATATCTCCGCCTGTGCCCTTCACCCACATTGAAGTTTCTCGCCCTTCTGAGTTGGGGCGATCCTTCACTCCTCCATGCCAGCCTACAGTATACCGGGGCAGGTAACAATAGACCAAGTGGTGACTCATGGTTAATTGCCAGCTCACTTAAAGCGGGCGCTATTACCAATGTGAGAATGAGTCAGGCCCTATTATGTGGAATCATGTAACATTTACAATTAGGATCCCTTTCTAAAAGAGCGTGTGCAAATGCCAGCAGGGGATTTACGTGTCAGCGCCTTGCAACCTGCAACCTGCTCTAGTTTCAACACGACTGACAAATTTCACAAGCGGCTTTAATTCTCCCCCTCCCATGCAGGCTGCTTCTCCCTTTTCCGTGAAATACATCAGCGGTCTGGGCCATTTCCATAAACACGCTCTGCACTCATTTGCATAAGCTGCAATACGTTCCGGCCCCGAAGTGAGCAACTGTGAGTTATAACAATACATTCCAGTCTGGTGGCAAGCTGGTGGCTCAGATTTAGGCTGCAAGCGCTTGGAGACAGGGGGTGGTGTTTTGTACTTATCTCAGGGCCCAGCTGCATGGGAGGCTGGGATTTTGTGATTGGCACTCCAGATGAGCAATTAGGTACAAAAATTGCCAGAGGAGGGCTCAGTATTGTTCAGGGCTACAGTACCGGGAACGGCAGGTTCAGTTTTCTCGGTGCCACTTTGACTGTCAAAAATCTACTTCCAGTAGTGTTAAACCCCAATTGGTAAAAAGACAGGCCTGCTGTGATATTGCATCTCAAAGCACTTTATATTGCAGATACAGTGGACATAGGAACAGTTAACTCTTCCTTCCCTGATTCAACAACATTTATTCAAACTATTGAGTTTATCAGGGTCCAGGGATCGGTATATAACCACTACCTCAAGGATATCCTTCAAGGTATCCATATACTCACTCCGTATACCACAGAAAGGGAGAGAATTTGTTTCCAAAGATCTCGCTCCCCAAAAGTCATATTTGACAAGAAAAAAGCAACAGAGACTGCTGTCTCCCATTCTATATGACTTGGGAAGAAGAACGAATGTTTCTTATCTCTGGCATATGCATCTATTGCCCTGTTTTGGGGTGCTTTTTCCTGAAAGTTCACTATATAAGAACACAAGAACAAGCCAGCTGGATCAGACCAGAGTCCATCTAGTCCAGCTCTTCTACTCACAGTGGCCCACCAGGTGCCTTTGGGAGCTCACATGCAGGATGTGAATGGAATGGCCTTCTGCGGCTGTTGCTCCCAATCACCTATATGTGTACTTTCAAGTGATGCCTTGACAAAATTATGCTTGAATGAGATGTAGGTAGTGGAAGGCAAACATTCCCAGCATCCACACAAAATGGGTTGTATTTTTTCCCACCAAACATCTCTGCAGAACACTCGTAAATGGTCAACAGACATTTGTGGGAGTTCGACATAGACTGCTTGCAAAACCCTGCGCTCTTTCTTGAACAGTGCACCCTCCTTCACAAACGTTATGTTCCCAAGGGGGTGGGGGTGAGCAACCACACTTGCCCTGCTCTGCCCTGGGGCTTTTCTACACTCTTCCTCATTTGTGTAGTCATATTACTTTGTCCCCACCCCCCTTTTCTCATAGGCCCTTTCCCCACTCACTGTTTACCGTGCGCTACTCTCGCCGAGTAGCGCGGGGTCCAACTGCACTCCCCACTACAGGGGCGGCTACAACGCAGCCACCCCGACTCTGCTGCTCTTGCGCCCCCCTCAGCACGGGTCATTCTGGCGCTGCTCAAAATGGCGCCTTTTGATGACCCCACGCAGGGCGCGGGGCAGTGGGGAAGCCCGGGGGAACACGACCCTCGCGCTAAAAAGGTCCTGGACCAGACAAAACGGACGTCATTTTAAAAGTGGGGAAACGGCCATAGTTGTGCTGCCCCTAATGGTCACTTTGATATTATGCTTCTGTATGTGTGTCAGGACTCCATTTCCCAGAACCCCCCAGTTCTGGGAGTAGCAGTAGAAAGGAAGGACATGCAGGGTCCTGACCAATCTATTTTTCTGACTCTCTCTTTAGTCCCCCTGTAATGTCTGGGGCTAAGAGATAGCACAAAGTTATTTACTACAGTCTTCACCAACCCCCATTCTCAACATTCCAGAATCTTCCGCAGGCTCGACAACTATTTTATGCAAACTATTTTTCATTGGTCCGCATCATCCTGAGCGCTCGTTTACAAATGCCATCCCAGTTTTTGTTGAGGACAAAGAAGCCTGAACTCAAAAGGAGCAGTCTTGTTGGGACGACCTGAGTTTTTATTATTTCGTTGTTATTTTGCCTTTTTTAATGCAAGGTAGCAATACGCTTCCTAAAGCAAAAGTCTATTAAATATTTTCTGTGGGGAAGCCTCGGAGTTCACTGTTTTAATCTTCTGTTCAAAAGCAATCAAGAGCTGCATTCATTTGATCTGGGCTTTAGTTTCAATTTACTCCTCTCTCACGCTGGCATTTCCCACTCTCCTCCCCCCCACACCCTCTCAGAGAATATGCGAGTCTGAACTGCTATGACATTTTTTGTACTCTCTACCAATGGGGGTTTCATAGGAAAAGGCATTTCGTTGCAAAGTAATTAAAGAGGAAATTCGGCTGCCACTGTCCCTTGGTCAGAAATAGATATTTCAACCAACGATCTGTCTGAACTAGTTGAGGTTGCAGTCCTAAGCATGCCGAGGTGGAAATCAGAGCAGCTGAAATCGATGGGACGTTTGCTCAATTCTTATATTTCCATGGCGGCGTGGATGCCACCAAGCAGATGCTCAGCTATGTCCTGACATGGGCTCGTTTCGCCCACCAGCAATGAATGGCTGGTTAATTCATTTTATAACATTTTATAACATCAGTGGATCCTTTATAACATCAGCAGATCCTGCAGTCCCCCCCTCTCTCTTTTTAGGAGATTTGATTGTAGGTGCCATCTGTTAGGCTGATTTAGTGTGCTGAGTTTTAATGGGGTGGGGTTTATTTTATATAGAGCCAAATTAATTAATATTTAACTTATTTTAGTCTTGATTTTATTGTGCTCTATTTATGCTTGTTGTTCACCGCCCTGAGCCCTCCAGGGGAGGGCGGTATATCAATCAATCAATCAATCAATCAATCAATCAATCAATCAATCAATCAATCAATCAATCAATCAATCAATCAATCAATCAATCAATCAATCAATGTATGGCATTTATTCTAGAAAAGAAGCCATGTTAGTCTGTTGAGGCCCAAACAACTGTTATGTTATCAGACTGACCCGTGGTGGGTTAATGGGGGCTGTTTTGAAGGCTGCAGTGCCTCTACCGATCCTGCCAACCTTAGAGGTGGCCGAAGAATGCCGTGCCAAGATGGACGCCATCCTCTGCATTGCCTTAGTGTCACCCAGAAGGACAGAAACTTGCCCAGACAAGCCTCCTGCCAACATTAACTTGCAACAAGTTGCCTCACATTTTCCTTCAGTGATGAAAAAAGACAATGCCTTCAGCCCGGTGCCATACCAGGGCTAAGCTGTGCATTGGGGTATGGCAGCCTCCTCGTGCCCCCCTGCCCGGCTCCCCGTGCCCCTGCCCCATTTAAGGGAGCCAGGGAGCCAGCAGGGAGGGTGAGGGAGGGTGGGGCTCAGGGGTGTGAGGGAGGGTGGGGCTCAGGGGTTTGCCAAGGACTGGCGCTGCAGCAGCAGGCTGGTTCCTGGGCCGCATGCCTCCGAGCCCTGCCCCCCTGGCCTCCCTGCAAGCTGGCTCCTGCCATCCCCAGGGCCTGACATCCCTCTTATTACTATTTTAGGACTATTACAATATATGCCAGGGGTTAAAAGTGTGTGTTTATTCCCATACCCTTTACCTATGCTCAGTCTGTTGTGTTTACCTATGATGTGGCCCTTTCCACACAACCAAAATATAATGTTTTGAGGCAGGAAGTACAATGTTTAGCTGATTTAATAAAAGCTCTGAGACAATGTCTATGTAAATTAAGGTGGTCTTTCGAGGGGTTAGTCAGGAAACTACAGGATGAGATGAGTGCTTGGGAGAATAGCTGACATGAGCTCTTGATGAAATCATATTAGTGTATCCTTTGTTTCACAGAGACAGGTAGGCTGTGACTGTATGGGAACTATACCCTGAGGGTGAAGCAGTGTCATATCGCTAATGGGGACATGAGGTATCCCATGTGCCTGGGCGCACAGTGTTTTGTCACATGGGGGGTGCCTGGTGCCACCCCACATGACGAAATGCCGTGTGCCCAAGCCGCATGCCACTGAGCCCCCCTCCCGCCCCCTTGCAAGCTGGCTTTTGCCCTTGCAGGAGCCGGCCTGCAGGGAGGTTGGGGGTTTTTTGGTAGCATGAGCCCGGGGATGTGGGGTACCCCATGTCCCCATTAGGGAAATTTTGATGAGGTTATCCTGTAAAACTTTGATTCAAGATGCTTTAATTTCTTAGTGTATTGACGTACCTTTTTAAAGAACACCCCCCCCCCCCGAACTTGTAATTGGTAAAGTCAGAGCCTTTATACTTAGGATTTCTTTCAAACAACCAACAAACAAAATCTCCTTACGATATCCTGGATTTATGTGTCAATAAACTTCAGCAGCTTTTCTCCATTTCCATTTGTCATCTTGATTTCCTGTACTAAACAGTCTGCATTTTAATATTTGGGAGGAATGTTCTTATTTGTATTCATTCTGATCAGACTTTTAAATGTATCCTGTAATGTCAGGTACGATGACAACTTATGTAACTAAACTTTGAAACTGAAAAATCCTTTTAAACTTCTTAAGGTTTCTTTTAAGTTTTTTTTAAAAAAATTGTACTTCAAAATCAAAGTTGAAAATGCACAGACAAACAGTCGCCAAATTATAAAGTTCTTATTTCATATTTCTTCTACACCAAATGTTAACCCTTAAACCCTAAACTTTCAGCACATGGCCATAAAGCATCAAAATGAAATCAAATATTTAGCAACATCTCTCTATATAAAAATCTATTTGTGCATTTGTTCCTCATGCCCTAACGCGGAAACGGCTGGACCGATTTCTCCCAAATTTTCTCACGACGTCCCTCCCCATTGTGGGCAGGTAATCGGACCTTCAAATCGCCGAAAGTCTATACCTGAACCCGGTAAACTGCACATTTCTGCAAAACCCATGGCGGACCAATCAGGGGCTACCATGCCGGGGTGTGTGGCTTGCCCGACTTCGCTGCAGTGTGCATGTGCACGCCGGCCTCAACTGTAGGCTGCCAGACTTGCTCGCACAGGAAGAGGAAGGAGTAGTGTTCCCAGGCCAGTTTCTCGGGCAGAGTGTGGTATTGAACCTGGGTCTCCTTGATTTTAATCCAACGCTGCCTTTCACTCCCACTCTATCCAATGAGACTTACTCCCAGGAAAGCGTTCTTAGGATGTCAGCTGTATACCTCTGAAGTGAGACCAGGGAACCCAACAATTGTCTTCTTTGATCTACAGATCTTCCTAATTACAAATCACGCTGCTTTCAAAAGCTAACGCCCAAAGCTACATCTGATAACTGGCTACCCATGGTTCAATAGAATTCAAGACCTTAATTAGTAAAGAAATCCCATCCTATTAATTTGATTTGCTCCCCTGTGGATGCAAGGAAACCTCTACTGAAAAAGAAAATACCACATTAGACAAAACTGACTAAGTTCAAAGGGTATCGTGACCAGCTCCTGAGCCAGATGGCCCAAATTAGTTCAATCTTATTAGATCTTGCAAACTAAACAGGGCTGACTCTGTTTAGTACTCTGATGGGTGACTTTCAAGGAAGCCCAGGATCACATCACTGATAGACAGGCAATGACAAACCACCTCTGAAAACTTTTGCTTTAAAAAACTTTCAGGGTTACCATGGGCGTTTTCCCACTTACCAGCAGCTACGCGCTACTGTAGGCAAGTAGCGCGGGGTCCCCTGGCACTCCCCACTACAGGGGCAGCGACAACGCAGCCGCCCCGATGCTGCCGCTGTCGCGCCCCCTCAGCGCGTGTCATTCCTGGCGCTCTTCCAAACGACGCCTTTTGATGGTCGTTGAAATGGCAGCTTGTGGCATTGCTTTAGGAAATTTGACGCGCCCTGAGGCAGCCCAGCTGTTGCAAGCAGCATAGGGGGTCGTGGCAAGTGGGGAAACGCCCCATATGTCAGTGGAGATTTGATGGCAACTTTCACCACTACCATGAAATACAGGAAGTGGGGGCCAAGTCTGGGTTCTGTACTAGAAGGGGGGATTCTGAGGTCACAGGAAAGCCTAAATGAAGGCCTTTTTAGGGTCTCTTGTTGGAGCGATTTGATCACTGCAACACAGTATATATGGTCAGTATCACAATCATTTCTAACAAATGTTTTGCTGTATTTGGGCAGGTTTCCTTCAACGTTGTTTCCTCCCCTTGCCTTCGAATAGAGCATAAAGACCTGTAAAACATCCAGCCGTTCAGCTCCTAAGGCAACAAGAGAAGGAAACATGAAGAGCAAACATTTAATTATTTTCAAAGCTGTAATAATTAGGTAGGCACATAAAAAGATTTAATTTCATTTCCTGACTCTATATTTCTTCCTTTATGTACCCCCTTTTTCAAAGCACAATCCTATTTTCATGAAGACTGATCAATTATGATATTGCTTAATAACTCTGCTGGGTATTATTCAGCCATGAGGGCAATACCAGCAGCACCGTGGCATTTCAAATAGGAGTTCAATTAACAGCTTTATTGGCTAAACCATTATTACTATGAGCTAATGCTTCTGCATCAAGCCACACGTTTCCATTAGCGAAACTGAAAATTAACAACAACATTTAAATATTTGTAAGAGACTTTTTAGACCATGTCGCTGCGTAGGAACAAGACGGGATTGCAGGATCTGAGGGGTAAAGGTGGTACTGGCTGTATCAGCAGATTAATCCACGAAAACGTCAATTGGTGGGGTGGACTATTGATTGCCGGGGCAACTTTGAATCCATCAATGTGGCAGCCACTTGATGATGGTGGAACTTTAAGACTCAGCTGATTTAAGGTGACCCCATAGAGGAGGAGGAGGAGGAGGAGGAGGAGGAGGAGGAGGAGGAGGAGGAGGAGGAGAAGTTTAGATTTATACCTCCTCTTTCTCTCCTGTAAGAAGACTCAAAGGGGCTTACAAACTCATTTCCCTCCCTCTCTCCAGAACAGACAGGTGGGGCTGAGAGAGTTTGGAGAGAACTGTGACTAGCCCAAGGTCACCCGATAGGAGTGTGGAAGCAAATCCGGCTCACCAGATATGACTCCACCATTCATGTGGAGGAATGAGAAATCAGGCCCAGTTCTCCAGAGTAGAGTTCACCAGTTCTTAACCACTATGCCAAGCTGGCTTTCAAAAACTGAGTAGAGTGGAAATAGAACCAGCCGCAATCAAAAACAAACCTAATGCACCCTGGCTACGATACAATATACAAATCTATATAAATACCAAATGTGTATATTTAATAAATCAAAATGCAACATGACAACAACCAATTAATTTCATAAAGACACATACCCAAAACAATACCATCTGCAAACATCTGCAGTAAGAGAGCATGTCTCACAAGTCAATCGTATGTCAGACTGATATGTCCAGGGAGTCCAAAATCCAGATGAGTTCCCCTGTAAATTCCCATTTCATGGAGCCCAATCCACTTTGTCAGTGTTGTTATTCACACTAGCCAACTATGTTCTGGAACCACTATCTCCATTATATTCTTCAAATAGGCTAGATTCAATTGCCAAGCTGTATCTCATCTAAACAGTCCAAATAATGAAATACCTTGCATTCTCTATTACTTAGCCCATTTAGACTTATAAGTCTAATATATGATGGACTAGTGAGACAAGCTTTCCCCAGGGTGGAGATAGGGAGTCAGCAATTTTATTTCACATAGAAAACTAATATGTTAACAGCATATCCATAAGATATGCTAATTTTCTGTGTTTAAGGATGTTTTTCCCATCAGTGGCAGAGGTGGGATCTCAGATCAAAGAGGATCAAGATTGGTAGCCATAAATCGACTTCTCCTCCATAAATCTGTCCAAGCCCCTTTTAAAGCTATCCAGGTTAGTGGCCATCACCACCTCCTGTGGCAGCATATTCCAAACACCAATCACATGTTGCGTGAAGAAGTGTTTCCTTTTATTAGTCCTAATTCTTCCCCCCAGCATTTTCAATGACTGCCCCCTGGTTCTAGTATTGTGAGAAAGAGAGAAAAAATTATCTCTGTCAACATTTTCTACCCCATGCATAATTTTATAGACTTCAATCATATCCCCCCTCAGACATGTCCTCTCCAAACTAAAGAGTCCCAAACACTGCAGCCTCTCCTCATAAGGAAGGTGCTCTAGTCCCTCAATCATCCTCGTTGCCCTTCTCTGCATTTTTTTCTATCTCTTCAGTGGCTGGTAACATTGCCAAAGCCTCAAGTGACCAACCTAGAGTAAGTATTTTGGCCTCTATGCAAGCCCACCACTCAGATCTTTGGAGGGCGGGCAAGCCACTGTTGTGGAAATGCAGAGTAGTTCTATGCTCAGGTACATAACTGCATGCCACAGGGAGAAGATCTAGTGGAACTGCTTGGGATGAAATGGAAATATGTTGTGACACTTCTAGCCTACAGGAAGTCTATTTGCCATGGAACTCATTTCACATCTTGTTGCTTGGGTACATGGCTAGCCAGAGTCCTTGTCCTCTGCTGGTGATGCCCTCGAGATAAGAACAATCACCTTGGTTATAGTCCCCTTGTTGTGTTGTAAATGAAGTAAATGAAGTAAATGAAGTCAAAACTACTTTCTTGCTTGCTGCCTGGATGGGTGGGGGAAGGGAAAAATGCTTATATACCAAGTTCTGCAAATCTGGCAGAGCTGTCTTGAAACTGTTCCTGACCTGACTTCTGCCTGCAATAAAGAAACCTTTGTGATCCTACAAGTCCTGCCTCTGAAACCTGGTAGCCCAAAAAGCCCATTTTTTGCTGATGGAAAGCACATTTGGATAGTTTAACATACAGGGAATTGTGCAAGAGCCGCTGCAGAACTTGGCAAACCAAACAAACATGATCATCCTCATTCTCAGAGTAGATTAAAACATCATCTAAGTTCACCACCACTCCTTTAAATAATAAGTCCTGCAAAAGGTCATTAATTAAACTCATAAAAACACCGGGAGCCCCGAATAAACCAAAGGGCATCACTTGGTACTCATGTTAGCCATACCGGGTGTTAAAAGCTGTTAAATGTTCAAAGCTCTCAGCAATCCATACATGGTAATAAGCCTCATGAAGATCCAGTTTCATAAAAATCTTGCCCTTGCCTATGGAGGCAGGTCCTTGATGAGAGGGAGTGGGTACTTGTTGGAAGTGGAGACAGTGTTTAAGTCTCTATAGTCAGTACACAACTGAAGAGACCCATCTTTTTTCTTGACAAACAAAACTGGGGCTGCACTTTTGTAGCTTTGCGTATGAAACTGCAAGCCAAATTCTTGTCGAGGAAGTCCCTCAAGGCTTCATCTTCAAGGCGACTCATAGGGTACAATCTGCCTTAGGGCAACTTGGGACCCCCGGGATCAATTCTGTTTTACAGTCAGTAGGTCTATGAGGAGGCAAGATATCACAAAACCCACAGAAATCAGTTCTGACACCTACCTTGCAATATATCTGTTGTGAGGAGAGGAAGAAAAAGGAGTTCGCAAGCCACTCTGAAACTCTTTAAAGGTTGAGAAAAGTGGGGTATAGAAACAACTCTCCTCCTCATCTTCTTTTGCTGGCCACCAGTGCCCAAGGACCCATAAAATAACGAGCCACCACTGGCCAAGGACCCATAAAATAACGAGCCAGTCTTGCCTTTGTAACCTCAGCTTGTGAGTTCTGTGGGGCAGAAGTTGGAATGAGTTTGCAACAACAATTTAAAAAAAAAACAAAATGGTTTACTTTCTTAACGTACACATTAAACATCAACATTTAACATCACACTTCAAGGTCCTGTTCAGGTTGCATTTTCAAGTCCTTATATTTACAGTCTACAAAAAGAAACCCTGAAACAATAAACTCCAACATTTACCACATGGCAAAAATAAACAACTACCTTCCCAGTAGTTCCCAACAACATTGCAGTTACCTTAACAAGGTGTTAAGGGCTTATACAAACCAAGGTCCGAGTCTGGTAGCCTTGTCTCCTCCAAACTTCATGAGGTCTGCTGCAGCCTCTTGCTGCTTTGAGTCTCCACCCCTTACTGGGTCAACCCATTCTGAGCATGGGGGTTACACCTTGACAGAAGGAAACCTGATATAACGGACCTTGAGAACTTTTGTCCTACATTAAGCGAAGGAAGTTGTGTATGTAGATTCTACTGTTGGTGGGTTATTATAATCCATCTGGTCTGCTGAAGTGGAATGTTGTAAATATATATTAAGAACTCTGGATTTGCAGCTCTGGGTCAGACCACTGTTTATCACATTTTCGTGTTCTGTTTCTAAGTATCCAGCCAAATGCCGACAGGAAGCTCAACGGCAATTAATATGCATTCACTTTCATTTGGGGAAGTTCTGCAACTTAAATGTTTTAAAAAGGTAAATGCAAACTATGAAACTAAGCTAAGAGCCCCAACATCCAAACCAGGAGATTTGTAGCTCCGTACCGAAAGCCACACATTTTTTTTCAATTTCATCCAAACACATTTTCTCTAGCAGAAATCCAGAAGAAGATGTCATTGTTTGTTACCGAAGGCTGTTTTACAAGGAAGGTGGGGAAAGTAAAATAAAATAAAGGTGTGCAGTAAGATATGGACACCGCAGTTTGTGGAATCTGTTTTCGCTGAAAGTTATTTGGGCCATTTCTTATTCCAGGACGGAGAAGCCACGGGCTGCTCAAATGGAGAGCTTTGCGTTCAAAGCATTTTCGGACTTTGCGCCTGCCATTCCTCATTAGAAATGTGTGGCAAGCTATACCAGCGGCTCTTGTGTTTGTGATGGGAAAAGGGTTTCTGTCATCTACCTTGCTAGAAGTAGCCCTTTAAAAACAAATTGCTTGTCACTTATCCCTCTGTATTAAAATGTCTGACCTTCCTAAAATAGGATTTGTCACTCCTTTACAAAAGGGGCCTTTCAACAAGATGGTAAAGAAGGGTTGGTTTTTATCCCCGGCATTTCTCTACTCATAAGGAGTCTCAATGTGGCTTTCCCTCATTTCCCCTTCCCCACAGCTAGCACCTTATAAGGTAGGTGGAGCTGAGAGTGTTCTGAGAGAACTGTGGTTAGTCCAAGGTCACCCAGCAAGGTCCATGTGGAGGAGTGAGGAAACAAAACCATTCTTCAGATCAGAGGCCTCTGCTTCTAACCATAACACCACCATCTTCAGATCCTCTGAAGATGCCAGCCACAGTTGCAGGTGAAACATCAGGAGAAAATGCTACAAGAACACGGCCATACAGCCCGGAAACCACACAACACCCGATAACATCACACTTTGACGAATTCAGAGCAGGTGTAGTGTACCCTGCCCTACCCCACCCTGACCTTGGATGGCCCAGGCTAGCCTGATTTAATCAGATCTCAGAAGCTTAACAGGGCAATTCTGGCTAGTATTTGGATGGGAGACTGCCAGGAATACCAGGGTTACCATGCAGAGGAAGGCAATGTTAAACCCCTTGTTAGTCTCTGGCCCTTTTTGCACTGCGGAAAGGGCTCCCCTGCACCAGCAGGAATTCTGCCGGTGGAGGGGTGGGGGCCGTTCACACGGGAGCGTGCGAGCGGCCCCCACAGAGGCCGGTGCGGGAGAGGCGGCTCCTCTTCCCCGTCCCCCACACTCACCTTGTTGTCCTGTGTCGCTCTGCTGGACTCCTAAGATTTGCCCATGCTGCCCTCCGACCTCCTGGGCTCGGAGGACAGCAAGGGAGGTTTCTCAGCAGTCCAGTAGAGCGACACAGGACGACGAGGTGAGTGGGGGAGGACGGGGAAAACAGCGTGTTCCCGGTGGTGCCATTCGCACCGTGCCGGTGGGAACACGCTGTTTTCCAAAAACCTCCCTACAGGAGGGAGGTTTTGGGAGGCGGCCTGACGCCACTCTGGGGGAGGTGGAGGGGAGCCAGGTCGGCGCTGCTGCGTTTCAGCAGCGCCGCCTGTGCGAACAGCTCCCTGGGGATGGCGTTTTTGCCGTCCCCAGGGTGCTGTATTTGGCCCGTGTGGAAAGGGCCTCTTACCTTGAAAACCCTACTGGGTTGCCATAAGTCATCTGCCATTTGATCACACACGCACACACGCTGTTGCCTTTATCCAAGCCCCGGCAAGAGCAAAAAGTGGACTGCTTTACCAAACTATATTATATTTGTTTAAAATATTATGAGTTCTGCCCAGACAGATTTTTTTCTTCAACCCAGCTAGAAAACAGACTCAAGCACAAACTTCCCTTGCTATTTGCACTGAACTTGGTTTGATCTGGCTCCTTGGGCTTTGCTGTGAGAGGTCTTGTCTATTTTTTTGTCTGAGGTACTGATGGCTGTCCCAGGAAAACAGGAAGTAGGTTTGTCAACAGTGGTGGGATTCAGCCGGTTCACACTGGTTCTAATTTTTTTTGCCTAGTTTGGCGAATTGGTTGTAATCCCACCACTGTGCTCCCCTCTTGAGCCAGTGGAGGTTGGTGGTGGAGGTTGAATGGGGAGCGGCGGCAGCCAGCGGCAAGCCACGGACCCACCAGCTGCTGCAGCCCGGCCTCCCCCCTCAACCTCCATCACCCAGCTATTTTAAACAATTGGCACTATTCTATTGCCCTGACCTGGATGGTCCAAATGATTTGGATCTTGGTGGATCTCCTAAGCAGGATCAACCCTGGTTATTATTTGGATGGGAGACCTTAAGAAAGTCCAGGGTCACTGCACAAGACAGGCAGTAATAAACCACCTCTGAGTGTCTTGCCTTTAAAAGCCTATGGGGTCACCGCAAGTAGGCTGTGACTTCATGGCATGTTCCGCTACCACTACTTGCCTTGCTATTATTCAATCTTTTGCTTCTGTTGAGTTAACAGGGGGGGGGGTGACCTTGAATATATGAGCCTGCCTTACACTGAATCAGCCCCAAACACCAGAAAATATACCTGGACTACAAAAACAGAAAGAGAAACAACTAATTGCAGCAGTGGCGTAGGAGGTTAAGAGCTCATGTATCTAATCTGGAGCAACCGGGTTTGATTCCCCACTCTGCCGCCTGAGCTGTGGAGGCTTATCTGGGGAATTCAGATTAGCCTGTACACTCCCACACACACCAGCTGGGTGACCCTGGGCTAGTCACAGCTCTTCTGAGCTCTCTCAGCCCCACCCACCTCACAGGGTGTTTGTTGTGAGGGGGGAAGGGCAAAGAGATTGTAAGCCCCTTTGAGTCTCCTGCAGGAGAGAAAGGGGGGATATAAATCCAAAACTCTTCTTCTTCTTCTTCTAATTGAAGTGCAACAAACATAGACATATAATCCAAATGTGAGAACACAAACACTCCTAACATGAGAGTAGACAATGCTTATTGTCCCAGAGCACCACTGTTCAATCTAGAAATAGTCCAGGTGAGAAGGATGGGGCAAATTCTAACCGATGTGTCATGTGAAGATCCACTCATGCCATTTACACCACATCACGCTCCCCTAGTCTGAACTGGTACCATTTGGGTAGTGATGAGATAAAATTGCTCAAATTATGAGCCCTCCTGAGGCAAACTGCATTGTCTCTCTGAATCAGGGTTGGTTTTATGCAGAAGCTAAGCAAGCAGCAATTTAGGTTCTCAGATTATGAGGCACCTTTATATTTAAAAAAACCCAACTAAATTATGCTATGGGGCTTCAACAGATTTTTGACATAGAGGGCCTCAGTATGCTTTATCTGCTTGGAATTCAGGATGCACAAGGAGTCCTGTTTTATCGTGCCCCACTCCAAAAAGACAACTGAATCATGGTGATCCCTCGTGGAGTTTTCCAGGAGACAAGTAGAGGTGGCTAACTATTCCCTGCCCCTGTTTAGGACCTCTGGTCTTCCTTGGTGGTCTCCCATCCAAATAATGGCCATGGTAGTGTAACCTCTATGTTCAGAATGGGTTGACCCAGAAAGGGGTGGAGACTCAAAGCAGGAGAAGGCTGCAAAAACTGGTGAAGTTGGAGGAAGCAAGACTACCAGGCTGGGACCTTGATTGAATTCTTTATAAGCTCTTAACACCTTGTTTAAGGTAACTGCAAAGTTGTTGGGGACTAGTGGGAAGGGAGTTGTTTATTTTTGCTATATTTGTAAATGTTAGAATTTATTGTTTCAGGGCTTGCTATGTATGTAATTGATGGGAGTTCGTTTGGGGACCTTCATCATCTTGGATCCCCTTCACCAAGCCTCTGAAGTCTTCATAAGCCAACCACCAGCAGGAAGAATTGGACTTGGCATTGATCAGTAGATTGTCAAGATAAGGACTTGAAATGCAACCTAGAAGGACTGTAAATTGTTAATGTTAAATGTTAATGTTTAAAGTGTCATTTGTTAAGGAAGTAAACCATTTTGTTTTAAAATTTAGTTCTTTGCAACTCCTTCCAAGTTCTGCCCCACAGAACCCACCGTTAGAGGTTACAGTAGCCCCTGCCTAGCTTTGGAGTTCTGATGAGCTTGGGCTAGTCTGGTACTCTGGCTGCTACACTGCTGAATTACAAGGCAAGGGTCATAAACTGAATCTCTTGCTGGACTTCAGGAATCCACCTTTCATGCCTGGGTGGCTGCCAAAACAAGGGAAGTCCTTATTTCAGTTCTTCAGGCAGAAGAGCCCACCCATCTTGATCATTCAGATGGAGAACTTTCTGGTTGCTGGGTGGCCTCCCCATTTTGGAAACAGGAGCCATAGTCGGTCAAAACCGTGGAAAGGTAAAGCCGAACGATGAAAGGCCGACTCCACGAAAGAATGAGGATCGAGGACGATTACATAATACTTTTATTTTATCAAAGGCTCTACAGTCTTTGTGATAAATTGAAATGAAAAGAGAGCAGGTGAGCTAAGATCCCGTCTCCTGTGACATTAGCAATCCTGTGCTGAATAAATTTAGCGAGTCTGTAGCAAAGGCAGGATTTCCCCCTCTCCAGTTCTTCTGGGATTGTCCCACTTTTCAAAGTCACATCCTCAGGAAACTTCCCCTATCCCAATGTTTCCGTATTAAAGCACCCTTTTATTTTTATTACACTATAACAACCTATGGGAGGGAAGGTGGCATGATATGGCCCAATCTTATCAGATCTCTAAAGCTAAGCAGGGTCAGTTCTCGGGAGACCCCAAGGGAAGGCTCTGCAGAAGTAGGTAATGACAAACCACCTCTGCTTTGCTGGAGTTGCTATATGTCACTGGTGACTTGATAGCACTTTACACAACTCACACACAGATAAGCACCTATGATGATGTATGCATTGAGAAGGCCTACACATGTCTTATTATCTGGTACCACCAAATTATGGCAAATACTCCCCATCCTATTAATCAATCATTATTATGACCATAAGCATCCAGATCTTATGGACTACAGTTCCCATCATCCCCTGCCAGGATCATACTGGCAGGGAATGATGGGAACTGTAGTCTATAACACCTGTGCTCTACACAAACAGGGGCTTTCGGTTTGCCTTGACTCCAATTCTGCTGGATGTTTCAGGTTTGTCAAGACGTTGCGTTTGACCACAGACTGTTTGGGTTAAAAACTCTGCAGAAGGATTTGGAGGCCTATGTGAGAGGGTGTTCTGTGTGCTCCATGGCCAAACAGGTATTGGGGAAAGTCCAGCGACTTCTTAAACGTTTGGAGGCTCCTCAGAAACCTTGGTCAGGGATTGCCATGGATTTCATAACCAACCTGCCACCCCCCCTGGGAAAACTGTAATCTGGGCAGTGGTGGACAGCTTTTTGAAAAGATAACAGGAGATTTGGGAATTCATCCACCATTTCCTGGACTGTCTTTGTTCTAGGATGCTCTTCTTGGGTCCTACTGCAGTGGTGGCGAACCTTTGGCACTCCAGATGTTATGGACTACAATTCCCATCAGCCCCTGCCAGCACGGCCAATTGGTAGTCCATAACATCTGGAGTGCCAAATAGTAGTCCATAACATCTGGAGTAGTCCATAACATCTGGAGTGTCAAAGGTTCGCCACCACTGCCCTAGTGCCTTGGGGCAGAACTATGTAAGCACCAGGACCCAAGTGGAGGATCCTAAAACAATTATGATCCAGACCAGAGGTGGGATCCAGCAGGTTCTCGAGAGTAGGTTACTAATTATTTGTGTGTGCCGAGAGGGGGTTACTAATTGGTGATTTTGCCACGTGATTTTTGCCTTAGTTACGCCCCTCCTCTCAGCAGTAGCGTGCAGAACTTGAAGCAGTCTAGCAGGAGGTGCACCAGCGTTCGTGGCAGCCTGCGCCTGCGTGCATTCGTTTCTCACCCAAGGACCGGCGCAGCGGCTGCGTTCTTGTCATAGCCCCGCCCAGGAATGCCCTGCCCCCAGAATGCCTGGCCACGCCCTCGTCGTGTCCCGCCCAGTCCCATTGGCGCTACGCCACTGTTTGAATCCCACCACCATGGGAACCTGTTACTAAAATTTTTGGATCCCACCACCGGATCCAGGTAATGGAAGACGAGTTCACAAATCTCCCCTCTATATCTTGAGCAGGGTAGAACCTGGCAACCCGGCCTGCATCTTTAACTGAGACTGCTGCCGTAATACGTATAATTTTATTGCCAGATTACAGACCCTCACAAACACACTTGTGATTAATACTTGTTTTGATGGAAAGCTGGAGATCCGAATTGATATTATAATTATGTGTGAGGAATTCTCGGGAAGAGCTGTCAAGAATGAGAAAATAAACGGTGTTCTCAAAGGCTGCGCGAGATTAGCCAAGGCCCCGAGCTGAATTTCATGGTTTCCCTGGTTTTTCTTTTGCACATTTTTTCTTGGGCATTAAGCAGTCCAAGGCGAGAATGCAATTTCTCTCCCCCACCGCTCTCCGCCAAGCCTTTTTTTAAAAAAGTTTTTCTCCCTGTTTCTTCAAACAGAACAGACAGAATCCTCACAAAGGCACTTGTGTGCAGTGTATATTTATAAGGGCTTAGAAAGAAAAACAGAAAATAATTTACAACCTGGAAACACGTGGAGGGAGGAAAGAAGGGGAAAAAAGAGAATACTAGCGCACCGTGTTAAACTTTTACGTATCTAATAGGCTGAAGTCTCTTGCTTAAATTTCGGCATTATAGCATCTGTACGGCTAATAAATCATTGTGCCGCGCAATATATTTTCTACAGACCACTACAGTTAGTCTTTCTTTGATATTACTGTGTAAATTATTAAGGCGGTTTCATACAATGCATCACCTTTATTCATTATTAAGGAGGCAGGCCACAGATCTCCCATATTTTCACTGGGGGGCCATTAATAACGCAAAGAGAGTTAACTGTGGCAGGAAAAGAGGAAGGACTGCAGTGGGAGAAAACATAGCAGCAGTATTTCTACTGTGGGGCTGAGAAACCAAATAAACCTTCAGATGCACTACAAACAACAGTGGTGGAAAATTAAGCCATGCAAACTGTAACGTAAAAGGGACACCACCCTGACTGGGGAACACAGACACTGACAGAAAGAAACACTGGAACAGATTTTAAATGAACAAAACTGAAAATGTTTATTTATGGCTTGACAGAGAGGCTTCTCGGGTGATTTGAGGGGTTTCAAAAGCTTGTCGGTTACAGAAGACAAAACTTATTTCTTGAGATGTTACCTCACAGACACTAGATGGTCTCTGTTCCACACACCCCTTTCTCGTTCATATACCCCCAAGTCTAAGTCTGGTAGGACTGGCACACACTAGCCACCTACCCTATCAGTCCCCTACTCAGGCCTAAAATGCCCCCTTTCAGACTGGACTTCTGGTGACTGGGTTTAGAACAGGGGACGGACAGACTATGTCTGGGCAGGCTAGCTGCCAGGCACCTGAGCGGCGGTTCACACTCCACCAAGACTCAGGGCCTTCCACACACTCCCTCAAGCTTCGTCAGCTTGAGTCAGAGCAGTCTGACTCCTGTCAGCTAACACCGCTGAGTCAGATTTTTTTCTCTGCCAGAGCTGACAGACTGCCCAACTCTGCTCTGCTCTCTGACAGCCTCCGATTAGCACTGCCTTCACTCTCCGTGCTGTAAGCATACTAGCTCCCCCTAGCTTTTTCCAAACGTTATTGGACCTTTCTCAACCAATCAGGTCGGTTCTCTACTTGGGGAGCCTTTTTCTCTTTTTCTGGCTGTTGCTAAGGCCTTCTCCCTTTGGCCTGCTGTACGCCAGCCCTTCAGGGTGGGGCAAGTTCGTTACACAAACAGTTCCTGGAGGCCACCATGATGAATCCATTGGACTCTTCTGAATTAGTCTTCGGCATCATCACAGGAATATCTGTGTTGGCTATTTTTTTTTACGGCATTTATAGCCTGTCTTTCTCTTCAATGGGGACCCAGATTGGATTACATCACTCTTCTTTCCTCCATCTTGTCTTCACAACACCCCTATGAGGAAGGTTAGGCTGAGAATGAGTGACTGGCCCAGAGGATTCAAACCTGGAGCTTCCAGATTCTATTAGAACACTCTGGCCCTTTCCACACAAACTTTTAAAAACATTTTGGGGCAGGAAACAAAATGTTTCTTCCATGGAGTTCCGCACTGCTTTTACCCCCAAATGTTTTATTTCCAGCCTCAAAATTGTTTTAAACAAATCCCTTTTTAAAAATGGTTCTCTGGCTAAAACATTTTGAACATGTTTTCAGTGGCTGTGCGATCTATTGACTATGGCTCATTCCGCACATGCAGAATAATGCACTTTCAAACTGCTTTCAGTGCTCTTTGAAGCTGTAGGGAGTGGCAAAATCCACTTGCAAACAGTTGTGAAAGTGGTTTGAAAACGCATTATTTAGCGTGTGCAGAAGGGGCCTATGTTTCTCACGGTTCTCTGCTTCCTTGAACTTCCTCCTCAGGGCCATTTTCTGAGCTCACTCCAGTCCGCCTTGCCTGTTTATTTGCAGTGTTTCTCTGTTCTTTTATTTGAGGGGGGGGGAGAATCTTTGAAACATCAAACATGAAAGGAGTAGAAAATGCAGTCAGAGACTGAGAAGTATCAAAGCAGCGAATGAACACAAAAATTTAAATAAGGGGAACAATCACACAATGGTGGTCAGGAATCATTTCAAGGGGGTGAATGCAAACAAAAGGGGAATTACAAACATTTTGGGAGATTTGTGCAGGAAGGCCACTGTGGTGTATTGGTTACAATGTTGGACTAGAATCTGAAGGCCCCTTCCGCACACACAAAATAATGCATTTTCAAACCACTTTCACAACTGTTTACAAGTGGATTTTGCCATTCTGCACAGCTTCAAAGAGCACTGAAAGCAGTTTGAAAGTGCATTATTCTGCATGTGCGGAATGAGCCTGAGAGTTTTGGCTCAAATCCCCTGAAGTTCTTTTTTTTTAAAAAAGTGTTATTATTACATTATTGCATTAAACATTAAATATTAGACATTCTAATAATAAACATTCAAACACAAACAAATCACATATCACATTGCACGTTATACATTACACCCTACTAATTTGACAATAAATCACTGTGGATATTTGAAATTACCTCACAATTATACCCCCTCTTAAAATATACCCTGTCCCTCTTATCATCTATACCTTCTCTCCACCCTTACCAACTCTTTAGCCTATTTTCTATAACATTTAATCTCTTATCACTAATCCCCTTCCTTATTTCCCCTGTCCTGTACCCCTAGTATAATTCCCTTTATTTCACTCTTATGTTCTTATTCTAACTTACCCTTTGTTTGTACTTGTACTATTATTGATTTTCCCTGAATATTTCACCTACCCCTTTTGTGCTTGGTTTGGGCTTCCCACTGATTCTTCCCTTATCTGAAGTTCCCTGAAATTCTTGACCCTCATAGGCAGTGGCGGGATTCAAACATTTTAACAACAGGTTCCAATGGTGGTGGGATTCAAATAATGACTGTTTAAAAGTATTCAAAAATATTTTTAATATAACTTTTTTATTTTAAGTATTAAAATATTAATAAATAAAAATATTTTAAGTACTAAAAAGTGATATTTTGAATTTTAACAACAGGTTCTGCAGAACCTTCGGAACCCCCTGAATCCCACCTCTGCAGGGTGACTTTGGACTGGTCACACAATCTTAGTCTTAACCTACCACAGAGTGCGATTGGCCAAAATGTTGTTGTGTGGATAAAAGAGGGAAAGGAAAGCCACATATTATACTAGAGCAGGGCGGTGAGCCTTGAGTACTCTAGACGTTAGGATTGAGCACTCTGATCAGCCCTGCCAGCATGGCCTCCTTCAATTTCTGGGCTGCCATGCTGCCGACAAACCAGATAGTCCATAACATCTGGAGTGCCAAAGGTTCGCCACCACGGTACTAGAGGGAGGGCAGGATAAAAGAAGAAGAAGAAGAAGAAGAAGAGTTTGGATTTATATCCCTCCTTTCTCTCCTGCAGGAGACTCAAAGGGGCTCACAATCTCCTTTCCCTTCCCCCCTCAAAACAAACACACTGTGAGGTAGGTGGGGCTGAGAGAGCTCAGAAGAACTGTGACTAGCCCAAGGTCACCCAGCTGGCGTGTGTGGGAGTGTACAGGCTAATCTGAATTCCCCAGATAAGCCTCCACAGCTCAGGCAGCAGAGCTGGGAATCAAACCCGGTTCCTCCAGATTAGATACACGAGCTCTTAACCTCCTACGCCACTGGCACTAGATTGCAACACAGGCTACCATTTGCATGGCTGACACCCCTCCCCTCTCCAAAGGAGGATCTGCTGCTGGTTCAAGTCCTAGGGGAAATGATCTCTAGGGGAAAGATGACACTGTAGAAGAATGTTTACCCCAGGATGAAATCAAGCCATTGAGAAGATACCTTCGAAAACGCATTCAGGCAGCGTGAGATGCGCATTCTATATACAGGATTCTCATTTTTTTTCCATGTACACCATCCTATGAATGGACTCAAGGCACAGGAGATATCAGCTCTGGTTTGTGAGAGTTCAATTTGGGAACATACAAAAAATGGAGATATAAAATTTCTGTTGGAATTCGAAGCAGTGTGGTCCTCAGATGGACTTGTGTAGAAATTAGACTGGTTTGTCAATACAGCTGGTGAAAAATTGTGTAGTTCCATTTTGAAACCATATAAAATATGGACATACTAGAAAATTTTGGAACTCATTAGTTTAGAGTCACATATGGACCTTGTCATTATATCTTGTACGAAATGATGAAATTGTATTTTGATATGATTTAGTGGCACTGGCAATTTATATATCTATGTTATGCACTTTAATTTTCTTATTATAGTATATTAGAATAAGGTTAACATTAGTGTAAGTGGATTTACATGTGTGCAATAACAATGAAAAATAACTGAGTAAATGTTGCTTTGAATTTTTTGTAAATGTTGTCTACATACAAATCCAGGTCAGTGTGCCAATTTTGAATTTTTGAGTTGTTCGGTTCTATTGCATTAAACTGAGCAAAGTCAAATGAGAAGAATGCCAAAGGAAAAGCAAGTGGTTTTGGTTATGCTTTATGGGGGGCGGGGGAGAGACCAGCATTCTTAAGAGACTTCGGAGGGTAGAGCGTGATGTTCCATGACACTGCAATGGCATTTCTGGTTTGTACCCAGAAATGACATCACGACACTCTAGGAATCACACAGCTGTATGTGGGTGGGGTTTTTTTTACCATAGAGATGTGTGATTCCTAGAGCATTATGATGACATTTCCAGGTACAAACTGAACTGATGGTGCTGCATGTCATCATGCAACACCACTCCCCGCTCCTTGTTTCTGCTGGCGCAGAGTTTGTAGACCAGAAGGGGGGGAAACTTGCCCCACACCCCCAGGAAGAGGGCAAATGTACTTACTGGCATAGATATAAAATTTGGAACGGGCCATTGCGCAATGGTAAATATTCTGAACTGGGATTTAACCATAGCTTAGGCCCCTTCTGCACACGCAAAATAATGCATTTTCAAACCACTTTCACAACTGTTTGCAAGTGGATTTTGCCATTCCGCACAGCTTCAAAGAGTACTGAAAGCAGTTTGAAAGTGCATTCTTCTGCATGTGCGGAATGAGCCTCAGATAAACCAGTTTGACCAAGTGACTTTCTTCTCCCATATGTTCCTGTTTGGGAATTAATATCCAAGGAAGATGCCTTTCTGACTGCCCACCAATCAAAGAAGCTCATTTGGTGGGTACACAGTGGCTTTTCATTGGCAACCCCATAATTATGGAACCACCTGACCTAGGGAAGTGCTAGCTGAAGATAGTTGTATTTAGAACTACGTTTAATTAAAGCAATCCTGAATTATGATTTCAAACTTTGGTTTTGTGTTTTTAAATGGTCTTTGATTTACTCTGTTGTTTATTAACACTGCTTTGAGCACTGTAGGAAGAAAGGAGACTAATAAACATTTTTAGCAAGCAATAAATTTGTCCCCTTGGAAACTCTATGGGGGAGTCATCAGGAGTTGGTTGCAACTTGATGGCACAATTATTATAATGTTCCGAAGGAATAACAGATACAGAAATCCAGATCCTGTTTGGATTCTCTCCCACCTTTATTTAATATTGAGCAAAAAAAAATGTAATTCCTCTATACATTTTCTTCAAATAACAAATAAGGCTTCTGATATGTTTCCTTTTGGGGGCTAAGAATAGTATGTGTAAGATACGGGGAGAATCAAATAGCATTATTACATCATGCAGGGATGATGATCGGTAGACCGGGATATACACAGTTACCTGTCTCAACTAAGGAAAGAACAGCGTGTATACCTAGTGACATGCTTTATCATTCACTAAACCTATACGTCTTTCTGGTGCACAAAAACAGGTGAGGGAATCCTTCAGAAAGCTTGTCAGCTCTCTGATCATTGCAACAGATTATTTTAATGGTGTCAACTGCAGCCCGTCCGTCTGAAAGCACAGATTTCACTTCCAGTAGCCTCTTGCACCATCGGCGAAGGGTATACAGGCGTTCTCAAAGCATGAGAAAGCAAGAAAATTAGAAGGCTGGAATTGCTGCAAGGAAGCGAAGCAGTGATATGATTTCCACTCCTCCAGTACTGCAAGGTTGCCATTACCGATTAATGTTAATGACAGTCATGGTTATCAGTGTCCCATCGTTTGTTCTTTTCATATCACTGATATTATTTGGACAAACATGACAGCCAAAAGGTTATATTCTGCAGCACATATTTAAATTGGGCTAATTTTTGATTCGGGGACACTTGGGCACTTCTGGAAAGTTTGAACGCCAGTGATGATGTTACAAAATTTGCCGGTTGCGATAAACAGATTTGTTGCATGTGTTGCATGGTCCCCCCAGCCACCAGTTCTCCAATGTCAGTTTACATTGATTAATTAATTAATTTGGGGGGGGGCTACTGAGCCCGCTCCTCTTATTGCCCTGCACATTGGCTGTATATTTGACCATCTGCCAATCCCCTCCCTCCCAGAGTTTGATCACTGGGGTGTGATGCCAGACGTCTCTTGTTATTAACTATTTATTGAAGGTTACTGCTGCTATAGTTTTAAGGTTTTGTATTATTTTTAACTGGGGCTATTCAATTTGTTTTATTGTGTTGTTGTCTGTTGTTGTACACCGCCCTGAGCCCTTTGGGGGTAGGGCGGTTTATCAAATCGAATAAAATAATAATTATTATTATTATAATACCCCACCATTCCTTTTGGTTCAAGGTAGAATCTTTGCTTTACACCAGTGTGGTGTAGTGGTTAAATGAGGAGGGTGTTATGTACTGCTTATAATAATTACCTACTGATAAGTGTGCTACTGTCCTCCTGGAGTCTGAGACCCGAAAGTACCATAACGTCATATTGTTCTCAGGCTGCTATCAGACTTGTTTTGCTCTTAGCTTCTCCCTCTTCCTTCCTCCCCCCTTGCCTTCCCATTGGTGATAATGAAGCTTTCCGGTGTGACCCATGGAGCTTTCTAACATAAACCTTCTAACCTTTCTCCTCTCCTTTCCCCAGCTTTGAGGGAGGAGTTTCTGCTGGCCATGTCTAACTGTATCCTTGCCAGGTTCTTCAGATCTGACTATGGAGAATTGTGGTTATTGCCTTGGATAGAACTTCAATAAAGACTGCCATTATTATTTCTGGACTCTTTCTGATGGCCAATGACAGGCAACCTTACAGGGGACTCTAATCTGGGTTTGATTCCCCTCTCCTTCACATGAGCGGCGGACTCTAATTTGTTGAACTGGGTTTGTTTCCCCACTCCTACTCATGAAGCCTGCCTGGGAACCTTGGGCTAAACTCTCAGTACTCTCTTAGCTCCCGCCCCCACCTCACAAGGTATCTGTTGAAGGTAGACTCCTTATGGTTGAGAAAAGCCGGGTATAAATCCAGATTCTTCTTCTCTTCTATTTGATTAATATATTATTATAAATTGTAATCTACTTATTGATTGACTGAAATGAATGCTGAGCATGGGGAAATCTGCTTTAACTTTGCTGAAGATGTTAATGCCATCTTGGATGTTTCTAGTTCATTGCTATTATTTAATGTTGGAAGCTGCTGTGACCCCACAAATGTAATTAATAATAATAAGTTGAATGAAATCAAATGAAATAAACAGGAATAAAATATTATATATTGTAATCTGGTTATTGACTCTGAAATGTTTTTATTATACTTCTCAGTCTTGGTTTCCAGTGACAAAAACATGATGATGATGATGATGATGATGATGATGATGATGATGATGATGATGATGATGATGATGATGATGATGATTGTCTAAAGTTGTAGTTTTTAATTGTAGTTAAATGGTGCTGTAAACTCATGACCCCCACCCCTGCTATTGGGTACCTTAAGTGGCACAGGGAATAGGAATTAACATAAGAACAAGACACTGCTCCTCAAAAATGGGGGTTTCCCAGACACTCTGGAGTCTCCATCTTCTATATCAAAGGATGCATTCAGGTGGTGGCGGCGGCCGTGGAAAGATCTTGGAAGCTGTATTTTTCCCATGGCCCAAGTTTTGCCTGACTGAACAATGGGGATGGCTAATCTCCATTGTCCCACACTAAAATGATTTAATCAGGGTTCTGAGCCAATAATATCAAAGCAATTACTCAGCATTCAGGTGAAAAACTTTCACCTATCCCAGCATTCACTGGCACCCATCATAATCATTAATCAGGAGAATTAGTACAGATGTTCTCTTGGGCCTTGCCAACTCATCAAACCTGTCCTATCTTATTGTTGCAATCTTGGGTGAGCAATCAATTCTTTGCCTCTGGCCTTCCTGCCAGCTTACCTCATACTGCCTCAGAATCCCTTTATATAAATACTAAACCTGTGGCCATTCATGGTGTGTGCTGATGTGTTGGATCTGTGTGCATGCACTCTTGTTTGTGTACACTAATTTTCCCTTTGAGCTGCTGTTTTCATTGAACTCCCTCCTCTTCTGGTTTGGTAAATATCACCCATACCTGAAACCATATCCAAATCTTCCCTTGCTCTCTTAGGTCATTTCCCCACTTACCATGACCACCCTTTGCTGCGCGCAACTATCAGCATGTGTCATTTCTGGCACGCTCCTGGGCTTCCCCACAACCCTGCGCTCTGCACGGGGTCATCAAAAGGCGCAGTTTTGAGGAGCACCAGGAATGACACGCACTGAGGGGGCGCGAGAGCAGCAGCGTTGGGGCAGCTGCGTTGTTGCCATCCCTGTAGTGGGGAGTGCCGGGGGACCACGCACTACTTGGCGACAGTAGCTCGCAGCAGATGGTAAGTGGGAAAACGACCTTAGTTTGCTGCTGTATGCCTTTTGTGTGTATTAACAGTGCTTGAAAATATATTCCTTGCTATTTCATGATGTTATTAACAAAACTCAATAGTTAATTTTACAAAGGCCTGCTTAATTGAGAGAGTTCCCCAAAACCATCCCCATAAACAGATTATAGTTTTCTAGTTACCCCTGCTTGTCAAGCTCTGTCTTCAAAAGCTATTTCCCCCCAACTAAATGCAGAGACAGCCTACTTAGGGAAACGGTGCTTCAAAACTATCTGGTGCAGAAGACTTTTATTCAAAGACAGAACAGCTAACAAATGTACACTGGAAGAAATTTGCTGTTTGGATTCCTATGAACATGTATCATGCAAGCAATTTAAAAATGATTGCATTCCAGACTTTAAAAACAGAAGAATGTAACCTTTATCTACAACTTAATATATCAAATGGAGTCTGCTTTTTAGAATGATGATGTGGGTTGAAGACCTGACCTGTGCATGTTGACTTGGATCCCCCCCCCCGCATGTGCTATGGTTAATGCTCCTGAGTAAATGTACATAAGATTCCAGTTTATCTCCCAATCCCCTGCATTGTCCAGCATGCTTAATTCCACTGAAATAAATTATTATTATTATTATTATTATTATTATTATTATTATTATTATTATTATTATTATTATTATTATTATTATTACCCGCCCTACCCCCGAAGGAGTTTAAGGACATCTAATTCTCCACTGGAGACATATTTTTGGTTGATTAATAAGTAAACCTTCAACACATTCCAAGATTGAAAACTGAGACTACCTTAAAAATGGGTTTCAAATTTGAAAAAAAATGAGACTCTGCTATGGCTCTGTCCATCAGGGATGTGCATTCGGATATGCCGAACCGAAAAAACCACATCAATTCAATGGAGCCGAAAAAAACTTTTTCAGCTCCAGTCCAAGGGCTCCTTAAAGCTTTTTAAATTTTAAGAGCTTCTAGACTTGTTCCCATCCAATTTTCACCAAGTGGTAGGTTGGGCAGCTCCTTAAAATTTAAAGAGCACAGCTTTATAGCAGTCTATGCAGAATCTTTGCAGGATCTAGGGACAGCTTTTAAAAGTAGAGGCATCAGATTTTCAGTGGAACGGCTGCTGCCTCGCCTTACATGAACCCCCAAGTTTGGTAAAATTTGAATCTGAGGGACTTCATTTTTCCTCCACTGGAAAAACTGGAGGATAAATGGGGCACACTCTTTGGGGACCCATAAAATTGGACCCTCGACCCAATCCTTAGCAAACATGGGGGTTCTTCTAAGGAGACTCACCAGCCATTCTGTTGCAAATTTGGTGTCTAGCCCCACAGAGGTTCCTCATAGAGTATAATAGCCCAGAACATTTTTGTATTCCGGAACACCCTCCACCTGAAACCCATTCTGGTATTGGGTCTAAGCTTTTTTCCATAAATCCATAAATTTTCAGGTCTAATATATCTACATTCAAATTTTAAAAAAATTAAAAATTGGTGCATTCCCTTAATGTCTACCAAGAAGATCACATTGACTGGAACACTTCTCCCTAACATCATGTTTCTTTGTTTTGTTTACATTATCTATAGTCTACCTTTCTCAGAGGGCTACAAGACAAATTACATCTAGTGAGTCAATGCAATCAACAAAATGGAACCTTCCACAGACAATGCATTAGAATTGTAGTAGGGTGGAACCAGTGGTGGGATCCAAAAAATTTAGTAACAGGTTCCCTCTCCAGCCCTCCCTCAGCAAAGGGGGCAGAGGCATACCTAGGCAAACCTGAGCCCTGGGCAAAACCTGAGTTGGATGCCCTCCCCATGGGCAGCCACCCCACCATGACCCCAAACATTTTTTTTGCACCAGGTCATTTCTAAATCATCATCCCATTATAGAAAATGCCCCAACTCACAAATCTGAACACAGCAATGGTGAAACACACAGGTTCTTTGATAGAGACTGGAGAGATAAAAGGTACGAAAGGCTGAGAATCAATGAATTGCAGTACCTGAAAGGGATTAACCCAGTTCAGGGAGTTACATTATTAGTCACAATTGCTAGATGGAACCTTCACGTTCAAAGACTGTATGCCTCTTGGGGAGGCGAGGGTGTGGAGATGGAAAAGTGGACCCAATTAGTAACCCCCTCTCAGCACACACAAACCCCCTCTCAGGAACTGGTGAGTACCTGCTGGATCCCACCTCTGGGTGGAACCAATAAAAAAGAACTGAAACATAGCATATGTATAAACAAGACACATTCAGGAATGCAAAAACTACATAATAGTATCCTACTTACGGCACGCCGTACATGGCACTATAGACCACAGTCCCTGATCATTTGTCCAAGTAAATTTGTGAACCATTTTGTACAGTTTGGCTCTATTACCTGTGTCGAAAAGCCCTCTTTGAATAATTCAGTTTTGCATAGTTTGCTGAAAGCCAGGAGGGTGAAAGCTTTCCTGACCTCCTTAGGCAAGTCAGTCTGTAAGCTGGGAATCACAATGGAGAAATGAACCCGTACAGGCAGTTGTTGATTTTGCCAGTGGTCAGGCTGGCTCTCACAGAAGGCTGGATGGGATACTTTTGATCACAGGAGCTTTCAACTCCATTCTGAAATGGTCCAACCCAGACCCAAATTGACTGTCTCAGTGAAACACCGGGCCATTGTTTCTACTTTCACAGGAAAACGGTGAGGAAAAAATAGTCTCAAGAATCATGAAAAAAAGTTGATTAATGTTAACGAACCGTGTGGTTTGATTGCAGCTGAACTAGGACTAATAAAAGGAAACACTTCTTCACGCAACGTGTGATTGGTGTTTGGAATATGCTGCCACAGGAGGTGGTGATGGCCACTAACTTGGATAGCTTTAAAAAGGGGCTTGGACAGATTTATGGAGGAGAAGTTGATGTATGGCTACCAATCTTGATCCTCTTTGATCTCAGATTGCAAATGCCTTAGCAGACCAGGTGCTCGGGAGCAGCAGCAGCAGCAGGCCATTGCTTTCACATCCTACATGTGAGCTTCCAAAGGCACCTGGTGGGCCACTGCAAGTAGCAGAGTGCTGGACTAGACGGACTCTGGTCTGATCCAGCAGGCTAGTTCTTATGTTCTTATGTTCTTATGCAGCAAAAACCCTGTAGGTACACTAGATATAATACACTGGATATAATAAGGTTGAGTCCCTTCACTTTTCCCCATTTATTTCATTCTTTCAGATGCTTTATAAACGACCGCTTCGGACTTTTTTTCCTGAGTCATTAGCCATGCAATCTAAATGAGCAATGGAGAAAATGCTATGGACGAATAAATCTACAAATGAAAGGGAGGACAGCGCCAGGGTGGGGAGATTGACACAACTGAGGATCTTTCTGAAATGTGTCACAAGCAACGCTTTTTGCTGCAGGCTTCGGAGAGATCTCCTGTTACCCTTGTGACTGAAGCTTGTCGGGCTGCCATCAAAGGTGAAGAACAACAGAGAACAAACAACATTAAATTCTGAGTCTTCTAACCCATCTACCACAATTCACCCCTGCATTTCATCTTCGACCAGATAGCCCTTTCAGACAAAATTATCTCAAGAATCTTATTTTTAGTGTCTCGCTTCCATTCATTATTGTAGTTCCCTTTCCCTTTTCCCTCAGTAAATGCATTTGGGTTAAAAAGTCGTCACTCCAAAATCTAAAATGGCAGCGGTTTGCAAATCCCTTTTAGAGCATCTACCTGTTTACAGCTTTTTTTGTATTGCTATTCTTCTCTTGTTTACCAGCTCCCCCTCAGAAAACGTCTGCCCTTCAAAAGAGGTTGCCGTCTCTCAGGAGAAACAATGCTTCTCATAATGTCGATGGAGCACGGTGACAGACTTGAGAGGGGGACCCCTACAGTAAAAGAAATTTCTAGTCAAAGCAAGCTGGCTTCGTAATGGGCTCCTCTGTAGTAATTAATTCTACTTCCTCCAGGAAAAAAAGACAAGTAATGGAGCTTGCTGAGGAAAATGGAAGTGACAGGCCATTTGATTGTGTGTATTTCTGAACAAGAAGGGCAAATCGGATATGCAAGGAAACCATAGATCAGGAGTACCTTTCATGATATGGAACCTGACTTGTTTATGGATTCCTGGTAACTGAGTATCTTTCTTACCACACTTGATCATCACATTTATAACTGGGAATGAGGCAAACCTTACATGGAAGATTCATGAGGTTCATTCAAGGGAATAGCCTGCAGATACAAAGAGTTCTTGTATTCATCTTTGGAGAAACATTGAGTATGGTTGCTAACCTCCAGGTCAGTGGTTCTCAACTTGGGGGTCGGGACCCCTTTGAGGGTCGAATGACCCTTTCATAGGGGTCGCCTAAGACTCTTTGCATCAGTGTTCTCCATCTGTAAAATGGATAAATGTTAGGGTTGGGAGGTCACCACAACATGAGGAACTGTATTAAAGGGTTGGGAAGGTTGAGAACCACTGCTCCAGGTGGAGACTGAAGACCTCCTGAAGTTACGGGAATGGAGGAACTTCACTGGGGTATCATACCATAAAGTCCATCTTCCAAAGTGGCCATTTTCTCCAGATAAGCTGATCTCTGTCCCAAAGCTGGCAACCATAATTCAGAAATTATGTCTAAATTATTTTCATGTCACAAATGGAGGAATCTTTTTGAAAAGGAATGTCTTACCCCCCCCCCCACCGCACACTGAATACAGCCCCGTCTTATTCTTCTCTGTTTCATTCCACTTGGAGCTGTATATGCTCTGTTTATTTAAATGTAATATTCATGCAGCCTCTCTGCTAAGTCGATGTGTCTTAATATCTTCAGTGTATTCCTCGTTTCTTTTTTTCAATCCTTCTCATTGCTTTGTATTCCAGGAGAGATTTTTTTTCCTTCCATTCTCTGGTTACATAAGATGAGCCTCATTCATATTCAAGGGAAAGGCACTGGCGTTGCTGAGGCATTTTTTTCCCTTTCTGTTTTTTTTAATTCCTCAGTTTTGTGTTATGCTTTATTCAGTGTGTGTGGACACCGAAATCTATTTTAACCATCCCCAACTGGAAATGACAAGTTAATCATGGGGGGGGGGGAGAGGAAGTATCACTTAATATTCACTTAATTAAATTTAGAGCAGCAGATTGGAACTCTTCATTGGATAACTATTTGCAGCTAAATTTATTTTTTATTTATTTATTTATTTATTAATCTTATATACCGCCCAACCCCCGAAGGGCTCTGGGCGGTGAACAACAGTAAATTACATATAGGTTTTAAAAAGCAGCAGTTAAAAGCAGCAGATAATAACAACAATGCCCGCTATAGTACCAATTAAATGCTCCCAGAAGGGGAGGAAAAAAGTGGGGCCCATAGGTGGTAATGGCCCGAAAAGCAGGAGGGTGATTATTCATCCACTGATTATTCCTGGATGCCAAGAGTAGAAGCTACATAATGACCCCCTTATGATTAACGGAGGGAAAGACACAAGACTGTGTTCCATCGTTCTCTGAGTGAAAATGGTTGCAAAACAACTGATACCCCAGTCTGGATATCATCTGAGTAAATAGCATTCTATCAGGCTGCAAGGACATTTCAATTAGAACTCATTGAGGTTATTTGTTCCACTGAGCTGTTAAAAATAAAGACTGAACATAGTACACTCCCAAGCATTTGCTGTTCTATGAGGCATTTTTTTTTGCAAGTTCCTTTTCTTAAGTTCCACACAGAACTTTCTGGTGAGACCCCACAATTAGGCTTACCAGATTGCTATAGTGGACAATCTCCAAACCCTGGCTTCCTGGACCTGACACTGGTCGTTTCCCCACTTACCTCGACCCCACTTTGCTGCGCTCTACTCTCAGCACGTGTCATTTCTGGCGTGCTTCCGGGCTTCCCCACAACCCCACGCTCTGCGCGGGGTCATCCAAAGGCACCGTTTTGAGGAGCGCCAAGAATGACGTGTGCTGAGGGGGCACGACAGCGGCAGCATCGGGGCGGCTGCATTGCCGCCACCTCTGTAGTGGGGAGTGCCGGGGGACCCCGGGCTACTTGGCGACAGTAGCGCGCAGCAGACGGTAAGTGGGAAAACGACCACTGTCCTTTGCTCTAGTGGAAGCAAAAACAAAATGGTGGTGGGAAGTGATGTCACTTGATGTCATAACGTCACGTCCGATTGTACCTAGTAGTGATGTCATGGCATTCTAGCCATAAGCTGACTGCGGAATTCTTCAGTTACAACTGCAAGTGTCATTGGGGCATCATGCAGTCTGTCTTCATAATTTCCATTTTTGATCCCTGCTCATAATGGAATTATTTCAGAGAACTTTGGAGGCAGCTTGAATCAGGGCAAAGGGAGAATCTCCTGCTAATAAAACATAAGGTTAACAATACATGCAACGGCTTTATGCTGCATCACACCATTGGTCCAGTAAGTTCATTCACTGCTGTCTATAGTTACTGGCTGCAGCTTTTCATATAGAGGTCTTTAACACTACTTCCAACCTGGTTTTTTTTTTAAAACTGGAGATGCCAAGGACCGAACGTGGAATCTTCTGCATGCAAATCAGATTCTTGACCATGCACTTTTTTCAATTGGTTTTTAATGTGGTTTTAAAGTATTTTGTGCTTTAATTTGTTATCTCATGATTTTTATATTGTTGTTACCCATCTTAGGCTCTAAAATGCTCACAAGAAAGGTAGATATATATATTTTAAACAAATAACTATATGAAGGTTGAGCTTGTGAATCTATAGGCCCTGGAATGATAGGCTGCTGTAAGAACATAAGAACATAAGAACAAGCCAGCTGGATCAGACCAGAGTCCATCTAGTCCAGCTCTCTGCTACTCGCAGTGGCCCACCAGGTGCCTTTGGGAGCTCACATGCAGGATGTGAAAGCAATGGCTTTCTGCGGCTGTTGCTCCCGAGCACCTGGACTGTTAAGGCATTTGCAAGCACAGATCAAAGAGGATCAAGATTGGTAGCCATAGATCGACTTCTCCTCCCATAGAAATCTGTCCAAGCCCCTTTTAAAAGCTATCCAGGTTAGTGGCCATCACCACCTCCTGTGGCAGCATATTCCAAACACCAATCACACGTTGCGTGAAGAAGTGTTTCCTTTTATTAGTCCTAATTCTTCCCCCCAGCATTTTCAATGAATGCCCCCTGGTTCTAGTCTTGTGAGAAAGAGAGAAAAATTTCTCTCTGTCAACATTTTCTACCCCATGCATAATTTTATAGACTTCAATCATATCCCCCCTCAGACTTCTCCTCTCCAAACTAAAGAGTCCCAAACGCTGCAGCCTCTCCTCATAAGGAAGGTGCTCCAGTCCCTCAATCATCCTCGTTGCCCTTCTCTGCACTTTTTCTATGTCTTCAATATCCTTTTCGATATGTGGCGACCAGAACTGAACACAGTACTCCAAGTGCGGTCACACCATGGCTTTATATAAGGGCATGACAATCTTTGCAGTTTTATTCTCAATTCCTTTCCTAATGATCCCCAGCATAGAGTTTGCCTTTTTCACAGCTGCCATGCATTGAGTTGACATTCCCATGGAACTATCAATTAAGACGCCCAAATCCCTTTCCTGGTCTGTGACTGATAGTACTGACCCCTAGAATTCCCAGTTGCCACTTAATTACATTATGTGAGACACACTAGATATGGAGTCTTCTGTTCTTGCCATTAATATCCTGGTATAGTTCAGGCCTTTTAAAGCGACCTGTGCTCTCTGAGAGAATGTGTGTGTAAAGTTCCATCAAGTTGCAGCTGACATTTGGAAACCCTGTAGGGTTTTCAAGGGAAGAGACATCCAAAGGCAGTCTGCTATTGCCCACTTCTGCACAGCAAACCAGACTTCTTTAGAGGTCTCCCATCCAAGTATTAACCAGGGCTGATATTGTTCAGCTTCTTAAATCTGAAGAGATCCAGCTAGCCTGGGCCATCCAGAATAGGCCATCCAGAATAGGGCTTCCCAAAGAATACAAGTAAAATAAAAGTGTTCTACAACTCTGTAAGGATTGTAGCACAATAGGTAGGGGGGGGTGGTCTCACCTCCAACTAATTCTCCTTCATAAAAAAATCCCCTGCTCTTCAAGAAAAATGGAATATGCTGGAGTAGGAAACCATCACGGAGATGACCTACCATGTTTCCCTAAAAATAAGACCTACCCTGAAAATTAGGCATGTCACAGTGAGATGTATTTCTCTCTGGCACAGTCATGAGTACATATGTTTGTTGTAACTTGTGAACCAAGCTAACAATCCTGTAAATGATAGTGGGGGCGGGGGGTGGATTGAAAACAGAAAATGTGTGTGTGTTTTTCTTTCCTCTGGGCATATTTATTTATTTACTAGCGGGGCCCAGCCATGCGTTGCTGTGGCAATTGTCCTTCTCATCACAGTCCGCAACCCACACAGATGTCCATGCAGGTCCAATGATCCGCAGCATAGCCTTTTGGGGTGGTCAAATGGAATCCCTCTTTCCCTTTTCAATGCACATCATTATATGGTGCTGTCTTGTTTTTTTTAGTATAAGGCAACCCTTTCCATTCCATTTCATGTCCATGAGGCTGGTTGGCACACACAGTCCTGGCTTGGGTAAGGCAGAACTGGGGCAAGGAGGCTATCCCAGTCAGGCAGCAGAGGCAGGGTGGTGAGGCGCTCAGATCGAGGCCAGAACCCTGGGTTCTTAAAGGGCCACGTGCAAAAGAAGCGGAGCCGGTAGTGTTGGTTTGCCCCCACCCCACAGATTTTCTTAGAAGAAAAAGGCAAACTCCAGCTCGCTTTTAGTAAAAGAGAGCTGTGGCGAATATGGGTGAAGAAGTGGGAAAGTGGTGGTTGGATGTGAGGGAGGGCAGAGTGAGGTGTGTGAGGATGAGCTGGATGGGTATGAAAGTATGTGTGTTATGTGGTAGCAGTGGGTGAGGCACAGAGAGTGAAAGTTACCTGCATGTGTGTATGGGGGGGAACCCCACCTGACGTCTCACATGGCAAAGTGTATGTGTTTCACTTCCACTCATATTACCTATCAGTATTGCCTATTTACTGTTTTCACTGCTCATCTCCGCCGATCTGCACGAATACTCTAAGCCTTCAGGCCACAGACAGACAGGCTGCACGAACATTCTAAGGGTGACAGTTAAACACAGCCAGCTTCATGGCCTGGTGCGCCAGGAAAAAGATGTTTTACCTGGCTCAGGTATGGACTTTTGGCCCCCCCCCCCCCCCACCCCCCCCCCCCACCCCCCCGCCGCCCCAGCCCCTCCGCCCCCCCCCCCCCCCCGCCGCCCCGCCCCCGGCCCCCCCCGCCCCCCCCCCCCCGCCCCCCCCCCCGCCGCCCACCGCCCCCCCCCACCCCCCCCCCCACCCACCCCCCCCGCGCCCCCACCCCCCCCCCCCCCCCGCACCCCCCCCCCCCCCCCCCCCCCCCCCCCCCCACCCCCCCCCCCCCCCACCCCCCCCCCCCCCCACCCCCCCCCCCCCCCACCCCCCCCCCCCCCCACCCCCCCCCCCCCCCACCCCCCCCCCCCCCCACCCCCCCCCCCCCCCACCCCCCCCCCCCCCCACCCCCCCCCCCCCCCACCCCCCCCCCCCCCCACCCCCCCCCCCCCCCACCCCCCCCCCCCCCCACCCCCCCCCCCCCCCACCCCCCCCCCCCCCCACCCCCCCCCCCCCCCACCCCCCCCCCCCCCCACCCCCCCCCCCCCCCACCCCCCCCCCCCCCCACCCCCCCCCCCCCCCACCCCCCCCCCCCCCCACCCCCCCCCCCCCCCACCCCCCCCCCCCCCCACCCCCCCCCCCCCCCACCCCCCCCCCCCCCCACCCCCCCCCCCCCCCACCCCCCCCCCCCCCCACCCCCCCCCCCCCCCACCCCCCCCCCCCCCCACCCCCCCCCCCCCCCACCCCCCCCCCCCCCCACCCCCCCCCCCCCCCACCCCCCCCCCCCCCCACCCCCCCCCCCCCCCACCCCCCCCCCCCCCCACCCCCCCCCCCCCCCACCCCCCCCCCCCCCCACCCCCCCCCCCCCCCACCCCCCCCCCCCCCCACCCCCCCCCCCCCCCACCCCCCCCCCCCCCCACCCCCCCCCCCCCCCACCCCCCCCCCCCCCCACCCCCCCCCCCCCCCACCCCCCCCCCCCCCCACCCCCCCCCCCCCCCACCCCCCCCCCCCCCCACCCCCCCCCCCCCCCACCCCCCCCCCCCCCCACCCCCCCCCCCCCCCACCCCCCCCCCCCCCCACCCCCCCCCCCCCCCACCCCCCCCCCCCCCCACCCCCCCCCCCCCCCACCCCCCCCCCCCCCCACCCCCCCCCCCCCCCACCCCCCCCCCCCCCCACCCCCCCCCCCCCCCACCCCCCCCCCCCCCCACCCCCCCCCCCCCCCACCCCCCCCCCCCCCCACCCCCCCCCCCCCCCACCCCCCCCCCCCCCCACCCCCCCCCCCCCCCACCCCCCCCCCCCCCCACCCCCCCCCCCCCCCACCCCCCCCCCCCCCCACCCCCCCCCCCCCCCACCCCCCCCCCCCCCCA